>NC_043701.1:15755113-15956840 GCF_006229205.1 Suricata suricatta
TTCTGTGGCTGTGACTTCCTCTTAGAGGTTCTTCAGGGGAGAGTTCCTTCGTTTTGTCATTTTTGCTAGTTTTCTGTCTCTTGTCACCTTTAGAAAGCTTGTTGTGCACTGTGCACCTATTAATATTTCTCTATTAAAGGAGGCTTATTGACTGTCCAGGTCCTGTCATTTCAGGAAATGTTCTTTTAATGGTGTCTCTCAGTTTCTCTTGTTGTGCCTTTGAATATTTTATTTCCCTACTCAGCAATATTTGGGCCTTGCTGTCATGCACACTTTGGCTTGTTTTTTGGTGTAGCCCTAAGAAGGAAAACAGACAGACACACACAGAGGGAACAGTAACACACAAATGCACAGACAAATCAAAGAAACAAACACATTAACAGGGGAAAGAAAATAAGGAGAATGGGGAGGAAGGAGACAAAAAGAGAAGAAGAAAAGAAAAAGAAAACTAAAAGAAAAAAATAAAGGGAGTCAGAGACAACAAAGGACAGTGGACAGTCTAAAAGTGTATGATCAGTTGAGAGGAGAGGTAGGGATGAGATATAGGAGAATATATCTGGATTGCAAGAAGGCAAAGAAGAAAAAAAAAAGGGAGAAAGGAGAAAGGAAAATAAGGAGTAAAAATTTTTAAAAATTTAAGTAAAAAAAAGTAATAATAATAAAAAAATACACACAGAAAAAGGTGAAAAGGAAAAGAATGAAGAAAAAAAATTATTAAAAAAAGCAAAAACAAAAACAACCCCAAAACCAGCAGCTCCCCCTCGTGGATAGGCATGGTTTGATGTGGTAGGTCTTGGAGGCTGCTCTCAGAGGCTCAGCCTTGGTGTCTACAGAGATTAGATAGGCGGCACACCAAGCTCTTCTGAGCTAAGAAGTGTAGGCCACTCTAATGAGTCAGATCTCCTTTTGCCTTGGTTGAGTGGAGTTGTATTTTCCAGGCCCACCTCTATTCAAAGTTCCAGTCCATACACTTTTTATGCTACCACAGATGAGATGTTTTTGTTTTGGTTGCTGGCTTCTTAGGGGGAGGAATCAGTTTGTCTTGGCTCAGGCTGGGGTTTCGGCTGCCCCTGCCTGAGGGGAGATGCACAGCAGGAGGTGAAGTGCGTGTGTACTGTCACAGACTCAACCCCCAGTGGGGATGGCGTTAGTGCTGGGGGAGGAATGAGGGCGTAGCTGTTGCTGGAGGCGGCGCAGGGAGCTGCTGGAAATGATCTGGGAGCTCCTGCAGCCTGTGCACGCACCCAGGTCTCCACCGCCGCCAACTCTCTGCTGGGATTGCGCGGAGGTGGGGGCTATTTTTTCCCTGTTGGCACCCAGGATTCAGGGTTCGTGTGGCCAATGTCACATATCCTTCAGGTTCTCTTCCTTCTGGAGTCCGTATTTTCTCCTTCTGCTCTTGCAGATGAGAGTAATGTCCTTCTCAGCTCAATCCATGGGGCAGACGAAGTTTACAGAGCTCCCTTCCTCTCCGCCATATTGGCTCCCCCCCTCTTTTTTAAAAAAATTTTTAAATGTTTTTTATTTATTTTTGAGAGACAGAGACACAGCGTGAACAGGGGAGGGTCTGAGAGAGAGGGAGATACAGAATCCAAAGCAGGCTCCATGCTCTGAGCTAGCTGTCAGCACAGAGCCTGACACGGGGCTCGAACTCACGAACCGAGATCATGACCTGACCTGAAGCTGGACACTTAACCAACTGAACCACCCAGGCGCCCCAATGTTTAACATTTTCAAAATAAAAACTGAGCTCAGAAAGCAAATAAAATAAATGATTGTATTCATCCCTATTGTTTGGGTCAGATAACTATGGTGGAGAGCACTACTGCCTAAACTTGAGGATTCCTTTTCATTTCCTTAAGGATTCATAAATCTTTTTACTGTTGATATTACAATTCAAAATACCTAATAATCCAAGGTTAAGAATGATGGCAATTCCTTTGTTTGTGAGACCAGAAAAAAAAGATTACTTTGGTCAAATGGCAGCTTTGTTTCTACATCAAAACAAAACCATGCTCTGAACCCTAGGTCTGCCATAGTTAAAATCAGAGTACATTTTCAGTCATGGTACCGGACATTCACTTAAACAGTGTTGGGGGCAAGGGAAGACCATGATATGTGCCATTGTGTCAACCTCGTGGCCAACCTTGTGTTGGCTTTTGATAACATTTCTAGACTTGTGATCGCTTCAACCCCTCCTTTTCTGCTTTGATTGTTGCAGTGTGATGGAACAGATCTCACTCCAAAGATTCAGGAACTGAAGTTCCAGTGTATAGTATTTTTAAATATACCCAGGTAAGTTCTGTTCATACTTTTTCTTTGGTGTTGTGTGAGCTCTGTTTGACTTGAGGCTATTGGTTTTCATTATAGAAAATGACCAAGTATAAACAATGGAAGTAAGTTATCTTACTGGCTTCTTAGGCATTTCTAGGTCTGATAATTTTGTTTTGCTTGGTTTGTTTAGTGTTCTCTGTGGTGGGTGTTTTTTATTTTAATGTGATGTGGCATGCATGGCATACACATCCATTGTTAAGAAACCCAGGCACCCCTATTTACTGGAACGTTTTAATGTGATTCTCAATTACTGATTCTCTCTCCCTCCCAAGAATGATAGCCTTGAATAAATCCCTGTTCTCAGTTTCCCAAAAGCTGTTAGGAAGCCATCCAGCCTGATTTTAGTATGGAACACATTCAAAATTGTTGCTAGATGATTGCTTTGGGAAAAAAATAGGATCAATTAGAGTAGCATTTCCTAGCCAGAATGTCAACTCTCTTTGGTGCTATTATATACCTCAGGAGAAAGGGATATTTAAGATTAACTAGACTCAAAATAAGCACATTATCTCAGTGGTACAAAATTGGAGTCTAGCCTCCCAAGCCAAGATTTTGGAAGAGATGGATCTATGACCCTTTGTTATTCACAAACCACACAACTCAAGACAGAAAATCTGCAGATAAGTTCTATTTAGCCTGTGTTTAATTGAAACGAGAGTTGTATGTAAGTTTATGGTTAGGAAAACATATTAGAGCCTCCTGATTATTTTTGGCAGTGCTCAGTGTAGTTACCTACAGTCCTAATCCAGTAGGATTTTCATCTTCATCATTAAAATAAAAGACTTAGATGAGGCACCGGAGTGGCTCAGTGGGTTAAGCATCAGACTGTTGATTTCAGCTCAGGTCATGGTCCAAGGGTTGTGGGATCTAGCCCTGTGTCAGGGTTCATGCTGAGTTTGGAGCCTGCTTAAGATTCTCTCTGTCTCCCCCTGACCCTCTCCCCAGCTCACATTCTTTTTCTCTAAAATAAAAAGTTAAGTAAAAGACCAAGATTCTCAGGAAACATTGGTTATAAGCTTTCTTTAATTTTTTCTCTTTTTTTTTCTTCTTGCTTTTTCTCTCTCCGTTCCTCTTCCTCTACTTTTCCAATATCCTTCATGTCTCCTTTTTCCTTTTTTAAATTTTTTAAATTTTTATTTTTTTTAACATTTATTGATTTTTGAGAGACAGAAAGAGACAGATCATGAGCAGGGGAGGGGCAGAAGAGAGAGGGACACACAGAATGAGAAGCAGGCTCCAGGCTCTGAACTGTCAGCACAGAGCCCGACGCAGGACTCGAACCCACGAACGGTGAGATCATGACCTGAGCCAAAGCCAGACACTCAACTGACTGAGCCACTCAGGCGCCCCCCTTCTTTTTCCTTCATCTTTTATCTTTTCTGCCTGCCTTCCTTACACTTCTTGAGTTACCTCTCTCTGCTTACCTTCCCAGAGGTTATTTATTATCTTAGTTCAGCACATAATAACCACTGCTTACCTACCGCGGTTTCCTTTTCCTTTTCTGCTGGCTTACAGTGTCCTCCCCCAAGACCAGATTCTAGAACTCGTGGCATATCCTAGAAAAGAGACATAAAGGACCACTGAGTGAGAAATGTCAATAAATAATGGGTTAGGAGAAAGATGGGCACCATCAGATGCTTTTGTTATAAAACTGTGGTCCATTTTCACAGATGGATATTTGGAAGTGATAAATCCATTTTCTTTTCTATTGGAAGTTATGCACCAAGAACCGAAAACGATTCTTAGGTGAGATACACTGGATCTCACTGTAAACTAATACCTAATAACAGTCACGAGAGGAATGGAATAAGTTTATTTCTTTTTTTAATCTTATCTTGCAGATATTGTGCTGGCACAATGCCCTGGGGGAACCCAGGAGATCACCATGATTTTGAACCTCAGCGTCATGATGATGGTTATATTGAAGTAATTGGATTCACTATGGCCTCTTTGGTGAGCAATAATGATATTTTATTGAAATGAGATAATTTCAGTCACTGAGTTTATTCATTTCATAGATTTTTGGTTTTCAGTCTTTAATTTTCTCTCCTGCTTTACCATTTTATAATTTTTATGCAATACAGAAATGCTTAGGGAAAACAGGAACAAAAAATCCCAATTCTTTATGTCGCTAAGAAAATTATACACAGTTGTATGAACTTCAAAAATAAGTATTATTTGTTAATAATCCTGGTTAATTTTCTACCGTAGTGAAATACAAAGTGCTTAGGGAAATTAAAAAGCATTATGCCACAGACATATTCCAGCATTAATGCAGAAACCTTGCCATTTGATAGCTTTTTGTTTCACTAAGGACTGGAGTGTTAAAGTAGAAAGGAAGGTGGTTATTTGCATTTATCTTTATCTTGCTTGCTAACAGAAAAGGTGGACATCTCCATTACCACAAAATACCTTAATAAAGAAAGACATCATTATTGTGACATTAATGAATATTCATTTACTACAGTATTGAGATGACCTTTGCATTTTAATTTTGTTTGCCTGCATCAAATTGTGAATTATGGTGTAACGGCAGTTTCCGGCAGGTTTTAGCTGTGTATTTCAACCTATTATTGGATGATGAGGAAACCAGTTAAAAATTAGGTGTATCACCTTATGTGGTGTAAATCAGGCTGTGCTATCAGTTTATAAAGTGAATTCAAAAATTTAAAGCTTCTTGTGGCCTATGCTTAGCACTTGGTGTGGGCTACGCCTGATGCCTGCAGGTAAGAAGGTTGTATTTCTTGTTCTAAACAAGCCAAAACAGGGGTGCCCGGGTGGCTCAGTCAGTTGAGTGTCTGGCTTTGGCTCAGGTCATGATCTCATGGTTTGTGGGTTCGAGCCCTGTGTCGGGCTCTGTGCTGACAGCAAGCTCAGAGCCTGGAGCCTGTCTTCGAATTCTGTGTGTCTCTCTCTCTCTGACCCTCCCCTGCTCATGCTGTCTCTCTCTCTCTCAGAAAGAAATAGAATATTTACAAAAAAAAAAAAAAACAACCCACAAACCAAAGCAGCTCTCTTTGCCTCTCATCTTGTGGATCCCTACTCACTTTTCCTCGATCACTTTGGGTTGCTGAAATCTAACAGAATAGCACTTAGCGGTTGAGGCAAGAAGGCCCATCACCTGAGATGGTGATACAGCTCATTAAATCTGCCATCTCTGGGATGAAATGACTGTTAAGTGTGGAAGATTGGTCTGGATGGGTCTAATTTTCAGGGTGGTATCTCATACACAGCTCTTTCTCTCCAAAGGCCTTTAATGCTAATTAGTTACAGGTAAACATTCAGCCAAGAGCAAACATAGGAATCAATTCAAGAAGCACATGTGCAAGGTAGAATTCTTGGAGGTGACCAAAAAACCCTTAAACCTGGCCACGTGTGTTTTACTCATTCATTTATTTGTGGATTCAGTGAACATGTATTGAATGTGTACCAGAACTTTCTAGTCATGATTATGTGGCAGAAGGCTGTCAGGGAACGTGGAAGAAAAGATCCTTCACGTAGGCTTAGAAGGGCAAGAAGGATACTAGATACTTCCCCACCACTCTGAGGACCAAAATCTAAATGTAGGCCTGCAAGATTGAGTTTCTCTCGCGTTCTCTAGCCTTTCCCACTGCCTTCTTTGCTTTCTAGCTCAAGTAGCCTCTCAAGCCATGCTCAGCTTTGAACACCTCTTGGTGCTTTTGCACCACAGGGCCATTGCATATGCCATTTCTCTCTAAAATGTTCTTTAACTGTCCATCTTCCGTAACTTCTCAGTCCATATCTATGTCAGACCATTTTTATAGCCTTCCTCGGGTTACTTTTGTTTACAGTCGTGTCGTTCCTGGACAGGAAAGCGCTAGCAGACTGAGACTGGGAATTAGAGGAGAGTTTATGGAGGGACTCTACAAACAGTGAACTAGGTTTGTGAGAAGGAACAATGGGTGGTGGTGTATTCCTGAGCTGAAGGTGCAGAAGTAAGGAAGCAGTCAGCTGTACCCGACGGAGGGCTATTTGGGAAGGACCACCTGACAGTGTTTGCTAAACAGAAGCAGTCAACAGTGCCAACCTGGCAGGCAGAGAGCCGGAGCCCTGGATATGGTGACCTTACTCTTCCTGGCCCTCTAGATCTTCTGCCGGTGTCTCCCTCTGGAGAAGGCCAACCAGAAGTCAGGGGACAAGGCAGCCACTGGTACAACGTAAGTGGGTCAGGCTCACAAGGCAAGAAGGAGGGCAGGGAAGGGTAAAGTGCCAGCCAGGAGCAGCAGGTGGTAGATATCCACCCCTCGAGCCTGTGACTGCCGCACAGCAGAGAGCCCGATGCCCGGAGTTGGCATGAGCAGATGTGGCAGAGTGAGCGAATTTTGCCAGGAGAAGAAGAGTGGGATTTGGCATCTGTGTAAAGAGAAATTTATATGCACTTACAGGTATGAGAGATCCTAGTCCTCCGTGGGAACTAGAACTCATTTTATGGAGATGAAAAGTGCGAGTAGTAGTTGATGCTGGTGAGGTAGGCGTTGGCTGGATCGTGGAGTGATTATAGGATTTATCTAGAGATTTTGACTTTGTCCCAAGGTCACTGGGAAATTAGTGAAGTGTGTTTTTACATGAGTATTTATTATGGAAGAGTCCGATATAAAAATAAACAAAATAATGTACTGAGCCGTCATGTACTGTCACCTCGTGTCTATAATGTTCACCTGATAGGCAGGCTTCTGTCTGGCCCCACCTGCTTTATATTAAGTTGAAGCACATCTCAGACATGGTGTTAGCTCCTTATGAATACTTCTGAATATGCTTTTAAAAGATAAGACTTTGTTTTATGAACATTATGACACAACTTATATCTGAAAAAAATAAGACAGCATCTGACTATAATTATTTACTGAGTGCTTAGATTTCCAGTTTCTTCGCAAATATCCTTTGTTTTCTAATGCTCTGTTAATTTGAACCAGGATCCACGTTAAATTTATTTATTGTGATTGCTTGATAGAACTCTTAAGTATCTATGGGTTTCTGTCCATCTATTTATCTTCTTCATTTATTTATTGAGAGTAAAAACCAGGCTATTTGTCCTGAAAAGTTTCCTTGAGTCTAAATTGTGCTAATAATATCCCTTAGGTATCAATTCACATGTTCTTATGTCTTGCTGTTTCCTTTAAGTTGATAGTTGGACGTAGGTGCACCACTTCCATCTCCACCCCCCACCCAACAAATCTACTTTGTGGTTAGTGTTCTCTTCTTCCAAAGCCAATAGGTAATATCTGGTCGTTGCTCTGTTTTGGCTCATAGAACTGAATGATCATTGTCTGGGTCCAGCAATCATTAGCGGTTGGCCGAGTAGTGATATTCTAACTCTGTCCTTTTTCATTCATTAACTGGAATATTTCTATAAAGAGTAATTTCACCTAATACTTGGTTACTTAGAAAATTTGTGTAGGAAAAGCAGGATTTTTCTTTATTTATACATTTTCAAAATAAGTAATTTACTAGCACCTTCTGATGGTAGTTGGTTTTTTAAAATTTTTTTTAAATGTTTTTTATTTATTTTTTGAGAGACAGAGAGAGACAGCACAAGTAGGGGAGGGTCAGAGAGAGAGGGAGACACAGAATCCTAAGCAGGCTCCAGCCTCTGAGCTAGCTGTCAGCACAGAGCCCGACGCAGGGCTCGAACCCATGAACCGTGAGATCATGACCTGAGCCGAAACCGGACGCTTAACCAACTGAACCACCCAGGCACCCAGTAGTTGGTTTTCAAATGGATTCTAATTTTTTCAACACCCCCATTACGAGTTTTGGTCTATGCACCATGCCCTGGAATCTGGGTGGGCTTATAAATACTTGGCAAATCAGGTGCGGTGGAAGTAACACTAGGTAGCTTGTGATGCTAGATCATGAAAGGCCAGGCAGAGTATGGGAAATACAGGCAATACTAATGGCCTCTAATTAATAGGAATTTTATAAATTCTAGTAGTGTTTGTTAATAAAAATATCTCCCTGCTTTCATGCATTTAATATTAGTCATAAGTATTTATTGAAAATTTATTGAATCCACAAATACTTTGAATTCATGAATGATGCTCTGCTGTGTAAAATGATTATGAAATGGACCAAAAGACAAGCCCTGTCCTCAGGGTACCCACAGTTCAGTGTTGTGGCAGAACATGAAAAACATAAGTAATTGCCATCTGGCATAATAAATTCTAGGAGAAAGGCACATGTAAAGATAGGAAGAAGATGAAAGCAGAACAGTGTTTATAAAATGGGGAAATCAGCAAAAATTGCACAGCAGAGAGAAGAGTGTCTGTGGATGAAATTGCAGGCATCTGTTCCATGGAGGATGAGCCTAAGAGAGCGTGGTATTCTAGAATCCCCCATGGTCGCTCCGTGACGACACATATGGTGATGAAAGACACTGATGCGGAGAAAGTTAGGACAGAAGGTTTTGCTTTGTTTTGTTTTGTTTTGCTTTGTTTTATGTTGTTTCAGGACCTGTTAAATGGGGAGGTTGAAAGAGATGGAATGAGACAGAATCAGATTTGTGGTTTAGAAAGGTTACCTGGATGTCTGTGTGGAAAGTGCTAGAGGGAGATAGACAAAGCAGGATGTTGGTACCAAAATCCGGGTGAAGAACTGAGGGAGCCTGGACACCCGCCATGAGAAGTGGTGATGAAGATGGGGGGATTGGCGACCTCAAGAGTGACTCAGACATGGGACTTACTGTGAAGGGGGCAGAGGAGTGTGCACGAATCCCAGCTGGGCAGCGTAGTCCACTGGGTAAATGGTGACTATAGTAGAGATGCAGGGAAGATAAAAGAAAGATAATATTGCCAACAAATGAACTGTGGTTTTATTAAACCATATTTCAAAATTATATTTTAATTCCAGTCTACTTAACTTAGAGTGCTAAATTAGTTTCAGGTGTACAATGTGGTGACTTCGCAGTTCTATTACCCCGTGCTCAGTTATGTTTTATGTAAGTTAAATTTGAAACCCCTGTAAGACATTTAAGGAGACAGAGGCAATTTGAAATACCTGTTTAGAGCTCAGAGGATCCCTCCAGGTTGAGAGGGATTCAGGAATCCCTTAGGTCTCTTTCTCTTCCACCCCATCATTGGTAGGAAAAGGAGAAAAATAGTAGTTGATGAGCGCTGGTGAAGAGTAAATGGAATGCTAAAATTATATCCATTATTCTTTCTCTTTATACCATATGAATCATGTAAAAATGCATACTAGCTGGCATCAAATGTGTTTGGAGCTCAGATTCTAGTGACTTTAGATTGCTCCCAAGATTAAAAAAAAATTCTACTTGAAAAAAAGCAGAGTTGAATGTAGTTTATACTGTACAGTTTTGAACACCCTATGCTCCCTAAAGAATATGGGCACATATGTCTCTGTTTTCAGACACATGTTCCTGACTGCTCACAGAACAGTACACCATTGTTCAAGAAGAAAGAATTTAACTTTCAGGATTTTAGCTTCACATTTCTTGAAACTATTACACTGATTATGCTTCTGAGAACATAAATTATTTGAAAATTATATGTGTGTAAGATGATTATATAAACAGAACGGTGTGGTTATTCAGGTATATGTGTGTATTTTTGTGTCTTTTAAAATATTCAGAGTGGCACTTGAATTGAAGAGAGATTCAAGTAGAATTACACTGTTTCTTTTAGACTCTTTATCTTCCAGTTGCAACTTTCAAAGCTTAAACTTTCAATTCATCTTCCTGGCTGAAATGCCTGCTTATGAATTATGATTCTTCATTGGGTGTGTGGAAACCCGATTACCTTTTGGGGTTCTACACAGACCAGAATCAGACATTGTAATTTATATTTATTTCCAATACAATTTTTTGCCTTCATGACTTTGAAGATCTTTTCACGTTGAGTCTGTTTCTAAGTAATCTAAAACTCTTTAAGACAGTTCAAAGCATTATTCAGATTGGGGAATTGGTAACCAATTTGCTATACCGTGTGAAATCCAACAGTTTCACAGTTGTGAAATCTATTTCACAATTTATTTATTTATTTTTAAATAAAGTATAGCCAGCTTTCTTTTTGTTAATTGAAATTAGAATATGTAATCTCTTTTCTATTTATGAATTAGAAATGCAAAAGTTTGTTCGATGAGAAAAATTACATGGAAAAATTTCCAGGGCTGAAGTTTTACACATACTAGATAGTATAATCTTTACTTTTTATGAAAAACTGTTAAGTGTTTGCTTATTTTATAATATACATAAGTACAAGAACTTAAAATGGAAATATTAGTCATAATTACCTGATTTGTAACTATTTACATTTTGATGTATTTTCTTCCAGTTGCTTTATTTCTGTTTTTAAATATATAGGAAATCATGTTATTATAGCTAAAAACCACAGTACTAATGGCTGACTACTCTTTCATATATAATAACCTCAATTTATATAATAATTATTCCTTTATGAAAAACTCCCTTTACTAAATGTTTCTGGATGTTTGATGGTATAAATGATCCTGTAATTAACATGATTATTCATATGTTTCTGTCCATATTTCAAAACAGTGTCTTATGACATATCCCCACAAAAGGAATTACTGAGTCAGTGACATAAATATTTTAAAACCTCTAATAATGGTTATAAAACTGCTTTCTAGAAATGTTGTCCCGTTTACTTGCCCAACAGCAATGTGGGAGAGTACGTGGTAAGAAGTAATATCCCAGAGGTGATGGAAATGTGTTAACAGAAACAAAAAGCTATTAGAATATTGCACTTGAGGAAACAGAAGGAGAGATGAGTATCAGATTGTATCCCTAGAGAGAAACAAAGAAATCCTGTATGTTTTGTGTGTCCATTAAGTCCTCTTAAACAGGAAACAAATGAGAGTAAGCGCACATTGTTGTTCAACTTTATTGTTACCTTGCATGGGTTTTCAAAGTGTGGGGTTGTTTTTTTTTTGCATATTTTAGTAGGCTGTCTTTTATTGTTGAATTGCAGGAGTTATTTATATATTCTGAATACAGGTGGATTCACAGACATATTAAGTGCAAATAGATTTTCCATCTATTTATTTTCTTAATGTTGGTTTTGATGAGCAGAAGTTCCTCTGAATTCCAGTTTTATGAGGTAGGCTTATATCACATTAGGCTTTTTGTGCCCTTTTAAGAAACCTTGCTCGTTCCAAGAAAGGTTGGGAAGATATTCTCCTATGTCTTCTTTTTGAAGATTTATAGGTTTAGCTTTTATATATAAGTATGTTATTCAGCTCAAATTATTATTGTATTAGTGTATAAATTATTGTGTAAGTGACTCAAGATTCATTTTTTTTAAATACACTTTTTCCAGCATTCTTTGTTGTTTAGACTTGTCTGTAGAATTACCTTGGCTGCCTTTGCCCTTCAATTGTATGTGGTTCTATTTCTGGACTCTATCCTGTCCCATTGATTTATTTCTTTATACTTACGGTAGTACAACAGTGTTTTGATTATTATAGGTTTATAGTAAGTCTTCCAACTGGTAATATGAAGCATTTCCCTTTGCACTTCTAAGAATGTTTGGTTATTCTGTCTTTTGTATTTGTAAATAAATTTTAGAATCAATTTGTTTGCAAAACAAACAAACAAAAAAACCCTGCAGGGATTTTAATTGGGATTGCTTTGAATCTCTAGATTAGGGAGCACTGACATGCTAACAGTATTGAGTGTTCCAATCTACACCCATGATGCCTTTCTCCATTTATTTGGCTGCTGTTAGATTTCTCTTAGCAAAGTTTTATAGTTTCCTAGTTTCAGTGCAGTTTTCAGGTTCTTGCATACATACTCTTTACTAAATTTGTTCCTAAGTATTCTATGTTTTCTTCTCCGCCCCTATCAACCTAGGATTGTCCATGATTTTCATCTGACAGCAAACAGAATAAGGGCTTGAGTAATAAGAAAGAGGATGAGGTTTGGGGGAAAACAGAGGCAAGTACTATGGGGAGAGATATAGCGTGGAGAGACTGGAAGTCTCAAGCCACACCTGTGGCACGAAGGAACGTCACGGTCTGGGCAGCAGGGTGGTAAATGGCAGTCAGTGCACTCACTGCAGCAGCTTTCTTTACTTTTCTATCAGGTCTTATTCTATCAGAAAGGTAACATTTAAAGTTTTCATAAGAGTAATGTATGCTGGGTTGAACAGATAATTCAATGTCTGTCATTAATAAATCACCATATTCCCAGTAAGTAATTCTCTCTAGCAAATTACGGGGATATTTGTGGTTAAGCCTAGACCATTCTGAGTGATGAAAAATAACTATTTTTTAAAATTTTTTATTTTTATTTATTTTGAGAGAGACAGAGAGAACAGAAGTGGGGGGAAGGGCAGTGAGAGACGGAGAGAGAGAATCCCAAGCAGGCTCTGCACTGCCAGCACAGAGACTGATGTGGGGCTCAAACCCACAAAGCCATGAGATCATGACCTGGGCCGAAACTAAGAGTCAGACACTTAACCAACTGAGCCACCCAGGCACCCTGAAAGAGAACTATTTTTAATAAATATTTAAAATATTAGCTTTATTCTAATTTGTTCCAAAAATAATGTGGCTGTGCTAACAGTAATAGAACTGTTTTTACCCCAAAAAGCTCTTTACTGTAATTCCTCTTGAGCCTGTGTGGTGATCTTGGATTGATTCTGAAAAACCAGCAGGACTAGCATTGACAGCTATTTACATGTTTGTATTATTGCTCTATTTTTGAGGCTGAGAAGATGACTTAAAAGTGCCCTACACCTGCTTCCGGTTCTGTGTCTCTTTCTCTCTCTGCCCCTCCCCCTCTCATGCTCTGTCTCTCTCTGTATCAAAAATAAATAAAACATTTTAAAAAATTTTTAAAAAACTGCTCTACAGTACAGTGTATGCCTTCTAAATTCCAAGGGGTTGGGAAGTATTTAACACCATTTTCAATTCTGTGAAACTCAGAGGACTAAGTTCTTACCTGGCAGGTTCTGCATTTTTGTTTGTCATTAGGCTGAGTCAAGGTGAGGGTTGGGGGGAGGGTAGGGAGAAGAAGAAAGTGTTTTCAGAACAGTGGATGATGAAGGGATACATCTTCAATTGAGAAGTACTTAAGTCAAGGGGAATATATTAGAAAAGTTCTGGAGATGAGATAGTGGCTTTAATCCATTGACTTAAGTGGATCACTTGAGTACAGCCAAGAAAAACTTTCAACTGAATAATAAAGGATTGGGTAATAGGCCAAAAAGAATTTTAGTAAATTCTCACTGCATTCTCCTCTGCTTTTCTAGTTTTCTCAACCAATTTGATAAAATTGTGTGTAAAGCACACAGTGGAATACTTTTAACATTAAACGTGATCAATAGGAAGTTCTCAGTTTTTACTCTATTTTCTTTCTCTCCTGTTTGTCCCTTTGTGCTTCTTTTCTCTTTGCATTTATAGATAATCAGGTTTCTATTGTTCAAATTAATGCAAATGCAATAAAAAAAAGAAATTCAAAGCATCAGATAAATACAAATATCTGGCAACCAAATAAGGGGAAGTTGACATCACAAGTCTCTGTTAACAAAGTTAATCCCTCATTGACAGGAAAGAGAACTATAGAAACAAGTTGATAGTATGTATGTTTTAATCTTTTAGATTTTGAGCAAGTTAGTATTAAACTCCTTTTTTATATTTATTATAAATAAATTGATAACTCAAAGGCATAATGTAACCTTATTGAAAAAATATTTAGCAGTATCTGCCAAAGTTAATTATACATCTAAACTTAATGGCATAGCAATTCTTCTCATTGTATGTACCCAAGAGGTATGTATCTACCAAGAGATACATTCAGGAAAGTTCGCATCAACAATAGCTATAAACTGGAAACAACCAAATGTGTATCACCAAAAGAGTAAATAAATGGATTTTGCTATATATTACTCAAAAATAACACTGAGCAAAAGATGCCAGACACAAAGGAGTCAGCCAGTATGGCTTATATGAATTTCAATTTCAAACAAATTATATCTATGATAATAGAAGTCAGATATTGGTTACTAACTAGTTGATGGGAAGAGTATAAAAAGATTGAGAAAGAGCACATGGGAACTTGTGAATTATCTAAAGCTTGATTTGGATAGAGATTCACATGTGTATAAAAATATTCATGAAGTTGTAAAATTTGTGTATTCTTTTATAACCAAACATGTATTATTTTCATTCATCCCTAAAGGATATTACATATTTAATAACATATATAACATAAAAATATAACACACACATACATTTTTAGTAATGCCAGAATGGTCTATTAATTTGTTGTTCTCAACAACAGGCTTTTAATGTTGGATTGACTTTCCATTCTGTGGCTACCATGGTGAACTGAACTCCGTGTTTGATCTTCAAAACTGCTATACTTTTCACAATGCTCTTAGTTGAGTAATTAGTCTTATTTTGTATTATATAGATCTTATACAGACTAAAGGTAGCTTAAGGAGTTTTTAGGTAAAAGTAAAAAAAAAGCCTGCCCATTTGCAAATTAACCAAGAGTGGGATGCATATTTAAATATGAACGTATTTAATATGCAATATATTGTTACATCTTATAGCATGTCATATATGCCTGTTATACATACATATATATGTTATGTAACTATATTATATATTTATGTTTAAATAATATGTATTATATATTATAATATATGCTTACATTTAAACATAGTATAAAAGCTGCCTTAAACTGCTTTATCGCTTTTATTTTCTTTTTTCTCCTTATATTGGTTATTCAATGGGACTAACTAAACACAAAGAAAAACTTTTGTATTAAAGTAATGTGAATAAATTAATACTGACAACTGGTTATTGATGAAAATTTGTGGTGAAGCTCATCAAAAGTTTAGAAATTTTAGTTTATTTTTGTTAAGGTGATTTATCCAAGGTTTCCCATTCTACTCCTGGCTAGCAATGTTCAACATGTTTATCAAAGGCCTTTTGGTTATGTATAGTGGACTTGGGTATCTAGCTTTCCTGACTCTGAAGAACTAACTTCCAGCTTCCTTTTGACTCTTGAATTTACAGGCTGCCCTGCAAGTCGGGGGCCATGGGGAAAGGCTACACCAGTGTCGGGAGGTCATGCTGCTCACTTACAAATCCATCCCCATGCAAGTGGATGGGGAGCCCTGTAGGTTGGCCCCAGCCATGATTCGGATCTCCTTGAGGAATCAAGCCAACATGGTACAGAAGAGCAAGAGGAGAACATCCATGCCTTTACTCAATGAGTGAGTTTGCCCCTTGCCTACTTTTGTGGATACAATGATCATAGAGAGAACACCAGGCATGTGCATGATCTAGGGCCTTCCTGTGTTGAGAAAGGAACAAAGTCCAAGAAACCACAGTTCCTTGGTCTCTCTCCCATAGTTTTCTTCATGTTTATTACACAGTGACCACACACTTCCTTTAGAACTTATTGCTGTATTGTATACTAGATAGCTCACTCTTCATTGATCACTTTGCTATATACTTACTGGGAACAGCAGAAAATCACTAAGAGTGATTTTAGGGTCATAAAATACGCCAAGATAAGCATGTTCCATTTTGTTTTAAGAAGGCATGCTGTTGGCCTCTCCTTTACCCAGGTCACTTGGGGAGTGTTGGGTTCCCCACTCGCAGGAGGTTGGCAGAACTGGATTTTGGGGGCTCACCTCTCTGCACGTTGCATCCCGCTTCTGCCTGTTAGTGAGTTATCACTTTCCCAACGCCCCCATTTTGGGGTCCTGTGTCCTCTGGTGCTTCAACTCAATTTTGCTGTCCTGAGTAGCATCCTATTGTCTAACTACAACCTGATTCACTATTCAACACCTAAATAAAATGTATCCCTCTTGGACCCTTTCTTTCCTTGGGTGTGTTGATGAACTGATTTCAGGTGATAATAACTAGATATTTTGAGTATATTCATTTTATAGCACCCTTTAATCTCATTTTTTAAATGGAGATGTCTCTCTGGTGTTGGAGAAGGGGCTGGAGTAAGCTGGGGATTTGAAGCCTCTTTTTGAGTGTCTTCTGTATATAATGCCCATATGCCTAATATACGTCAAGGTAAGGCTGTTTTCAGACTCAGCCTTGGGTCATTACTCTGTCACAGGGAGGGCCCCTCCAAGGTGCGACTCCTGTTTGTGGCCTGTGATGCATGATTCCCTATTTGGACTGAATGGCTGGCTTCTTGCAGTGCCTGTGAAGCAAGGGCATGCTTTGCCACGTATTTCTGGAATCGCTGTGACAATCTTCAGAAGTACCTAGAATAGACCAGTAACACGGGTGCCATCGCTCACCGCCAGAGCCTGACTTCACCTCTCTTTCTCGATGGCATATGTTGAGGAATAGCATTAGACAGGTCTCTTCAGGTGTTTGCATTCCTAGCATCTGCTTTGACGTCTGAGGCTGGAATGCGCACTCTGCTTCCTCCTACCGCAGAGTCATTTTGAACATCAGAGTCACTCCGCACTTTGCTCACATCATTATCCAGACAACTTGTTCAGCTGCATTCCTTACTTCATTTACATTTTGCAGCTGGTAAAACCCCTCAGCTCATTCCCAATGGCTTTGTTTTCTCCCTGCCTTTACCTTCAGTTAGGTTGAATATACAACTGGCAAGTATGCGTGTTAAAAAGGTAGGATGTCAGCAATGATACACCGTTGACTGTACTCTCTCTGGAAATGTTAGAGTTCATCCACGAACCACTAGTCCAGGAGAAAGCTGTAAGATGCTAAATGGAAAACCATTTTGAAGCTAGTGTAGCAGCTCAGGTTGTTTGGGTCACTTGTGATAGTTAAGAAGCTAGAATAAAACTAACAGTTCTTAATATCCACAGGCAAAGTCCTCCCATTTTTGTGCCTGGCCGTGCTATATTTAATAACCTTATCAGACACGAAATTGTCTCCAGGTGCTTAGTTTCAACTAGCTCTTGCCCTTGCACTGAGAAAGAATTTGTATTTGCGCAGCATGTGTATTGTTAAGAATTCATTTGGGCTTTCTTCACATATAAAAACAAATATGAATAGTTGTTTTCTTTTTGTACTTAGAGTACGTATGGCAGATGATGTGACGGCCTAGATCTAGCTGTGAGGGTGCTCAAGAAACAAAGTTAATGCCTTCCCACCAGGGGGCAGTGGTCCATGTAGGCAGCCTCAGGCCTCTGGAAATACCTATGAAAATGGCAGTTGCATGCTTTTCAGTTCCGGAAGGGATACTTGTAAAACTCAACAAAGGTATTTATTACCACTTATGACGAATAACTATCAGAACACTATATTTTTCAGAAAATCAATCCAGATAGCACATTTTCAAAGGAAACCCAACACCTGGTCATCGTGTTGCCTTGTTTGCTCAAGCCTTGAGTGCTCTGCCTTTCCGCTCTTGCTCACCCTCTGCAATTAGATTTCTTGTGCCTGTTTTACGAGAAATCGTGTTTTTAAATCTGACTTTTTCTGCTGGATTTCCAAGGAGAGTTTCCAGTTTGAGAGTTGTCTGGCCATTCAGACCTTTCTACAAGTTTTCTTCAACCTTCTGAGTCCTCCAGGCTTTTATCTGTTTTGGCCACGGTTTTGCCAAGTTCACTTTTGCAGCCAAGGCAGAGAGAGATTTATTTTCTTCCCCCACCTCCCTTTCTCCCTTCCTCCCTCCCTCACTCTCTCTCTCTCTCTCATTCTTTCTTTCTTTCTTTCTTTCTCCCATTTTCTCATTGTTTACTAGATTATCTGTTTCTTCTGTTCCATTTGCCCGTCTTCTTTCAGAAGAAAGAAAACAGGTTAAAAACGTCTAGAGAATTTGTTCAGAAACCTCTGTGTGTGATGGGGTAGGGAGTTAACTAAATATCTGAGAATTAGACATTGTGGTTCCCTAAACAACTAGCTCCTTTCCCGCCTGAGCAGTGGTGTTCCTCATGGGTTTGCCTTTCTCTGGGGGATCACATGTGTACCCTGGATTTCATCTATGACCGAAAAGTGAATAAACCTCACATGTATGTCTTCTATCCAGGCATTCTTTTAGCAGTGAAGACTCACTCCAAGATATCTTAGCTGACATCTTTACCTGGATATCTGCTAGCAACCTTAGACCGTAGGCTAAAAATGGGCTCATAAACGGATGCATTTGCTTTCTCTGCTCATCAGCCAGGGATGCCTTGTCGTCCACATCTATCTACATGGAACCATCTAATTATTTCCCATGACCCCGCCCTGGCGTCCTCCCAGTCACTTGCACTCTTACACAGGCCATGTCGTCTTAGAGGTCTACCTTCTATTTATTTCCCAGTCTTTAACTCACACTCCTCTGCTAGTAGTATGGCCTTTGTTCAAAGGCCGTGTAAGCTACCTCCCCACAGTGTCACTTTAATGCTCATAATTCCTTGTTTCCAGTATCCCTGCCCTTCACACAACACCTTTTCCAATAGACTAATTGGAAAGATTTTTCTAGAAATGTTAAACTTCTGTTCCTTAACTGTGCATACCCTTGTGATCATTGCCTTCATCATTCTCTTCTGTGCTCCAGAGATCATTGCTGCTCTGGAGCAGTGGCCTGCCTCACGCATTGTCATACTTTTGCAGTTTGGATGCTTTTATTTGTTTTATTTTGTTTTTTTTTAACATTTATTTAAAATGTTAAATGTTATTTAAAATGTTAAAATAAAAATGACAGCTCCGAGCTGTCAGCCCAGAGCCCAATGTGGGGCTCGAACCCATGAACCACAAAATCGTGACCTGAGCCAAAGTCAGATGCTAAACTGACTGAGCCACCCAAGCACCCCCTGATGCTTTTCTTGCAGCACCTTCCTTCCTGCCTCTTTGTCTGTTAAAACTTGCTCAAGTTTAAGATTCTATTGAAGTATAACTTGCCCTAAGAATCCTTTTCTATCTACGTCTACCCATTAGCTATTCCCATTCTGTGTTACATGCATCACACCATTTATCAATAATAGTATAGTCCTTGGTTGACTTATCTCTTTACCTTGCTTAGGGTCCTCAGTGCCTCCCAGTATGTCTGAGACATGGTTTTTTGCTGAATAGTGGCTTACACATGGGTCAGTTCTATAATGCTGTATCTGTTAACATTTCTCCAAGATTATTTCTAAAATAGCATAAATCTAAAATCTGTGAATATAAAAGTAATAAAGATAATGTCTTGATAACATTTGATGTTAATAAATGGAAGATACATACTTAAGAATTTTAAAATCTGGCTCGCATGGATAGGTGGGGGAATTCCCATGAGAAATGGTTAAATAGTAGGCCCTCATGATGCCATTAGATCTTTATTTATGCTTTAAAAATATTATCGCCCCCCCCCAAACATTTCCTGGTCCATAATCCAATTTGCTGTTACCATAGAAACTGAAGGGCTCATCCTGTTGTATTCAGTCAACCCCCCACCCCACTGGTAACAGGAAAATATCTCATTTTACCATGGCATTTGAATCTATTCAAAGTGAGAATTGCAATAAATATCTTCCCCTAAAAAAGTAATAGAGGAGTTTTACCTAGGTTCATATTCATGTACTAGTAACATGGTAGCCAGATCAATTTGATGATGCTATTTGAAAGGTACCTTGGAAAGGAATAGAAATTTCAAATGTCTCAGGTGGCTAAGGAGATGTTATGCTAGCTGTGATCCTGAGCTCACTGGTAATTAATACTACAGTGTGAAAAGCAATCATGTTATTCAAGGGCAAGATTTCTAGTTGGCGAACTTGGAATTGGGCAGCACAGTTGATTGGATCCCATCAGTCTAGCTGCTCAGAAGTAGTGTTGGTTGTAACTGAGAGTCCTTTGAGGATAACAGGAGTTGACTCATGGTGACTTGATATGAGTATTTGCATACCCAGCAGAAAACAGGCATCAGGGAGCTCTTCTACTGCAGTTAGAGTGACGCTCTTCCAACCATCTAAGAGAGTAGAGAGAATAACTATGTAAAGGTGACAACAAATTTTTGCTTTAGTTTCTTCAAATTTACTTTTCATCTTTTCCAATAGCAACCAAACGTTCTCTCTTTTATAAAAGAAGAGAGAAAAGGGAGACGTCTGTGGTTTCACTCTTCTACCAAGAGTAGAGTGGAATTATGGCATCAGCGTGATGAATTTCAGTTTTCATGGTGTTACCTTCAGAGTCCTTCAAGTTTTTGTTAAGCCACCCTTTTCAAGATGGTTGTATTTCAATACAGATTTCCTACAGAGGTTTGGAATCATGAGCACTATGTTAAAGGATTAAGTCTACCTTGACTCTCCTGAAAGATGAGTTTACTATGCCAGCCTATGCCCCTCTCTAGTGTGTGTGTGTGTGTGTGTGTGTGTGTGTGTGTGTGTGTGTGTGTGAGAGAGTGCGTACTTGCGCACATGCGCGCATCCTCTCCATGGATATCTCGAATGACCTAGAACGAGAGAGGACAGTGATGATGCCTCCTGCCCGCAGCCCCGCCCCGTGTCCACGCTCCCGTTGCACCTGCCCACGCCCTGCCCTGTGCTCCAGTCTGTGGCTTGCCGCGGAGCCAGCCCTTGCCCTGTGTCCTGTTGGCTTCATTGCTGTCACTGGCTTTTTGGATTATGTCCGTGGCTGGCTGGATTTTCCTTTTCCTTTCATTCACTGTTTGGTGACGCGCTCATTTAATTTTTGTTTAAATTTTGTGTGTCTCTCTTTCTCTCTCCTGGCTTGTTCCCTGTCTGTCCACGCTGTTGTGCTGACTGTCTTCGCTGCTCATTCCCTGCTGCCTCTAGTATCCGTCAGGTGCCAGCTGCCGACCTGCGGAGAGTGTCTGCCCCCCCTGGCTCCTTCACCACGTGAGTACAAAGCCGGCCCGTTTATACACTTTGTCTAGCACCCTCGTCTTCTGCTTGGGGTTAGACTTCCTGCCTCCTCTTCCCTCACAGGTCTGCTCCTCAGACAAGGACCTGCCAACCCTAATTGCCTTCATTACCCCTCTGTGATTTTGAGGTGCAGCTGTCCAGTTCTTCATGTCCTGTTTGTCTCAGTCCTCTAAGGGTTCAGGTTTAAATTTTTGATGAGATTAGTGAGGACCCATAATTGCATGAGGTTGTAGGAAATTCCATCCTAAGCATCGGTGTTTGTGGCAAGTTTTTAAGAACAAAAGACCATTCTGTTAACTGTAGCTCAGGGATGATGTTGAAGACGATGTGGAAGGTGTGCCTGCTGCCCTTAATTTGTGAGGTCCCCTAAAGTTACGTGTGGAGTTTTGAGTACATGCATGCATCTGGGCATCATTTGGGTTGAGAATCTATGATTGAAATAAAAGGTCAATGACCCCAAACTGTCACTGAGTTAGCAAGACTATTCTATGCTTTTATCTTTTTCTAGGGAAAAATGGTTTTTAGCACTTTGGGACTTCTTTTTTATGTTGTTGCCTCTGTCTTGCCCCTTTTCTTTATCATACAAACACTTAGCTTTTGTTGTGGGTCGGGTACTGTTACAGGTGCTTTACGTTAACTAATTACTCCCCCAGCAGTCCTCTGGGACACGTGGTATGATCTCCACCTGTGGTACTGCAAGGACTCTGTGCACCAAGAGGCTAACTAACTTGACTGAGGTCACACAGCTAACAAGTGGTAGACTGGGTTGCAAACTCAGGTGATTTAACTTCGAAGTTCACACCTTCAACAGTTTACAATTTGCCACCTTTCATCTATGATGATCCTATGTATTTCTTCAGCCCTAGTTGAATCATTGGCTTTTCAGAGAATTCCTTGTGGCTTCATATTGCATTAGTTAGCTTCTCATTAGAGTTCGCTACTGATATACTTATTGTATCTCTCAAGGTTTGATAGGCTAGTATTAATTACATTAGCTCTGTAGGTGTGTGTGTGTGTGTGTGTGTGTGTGTGTGTGTCCCATACTAGACTGAGGCTACTTGAGATCATTGACTGTATCTTTTTTGAATTTTTGTGTCCCCTGCCCTGATCACAGACAGATCTTAACACAAAGTATTCTGAAACCAAACAGAGTTGTCAGTTGGCGGAATGAGGGAATGTACACTGAGCTGTACAATATCTAACATCTAGGGGTATGCCAAAATGATTCCTAAAGTTCAATCGTGTAATTTTACCTTCAGTCCCAATCTTACAAATACACATTTATTTATTCACTTATTACAATACATTTCTTCAAAAACATCACTTTACATTTGCTCTGTGCCCACCGTTTTGTGCTTGGAATCTAGTGGTGATCACAACAGGACACTGCCTTCATGGAAATTAAAATTGAACAGTCAGAGACTCAACAGGAAAATAACGTAGTTTTCAATTTGGAGGTTATTCTGGGGTATAGCCTACAGTCTGCAAAAGGCTTCTCCAATAAGTTGGAGTCCAAGGAATGGGGTTTGGTGGTTGTTTTCAGTAGCTCTGTTGATAGTGTTCAAAGAATCGAGAATATCAACAATAGAGGTGCGTGTGGAATTAGTCAGATTTCTGTTAAAGTTTGGGTTGTGTTTCAAGTTTTAGTTGTATAATTTAAATGAGGTTCTTTTTTCGTATTCCAGGTGCATACACTACAGTAAGGCAAACTGTCCTGTTTTGATTGTAATAGGCAGAATGCCTGTGTTGGCACTTTAGAACTTGAACATGGCTCTAAAACGTATCTATATATGAGATATCAGCTATTACAGATAATGGATGTTAGATCTATAGAACATCTATAGATGTCAGATTTCAGAGACACATCGGTATCTCTGAAATGTTTCTGAAATGAAAATTTATTAAAATAGAATTTAAAGGACATATAAGAAAACACTGTCAAGGAGCCTGGGAGAAAAAGCCAAGAAAAACATTAAGTATTGTGTATTTACATATTCTGGCAGTGGTTAACAGTTTTGACCCATTCTTACGCTATTTTCAGCAGTGTTTAATAATCACATTTGTGTTGCTCTGGTCCTCATGAAAGTCTGGACCCCAGTATCTTCAACTCTAACCTGGCTGATTTTTTTTTTTTTTACTCTTGGTCAGCCATTTTCTACTGAGAAAAACTCTTCTATAGATGATCCCTTCTGGGGAGAAGTGTCTCTTTCTGCTGCTCCTGTAAGAAATGTTGGTTTCTTAAAGCAACTTGCATGATCTTTCCTTCCAGCTTTCTAATTGTTTTTTTTGTCATTGTTAGGAGAAGGTCATGGTGGTGACAGTGTCATTCATGGATTATTAAGAATTGCAACCTATTAGTAATGTCTGTGCACACAGGACATTTCACCTTTATGGCAAAGAATCCTGAAATTTTATTTTTGTTCACATATGACCACATATGCATCCTGAGTGTTATTCCAAAGTATTAGTGGCTTTATCCAATAAAATAAAACAAAGCAGAGGTGACTTGGTGGCTGAGTTGGTTAAGCATTGAACTTTGGCTCAGGTCATGATCTTATGGTTCTGGAGTTCAAGCCCTGCGTCGGGCTCTGTGCTGACAGCTTGGAGCCTGCTTCAGAGCCTGTGTTTCCTTTTGTTTCTGCCCTTCCTTTGCTTGTGCTCTGTCTCTCTCGAAAATATACATTTAAAAAATAAAAAAAAACCAAGGCAAATAGAATAGTTCATTGCATGTCTTGTGCATGTAGTTTAATGAATTATTAGAGCAATACCTCAGTTGAAAAATTCTTTATAATTAAGTGACTTCATAGTAAAGTTTTCACTGAAAGGCATAATATGCACACTGAATTTTGTAAATCATGATCATTCATGCTAAATGTTCCAGTTACTAGCTTCTGTTGAGCTAATGCCAAAAATAACAGAAAGGTGTGTAATTGTAAAATGTCTTTCTAAAGCTCTTATCTTCCTTTAACTTCTTATTAAATTCCATTTGATGCCTGTTCTTCTCCACCAAAATGAAGTAGTAAAGGATTTATACCTAATTTAGTCAACTTTTCATCTTTCAAAATATATTGAGTGCTTTCTTTTAATACCAGGAGTTCTGTGGGATACTGGAGACATGGAGATTATAAAGCTAGGGTTTGTGTCCTAGAGAAATGGACCTGCCAAGGATAGACCTAGTTTGTTGCTTACAGTACAATTACGATGCCACATAACAGGCATTCAAGTACAGATTCTGCTTGTATTTCCATGTGAATAACTGAGTATTTATTACATTTGTTTTTATTTTTTAGTACTTAAAATTAGCATATACTAAAGTTGACTTTCTCAGTATCCAGTTGGGAGTTTTAAGGCAGGTATAGATTCATATAACCAGCACCCTAAACAGGATACAGAACTATTCTACAACCCCAGAAATCTGCCTAATGCTCGCATCTCGCATGTCAACATCCGCAAGCACTAATCACTATAGTTTTGAAGTTTTGAGATTACCACATAAATGCAATCATAGAGTATATAACCCTTTG
Source organism: Suricata suricatta (assembly GCF_006229205.1). Lineage (NCBI taxonomy): Eukaryota > Metazoa > Chordata > Mammalia > Carnivora > Herpestidae > Suricata > Suricata suricatta. The sequence goes on from NC_043701.1 coordinate 15,779,766, forward strand.
CAATTGGTTTCTCTTTAAAAAATTTTTTTTATTGTGTATTTATTTTTGAGAGAGAAAAAGAGAGAGAGAGAGAGACCAAGAGCACAAGGTGAGGGCCAGAGAGAGGGGGAGACACAGAATCTGAAGCAGGCTCCAGGCCCCGAGCTGTCAGCACAGAGCCCGATGCAGGGCTCGAAATCACAAACCATGAGATCACGTCCTAAGTCGACGTCGGATGCTTAACCAACTGAGCCACCCAGGCCCCCGCAATTGGCTTCTTTCAACGTAACTATATCTTTAAGACTTATCAAAAATTTTTTACATGTTAATCACATTTTCCTTTTTATTGCTGAGTAGTATTCTGTTATATTTACCCATCTACTTCTTGAAGGACATCTAGGTCATTTTTAGTTTTAGGCAATTGTGAATAAAGCTGCAATAAGCATTGATGAACAAATTTCGTGTAAATATAAAATTTCGTTTCTCTAGGTTAAACAGCCTTCTCTAGGAAGGGAATTCCTGGGTCATATGGTAATTGTATGCTTAATTTCATAAGAAACTGACTCAGTATTTTCTAGAGTGCAAATTTTGCATTTCTACCAGCAGTGTATGAGAGAGTTCTAGTTTGTCTCCATCCCTGCTGGCACTTGGTATGACCTGCATTTTAAAATTTTAATCATTTAATCATTCTAATGAGTGTCCTTTCATTATTTGCCATCTATTCTATACTCTGATGACACATCTGCTCAAGTCCTTTGCCTATTTTTAAATCGGGCTTTTTTTTTTTTTTCTTCTGACTTCTAAGATTTTGCCACACATTCTGGATCCAAGTTCTTTGTTAGAGATGTGCTTCGCAAATGTTTTCTCCCGGGACACACCTTGTCTCTTCATTCTCGTTACAAAGTCCCGATTCTCAAGGTTTCCTTCATATGGCTGTAGTTTTGGTGTTATGTTCAAGACCTCTTGGTTTAATCCAGGTCATACATATTTTCTCCTTTGCTTTCTTCTGGCAGTTTTGTAGTTTTCCATTTTGCACTCAGTTCTGTGGTTTGAGTTAACTTTTGTATAAGATGTGAGGTTTAGGATAGTGTTTTATTTTGTTTTTATATATAAATATTCAATGGGTCAGCACGGTTTTTTGAAAAGACTTTTTTTTTTCATTGAATTGCCTTTACATCTTTACCAAAAATCAATTGGATGTGTATATGGGGGGTTATGGATATATATATTGATGGATAAATACCAATTTCTGTACTCTCTATTCTGTTCCATTGATCTATATATTGTGCCTTTGTCAATGCCATGTTCTTTTTATTATTGTATATGTTAAATGTTAAAATCAAGTTGTACTATTTTCCCACTTTATTCTTTATTTTAAAAGTTGTCTTGGGTAGTCAAGTTTCTTTACCTTTCCATATAAATTTTAGAATAAACTTGCGTATTGTGTTGAATCTATAGATTTGGGAAATATAGACATCTTTACCAGGATGAGACTTCCAATCCATGAATACAATATATCTCTCCATTTATTTTGTTCATCATTGTTTTGTGGTTTTCAACTACAAAGATATATATCTCCATTTGTTTATTTTGCACATCATTGTTTTGTAGTTTTCTACTACAAAGATATGTATATATCTTGTATATATTTTGTTAGATATGTGCCTGTGTTAGACACGTGCTGGTTTTCAGTTACGATTGTTAGTATATAAAATTACAATGGCTTTTCATGTGTTGACCTTGTATCTTGTGGCCTTACTAAAGTCACTTTTTAGTGCAAGGAGTTTGGTTACATCCTTGGTTTTTTTCTGCATACTCACGCTTGTCATCTGTGAATAGGAGTAGTTTCTTTCATCCCAATCCATATACCATTTATTTATTTACAATAAATAAATAGCACTAGCTATTATTTCTAGTATGATACTGAATACAAAAGTTTAGAGTGGATATCCTTGCTTTGCTTCTAATATGAAGGGGAAATCATTCCATTTTTTCACCGTAAAGTATGATTCTTGGTTGTAGATTTATTTGTTAAAGTACCTTTTTTAGGAAATCTGGGAAAGATTAGAGAGAAATGGACTTATTTATCTTATTTATCCTCTACATGTATGTTAGATTTTTCTAAGAAACCATCTGGTCCTCATGGTTTTTTTCTGTTTTTTTTTTTTTTTCCCTTTTTAACCAGAAGTTCAATTACTCTAGGAGTTATGGGACTAACTAGGTTATCTGTTTCATTGTAGGTGAGTTATACTGGGTTTTTTTTTTTTGTCATTTTTGAAAGTTTTTCATGAGTTACTCATTTCATTCCAGTTGTTAAGATAGGTAGACTTATTGGTAGTATTTCTTTATTTTTTTTAATGTCCTTGGGATCTTCATTGACTGTTCCCTTTCATTCCTGATATTAGTAATTTGTACCTTTTCTCCTTGTCATTCTTAGTAAAGGCTCAATTTTACTAATTTTTTTTTAAAAATCAGCTTTTGGGGGCACCTGGGTGGGTCAGTCAGTTTAGCGTCCGACTTCGGCGCATGTCATGATCTCACGTTTCATGAGTTTGAGCCCCACATCACTGCTGTCAGCACAGAGCCAGCTTCCAATCCTCTGTCCCTCTTTCTCTCTGCCCCTCCCCCGCTCATTCTCTCTCTCTCTCTCTCTCTCTCTCTCTCTCTCTCTCTCTCTCTCTCTAAGATAAAACATTTTTTAAAAATCTGCTTTTGTATTTGTTGATTTTTCATACTGTTTCTTTTCCAATTTCATTGATTTTTGTTCCTATATTATTATTACATTTTTACTTTGGGCATATTTTGTTCTCCCCTCCCCACCCCCAGTTCTTTAAAGAAGAAGCTTAATTACTTAAGCAGTCAATTGACTCAAATGAATTCAGGCTACAGGTTCTGACTCCCCTTCGGAGAGCTGTGTTTACTGTGTTACTTCTGTTTTCAAAGCCCTTGCTGTGCTATTCATGTCTCTGTCTGGGGCGTATGTACCACCGAATTGCCAGCATGGGACCTTGGTTGTAGGATCTCTTTTGTAGTTTGGTTCCTCAAGTCTTTGGTACAGATGCTGAGGGCCAGATTCACCCACCTGCAGCCTAGAGATGAACCTGAGAGTTCATGGACATCTTTACGGAGCTGTTTTCCTGAGCCCCTCCTCCTCCTTTGTCAGTGCTCTCCTGTTCTCTGGGGCTCCACCTTTTGGTTTTTCAGCCAGAAAGCTAAGGTTTTAGCTACATTGTTCTATTGCATACTTTTCTGCAACTGTGTTAGTGTCCAGGACCAGACAATGATATGGCAGAAAGAGGGGGAATAAAAGCAGTTGGCTTATCCCATGCTCTGGGGGTCATTGCTCCTTTTATCAGAGAGGAAAGCTCTCTTCCATTACAGTTTTAAGCACCTGAGGGGTTTTGTCAGTGCTTCTGCCAGTCTGAATGCTGGTGTGTAAGAAAGCAGTGAGGGGGAGACGTGCCTGAAGCTCTCTGAGCACTCAGAGTCCCTTTTCCTTAAGCCAGAACTCAAGGGCTCTCCTGAATTTGGTGTTCATGTCAGGCTTTGTGCTGCCTGGAGTTCACACCAGGGTTTTTTGGAGGGGAAGAGAAGGAAGAGCTTACCACCATTTGATAGTATTTTAAATTCAAGTCTTCTTCTTTAATCTGCTGCTATCATTTACTTTTTGGATCCTCAAATAGCTGCTTTATGGATCCTGGCCAGATGTGATAGCTGTATTCGTTGGCGTAGGAGGGGGCGGGCGTTGGAGAAAGACTCGTGTGTGCTTACTCACTGTCCCCAGAACCAGATGTTTTCCACCGCGGAGAGCTGTGATACCGCGTCCCTTTCTCTCCCACTGCCGTTTAGCGCCACGGCCAAACTCAGCAAAACAAATCTGCAGAGAAACCACTGTCTATTGAACTACAATCAACACATGTTAAATGTAATATGCCGTCGTGTGCAACAGTTACAATTAAAACATAAACAAGACTTCCAGCCAAGTTGTGTGACTTTGCCTGTTACCCTGCGAGGTGGGGAAGGCAGAATTGGCCCCAGGCTCGTGAAAAAAGCATGAGTCGTCATGTTTGACTACAAGCTGAATGTGATTCAGCATTCTCAAGTTGGTTTCAGTAAATGAGGTCTTCATGGTAAAGGATGAAAGTAAATTGATTTTTGTTCCAAGGAGAGAGGGAGTTTTACAAAGAGAAATAGAAATATTTTTGATATGCCTTTTTTTATGGTTCTCTTTTGGGTTGAGCTTAAGAATTTTATTACAGGATAGAGCCAAAAGTCTTCAGTCTTCATGACTGATGAAAACACAAGCTGGTCCTAGGTGGTCTAACATTTGCATGCTGGCCAGCAAAGCAAACTAGCCGATTTTTTGACGTGCTTTCTAAATATGCTGCAGTAATATTCTCCCAACTAGTCACCTCAAATTTTTAACACTTTTATTAATTTATGTAATGTACTGTCTAATGTGTTTATTTTGTTTACTTAATATTGGACCTTTAATTAGAAAATAAGATGTGACCTGCTTTATTCAGACCCTTTCTCTTTTCGTTTGTTCTTTCCAGAAACTCCACCCTCCTACATGCTAGACTCTATCAGAGAGTTGCAAAAACATTGCTAAGTAGAAATTTACATGTCTGCCTCTCTAAATTGTGAGGATTACCTCTCAGGTGCCAAGAATATCCATTATACATACTTTGCCTAAGAATAAATTCAGGGGATGGTGGCTACACACAGATTGTTTTGAGAACCTCAGGATGAAAAGCACTCCTGGCCCACTTGAGTCTCGTGAATGGTGCGTTATGTCTGGAGTAGAAATCTGTCCGTATTGTGATTGCATATTATATAATATTTAGATCATGCTTTCTGGACCCCACAACCAATTGTGAGGATTCCAAAACGGTCTAAGCACTCAAGAAATTATGAGTATGTTTGTTGTTAATGCTTTTGTTGTTATGTATCCTGGGGTGATTATCTCTGAGTGACAGGGTTGTAGATAATATTTTATTGGCTTTCTGTATTTTTGGATTGATTTTGATGAACATACGTTACTTCTAAAAGGGAGAAAAATTGGGTGCCTGGGTGGCTCAGTTTGTTAAGCGTCTGACTTCATCTCCGGTCATGATCTCATGGTTCATCAGTTTGAGCTCTGAGTTGGGCTCTGCACTGACAGCCCAGAGCCTGGATCCTGCTTCGGATTCTGTGTCTCCCTCTCTCCCTGTCCCTTCCCTGCTTGTGCTCTGTCACGCTCTCTCAAAGATAAATAAAAATTTAAAAATTGTTTTAAAAATAAGAGGGAGAAAAATTAAAGGTTTACTTTATTTTTAAATTTTTAATTAATTAATTAATTAATTTATTTATTTATTTTGAGAGAGAGTGTATGTATGTGGGGGGGGAGGGGGGCAGAGGCATACTTGAGCAGGAGAGGGGCAGAGGGAGAGGGAGAGAATCTTAAGCAGCTTCCACACCCAGTGGGGGTCAGTCTCTCTACTCTGAGATCATGGCCAGAGCCAAAATCAAGAATCAGATACTTAACCTACTGAGCCGCCCAGGCATCCCAAAAGTTTATATTTTAAAAAGGATAGAAGAGAATTGCTACATCTGCAGAACAGGAAAAAGAAATGCCGTTTGCTGAATCTCAGAGTCAGAAAGGGACGCAACAGAGTTCGCTTCAGGCTTTCTGGAATGCAGGCTATTTGCTCTCTGAACCGCTGAGCAGAGGACACTGCTAACATCTTCCCTGTCTCCTGCTCCCACTCTCACATTTTCTGGGTTATCTTCCTAGTGCTTTCGCTTCCCACTGTCCATTTTCTTGACCTTCAATAATGTCAAAATGTCATGTTTTCCTTTCTTTTTATGATACCATCTCTAATGGTCGCATAAAACAGATACACCAATCTGAGAATTCCAAAGAGAGGCAGCTTACATGTTGCTTGAGCTTCTCCTTCTGTCACTTTTCAACCTTGAGCCCAGGGCGCAGCCCGGATGATGGTGGCCTTCCTCCTTGCACTCTGCAACTCCCCCCCGCCAGGGTTCCCCCCCACCGGAGCTCTTATTCCCCCTCAGATGGCCAGGGCGGCCTCATGCCTTAGAGAAAAGGGGCTGCGGGAACAGACGTAGGTCTCTAACTGGTGCATCTTCCTCCCTACTTTGTGGCACCCCCTGGTAACATCGTGCTGTTTTGAGTGTCAGTCAGGGGAAGCTCTCCTTTTGTGGTATAGCATTGACCTAGTGTTAACCTCTTTGCATTCTACTTTTTCAAATGTTAAAAATGAAATGCAGTTTCTTCTGGGTATCTATCAGCTCTGAAGTTCTGTGGTGCTAAAATTCAGGGCATGACCCCAGCTTATAGGAAAATCTGCCCCAAAGTGATCTAAGACTTGAAGTGGGCAAGACTTAACCTTGGGCCATGACAGGGTCATCCTTTATGCTGAGACTGATCAGGAGGCTGGGCCCTGTGCTGTTTTGATACATTTACTAGGTGGTTTACTCTTCTCTCAGCAAGAACCCAAGTGTGTTTTTTCATTTAGCCGGAAGGGTAACAGCACCTTGGCTTGTGATCAAATTTAATATCTCGATGACTGTTTGTGATGCCAATTGCCATTCTTCCCATTCCACAGATGGCAAGACTGAGAATGAGAAGTTTTAGGTAACTTGACTAAAATTGTGTGCCAGAAAGTTTGAAAGTTAACAACCCAGGGCTTTGCTTCGGAGGCAGCATTTGAGACCCTAACCTCTACTGTCAATGTAACCTCTAGTCATCTTCTTGTGTGTGTGTGTTTATTTTCATAGATATGATTTGTATCTATTCAATTAGAATGTGCTAACATCTTCCTTTTTCAAAGAAGACTTGGAAATGAGTGATAACTTACAGTTCAGTCTTGTTTCAAACGTGAGACTCTTTAGTATTACAGGTTTGCACTTCAGGCGTTATTATAAGAAAAACGTCAGAATGACAGGCCTCAGTTAAAAGTAAGTTCTAGTACAGCTAAGGAACCTGGAGAGTCTTCTAGGACTGTCAGTGATGGCGTTTGGTCCCTGAACGTGGCTCCTCAGGAAGGGTCATGCCCGCATCTGTGGCGGATGGATGGGGCCTGTGTTCTTATCTTCGCAAAAGTAAACACAGACGGCAGCGTCTGGTACAGTTATGTAAGGCGTAATACATTTAGGCCTCCCTCGACACTTAAAATGATATCTCGTTGCTTTTAAATTTTATTTTCGGAGATGAATTATTCATGTCTGCGTAGGCGTAGAAACAGTCTTACACTTACGAGTCAGCACTTCTCGTAAAGTAAAAGGTCACCTCAGAAGTGAAGGGAATTTTCACTCAGGTGGAGTTGGCGCGAGGTGCAGGGCGTAAGGACGCTTCAGGGGCAAGGGGGTCTGCAGGAAGGTTTGGTACGGTGTCTGCTCCAGCACCACTGGGCAGGACAGAGGAGGAGGAAAATGTATGAATTCGTTTGATTGTTTTTTTAATCAAAATACACTTTAGGAAATCAAAATTTATAAAAATGACCTTGGCAGTAACATTAGCTCCATAAACACAACAATAATTTTTTTGGTTAGATTATTCTATGCACCTTGACTTTTAGGAGAAGTAGAAATTAAAGTCTGGATATCCTAAACAGGGATGTCGAGCCAGATTGGAATTTTGGAAAGCGAAAAATTAGATGCCTCTTATTCTTCCACGTTTGTTATTTTTCTATAATCAGTAGTTGTGGGATTAAAATAAAATGTGTTCATTCTCCTAGTGGTTCCCTTCAGTGGGCATTCGTGTAGATTGCTTGGGCCACCATCACAAAACCACAGACTGAGTGGTGTAAACCACCGACGTTTAGGTCCTCACAGGCTGGAGGCTAGATGCCTGAAATCAAGGCGTTGGCCCCTTGGTCTCTCCTGGGGCCTCTCTGGGACATATAGCTGGAGGCTGTGTTCCTGGGTCTTCCTCGGGCTTCCCTCTGTGTGTGTTTGTCCTCATCTCCTTTTATGAGGACACCAGTCAGATTGGATTAGGGTCCAACCATATGACCTTGTTTAGCTTAATTCCTCCGTCACACCCTCTCTTCACCCACAGTCCCCTTCTGAGGGACTGAGTTAGGACTTCAGCATGTGACTGGGGGGGGGGGAGGGGTGCCCACGCCAGCTCATAAGAGCATCAGACTAGATACATGTGACTGAAGCCTAGTTTTGTTTCTTTTCCTATCACCAACCGTGCGAATATTGAACTTTGTGTATGTGACTTGTGTTGATGATTTAGTTCTTTAAAATCTTTCTTTTCATTAAAAGGTATAAGAAGGGCTATAGAATATTGCTCTTCTATTTATAGCAGATTGTTGGTATTAACTATATGGGGACAACAAAGTTGCTGTTGGCCTCTCTGGACCCAAATTCAATTTCTGTAAAATAAGGCAGTCAAACAGCATGACCTTTAAATTTTTGTTCACATATGAATTTCCAAAGCATTATTGGAATAAAAGAGACTGTAGAAATACAGACTATAAATGGAAAGAGAGGGGAGTAATTTTGCCAGTCTTTGTGAGCAAAAGATTTACTTACAAATGTAGAAAAAAAACCCACTCTAAGTGCTTTCGGAAAGTGGTTTTTTTATATTGTAGATAAACCACAATCTGCAGAGTTATTAATGGATTTGCTGCCCTCAGAGAGAAAAAGAGAAACCTTTCAGTTTTTACTCCAGTGTTACAATGATAGCTGATGTCATAGTCCCCCATGGAGTGGGAAGAACACATATCAGTAGCAAAGAAATCTAGACGTTTGTTCTGAGCGTTCTAAGAGGGTGTTTATTTTGGATTGTTTTGCTGAGGTGGTAATACACGTTTTCATGCACGTTGCATTTGGAGAATTTTGCTGTAATGATACCAATGTGATTGGGTTTCCTGATCTGTCATAATACCCCGAAACACTAACAGGAAATGAGACGGGGGTACATTGTTAAAGGGAGAGAGAGAAATCCTCTGTTACTACTGCACTTGACTAAGCCCCAGAACTCATCAGATTTTGTGTCAGAAAATGAAATTCTAAAAATGAGTTCAGCATGTTTCAAAGTTGTAGCTAAGATATTTGATGAAAATGAAAGTGGTGCGAGAAGAATTATAAGTGGTACAAAAAGGCCAAAGTCTTCAGGTTTGTAATAGAGAGAACTGTAATTAGTTTCTTTTTTCTTCATCATTTAGACTCTCCTGCTCTCAAGAGAGCTGATTTATGTTCTCTCATTGGGACATAAATCTTTTGGGCTGATGATATTTTGTTGCTCAGGCAAAGTAAAACAATTACAATATTTCCCTGATGAGAGATTGTTGGCTTATGAAATGTTAAAATACTGCCATTTGAAGAGACTTGGTCTGTAATATGCTAAATGGAAAGAGAAAAAGAAGCGGACAGTGGACCCAAGCAAAAGCACCCCAAATTATTTTCATATTCTCTCATGAAGTTCTCAGCAGAAACCGTTCTTTCACTTTCGTCTTTTTTTTCTTTTTAGCTTTATTTTAACTAATTGTTTTGTGTTTGTACTTCATCATCCAAGCCATGTTATTAGTCTCGGACTAAAAGTATATCTTAAGGGACTTCATTTTCTCATTTACTATCAAATTTACGGTTATTTTTGTAAAATTATTAACAGTTGCAGGGATAGAATTATATGGCTTTTACAAGTCCTGTTCTAGCAAGGTGACTTTGTTCTGTCCATTTTGAAACCTATAAGATGAGTAATGTAAAAATTAAAAAAAAAAGCTCTTGTCATTGGATTAGGGTTTAGAGGATGGTGATGACAGTTTCTGCCTAATTGGCTAAATCTACTGAGTTGGAAAGGGGGGTTGGGTTTAGGGGACTCTGGTCTGTTCATGGATCTCTGACAGGGAAATAGGAGGGGCAGGAGCTGTGCTGTGAGTGAGGCACTCGGCTTTCCCCCAACCGTAGATGGATGACTAGGACCGAGGTGCCGTCCCATCCCTCCCCGGAGGGACCTGCAGCACTGCTGAGTATTCCAGACATTGGCGGGCCATCGTCAACCGGAAGGGGGAAAGGAGGCAAAACGTAACACAGTAAAATACCAATGACCAGTACGAAAATCAGTTTTGCAAATTTTCTTAAATACCTATATTTTAAGAAAGTACGTGTGACCTTTTGAAAACTATTTTGTACGGAGAGCTGAAACCATTTAAGGAAGTGTTTCTTACGTAATGCCATTTATCGTTAGGCCAATACTTACTTGTTATTTTCTGGACCTAAACCCAGCATGGACTCCTCTGCTCACTGAGCCTGTTTCCTGGGTGCAGAGTTACCGCCACATAATTTGCACACGAGCTTTTCAGTAGGAACACATCTGGTAATTCATGCGTTTAGTCTTTTCTCAGATTAAGTGGGGTTACATTTGTTCATTTTAATAAGAGGGCCATGTTTTTTTCACATCATTATTGCCTTAGACATTTTTGGATTCTGCTTTGTTGGTTATTTTTACTTAAAAGAATTACCAATTTTAAATTTTTCCTACAGGTTCATAGGTGAAATAAGTGTTTAAAAATTAAAAAATTTACATGTAAACTAGGTTTTTTTTTACATAAAAATGCTTGTTTTCATGTTACCCTCCTCCAAATACCACTACTTGACTCATCAAAGTACGTAGGGTTACTAGAAGATGAGTAAATATACTAGTAGTTGTAGCCTAACTCAGTCCTTCATGATACAGCTAAAGGGCGGCAAGTGTTTTCTTTTGTGAAACAATACTTTTTAAAAAAATGTTTATTTTGTTTTTGAGAGAGAGAGACAGAGTGTGAGCTGGGGAGGAGCAGAGCGAGAGGGAGACACAGAATCCGAAGCAGGCTCCAGGCGAACCCACAAACCATGAGATCATGACCTGAGCTGAAGTCGGACGCTTAACCGACTGAGTCACCCAGGCGCTCCTGACATGACACGTAACACTATGCAAATCCCAGTACTTGCTCCACACCCCTTTCCAGGAAAGAAAGTCCGTTTATAAGTTGCATGTAAGAACAGGATATTATAACAGCTTGTGATTGCAAACCCAAGGGAAGATTTTGGTATTTAAATAGCAAATAAATGTAAGCTTTTTCCTTTTGTTTGCTACATAGACATTGAAACCTGAAGTAAAAAAATGTCTTCCTTTCTGAGCACATGAGATCGGAAGCCATTTGGATGGCTTGGGAGTAACATTATCCTGTTACGTCGCGTTGGTTCAGGCCCAGTGGTTCCTTACTTGGAGATAGTAATGAGTGGACTTCTGTACAATCACAGCAGCAAAAGCATTCTCTGAGCCACTCTAGGCTACGCTACTAAAAATAGCCCATGTTAGTATTTTATGATAGACTCTTTAGTCCTTTTAAATAGCCAGGAAACCAGCGGTACATGGACTTATCTCATGGAGTGGAAATGACTCTGCTGAGTGTGATGAAAGTCTGGTCTTGGGTTCTTATTCCCATTCCAACTGGTACAAACTCTTCTTCATTTAGCGATTTGGATTTACAGAATTCTACAAAAATACGTATCCCTTCCACCTCTAATTCCAATCCCTTTGTATTTCCTGGGCTATTTACTTCCTGTGCCTTTCACTGTGGTATGTGTCCAACTCCTGTGCTTTTTAAACATGAAACATTATAAGAAAGAATATAAGTGGGAACTTCAGGTCTGAAACTCCTCTCAGGTTTTCTGAAAGAGTGCCATTTGTAGTTGCCAACTGAGCAAATATTAGGGCAGGAGACGCTCAGGAGATGGAAATCTGTAGGTGGTATCTAATTAAAAGTAGAAATTTCTCTCCACTTGCATTAACCAGAGGTGAGCCGGAGAATCAACCCCAGCTGTGAGGGTAGCGTGAGCTTTGAGATTGTTTTTTGTTTGTTGGTTTAGTAACGAGAATAGAGTTTTTCCCTTGAACCCGATTCTGTGTCGTGGTTCCCATCCTCGCCAGGGGTGCACTTACATAGCCCCCACGATTAGGTGGGATGCAGGGGCGACTGGGTGGCTCGGTCAGTTGAGCGCCCAACTTCGGCTCAGGTCATGACCTCGCAGTTTGCGAGTTTGTGAGATGGAGCCTGGCATCAGGTTCGCTGCTCTCAGCACAGAACCCGCTTCAGAGTCTCTCTTTTCCTCTCTCTCCCCCTCCCTGGCTCGCTCTCTGTCTCAAAAATAAATAAATATTAAAAAAAAAAAAAGACTAGGCGGAATGAAGAATGTAGTTAGTTATCAGGAAAACTAGTTTTTCTCTTTTCAAAATTAGTAAGTCCATATGGGAAGCAGCAGCTCACCAAGGATAGGTGTAGCTGGGCCTCCCGTGCTCACGATTTAATGGGGGAGCAAAGCCACCATGTCAGGACTGCATCTACATTTCACACTGACTGCTCAGGCTGCAGCCCTGGGTCCGGGTGCAAGACGGCAGTGCGGAGTCTGTGTGGGGCTTCCTGGACGGCATCGAGAAGCATGCATATTTGAACACGAGTTGGAGGAGAAGGAATTGCAGGGGGAGAAAGAAGGAGCAGATGGAAATTTAGCTGGGAAATCAGAAGTATTTTGAACTGAAATCCAGGGAAAAGGAGCGGGGAGTTAACCAGAGTGTGGAATGCTACTGAGGGAGATTGGCGTGAGGACCGAGAAGTGGATTTAGTGAGCAGCAATAAAGAGAAAGGGGAAGGGGAAGAGACAGTGTGATCTTCTGTAGAGGAAAGTTGGAGGCTATATGACTTAAAAAATACACCTGTGACTCTGGTGCCTAGAAGTTGTAATGTTATGTGAATGCGGGGCTGTTGCACATAAATGTCTTGGAGTTGGTGACTGAGCCAGTAACAGCTATGACATTCGCTATCAAAAAGAAATGGATGGTCAGAGAATTTGAAATATAGATCGAGGCTATTGGCCTGTTCTTTTCTGATTTTTAGTGTTTATTTATTTTTGAGAGAGAACGAGCGCCAGCAGGGGAGGGGCAGTGAGAGAGGGAGACACAGAGGTGTGGACTTCTTAATATCTGGTAATCTATTTATTTTGCACTAATTCAAAGTCATCAATTCATGGTGAAAAGTATGATTGCCAAAGCTTGTTATTATTTTTTGCTTTTTACTGTTTCCTGTTTATTTGGATTTTCCCCATATTTTTTAGCTGGCTAGTCAAGAGATCTCAAGCTCACTTGCAGAAGGAAAAGATAGTCTGGCCACATTTTCAATAGGGGTCGACCTAATTCTTGCATTGGTTATTCTGTCAGCACAGAGCCCAATGAGAGGCTCAAACACACGAACCGGGAGATCATGACCTGAGCCGAAGTCAGACACTTGCCCGCCTGAGCCCCCGCAGGCGCCCTCGTTTCCTTTAAAGCAGTAACGAAGGTGCCACACCCATGGAGTTGCTTCGCAGCCCCACCACGTGAAGCCACCACAAGTTCTTTGTCTTTGCTTCTCCTTTGCATGCCAGGATCCTGATGCCCGACAGAAGACACCGCCTGTATAACCACATGCTAATTTCACTCCGCCGCATGTTCATTTATTACAATTTCAAAAGCATAATAATTTATTTCAATAGAAAGCCTGAAAATCTGCACTTCAATGTGCATTTGAAGATCTCAAGAAAACTTAGAAATTTTTGGTTTCAACCAATGGCGTAAAGGCTCTCTGATATTTGGTCCTTAAAACCCATTTTTTAATCTATTAGCCATTAAGTCAGCAAATGGTTTCTTTGATATTTGTCTGGCTCTGGTGCTCCACACCTGCTTCTGCCCTCAGTGTCTATGCTGATTATCTCAGTGACTTAAAACCCAATTCTGACCCAAATAGTAGAAGAAAAGCCCACAAAGTATGGAGAGAGAAGGAGAGAGAGAGAGAGAGAAAGAGATCGCTTATGCAGAATTTACAAATGCTTAGAATCATCTAGACAAGGAATAGGACACTTCTGTCCCGCACCTTTCACACTTGGTGAGGGCCAAGTGGAGACAGAGCGGCCATTTGAAGATAAAATCATAGCGGAATATCAGTCAGAGGAATAGCAAACAGCGAAGAAGTGAACATCTAAGTTTTCTTCCAACTTATAATTTAATCCCATGATCTTGTTGGAGGTGTGGACGCGTCTCAAATAATTTGTAACTATGACATCATATTAACCACCACACAAATGGATGTCTTGCGTCAACAACTTATTCAACTTCTGTTGAAAAACAACTAACCACCTTTACACGTACTTTCTCTAGTTTGGAAGGAGAAAAAAAAAGTACTTTCTCTAGAAAAGCATGTTGGACAGTGGGAGCTCCTGATTGCTGCTAATGTGATTTTGGTTTATCCTTGATCCCAAATTCAAAAACTCTTTTACTTTTTTTTTTTACATTTCTGAGTCATTGTTCTCTACTCCAGGCAGAAGACAACTAAATTATTAGAGTTCTGTTTGAACCCAGCAGGTGTCCAAAATCCATTTTAAATCTCTGTTGAGAAGCCTTGATTCAGTTTGGTTTTACTGTTCCATGCAAAGAGGCCTGCTTGAATGTGTTTCGGGATAGGTTATTGTCCGTGGCAGCTTGAAAATGTCCCAGGATAAATGGCAGCAATTTCTAGGAAGTCGCTGAAGGAAGCTATTGGGTATAATTATATCTAAAGAAGGCCCAGCTTGTGATGTGATACAAGAATGGGTGTGGCAGAGGTTTCTCGCTCACTGTTATTTAATTGAAGAGCAGGCGGTCCGGGATGGTTGACATACTTTTCTGGTGGGGACATCTACCATTTGTATGCTCTTTTCTCTCTGTTTGTGCCGATCCCCCTAGAGAGAAGATGCCAAGGGAGTAATCCAGCGTGGATTACCTCCAGACCTCAGAGGGCCGGCTGGAGGAAGGACAGAAGGGCCAGCCCAGGCAGGGTTTGCCTCAGGGCTCACAATGAGAAGTCCTGCTACGGAGTGGCTCAGAGATGCTCTCTTGTCAAACTGTGTGAGGCGGCAGGCCCATGGCTAGCCCCAGAGGAATTGAGCTTTCTTGTGTTTCATTCATTCGTTTGTTTTAAACATTTATTATACACAACATGAGGCAGACTCTTTTAGGTGCTGGAGTTATAACAACGATGACTAGTCTTTGTGCCATGAATTCACACCAAAGTCCATTCATGAAACACGGGCCAGTTCAAATGAGTCCTATTAAAGATTAGTTATAAATATACTTTATTATATTTACTATATATTTATTATATTTACTATATATACTATATATTATATATATAAATTTATATAAATATATTTTTTTACTATATATATTTTATTATATATATCAACCTGTAACTTAGGTTATGATTGGGTAGAATCTGACATGTGCATTGCTTGAAAGAAATTAAAGCAATGTATCACTATTAAATCAGGCCTGGGAGGAGAAAGGCAGACAAAGGTGTGGTATTTTCTGCCTTGCAAAGGAAAACTGACTATATAGGAGTAGTGAGAATTCCTGGGTAGTTTACAGTTCATCAGAAAACTCAGTGAGTCTACATAATGTCTGTTTTTTTAAGTTAATTAATTTACTTTGAAAGAGAAAGAGCAGAGAGTATTGGAGGTGGGAGCAGAGAAGGGATGGGGGAGAGAGAGAATCCCAAGCAAGCTCCACGCTGTCAGTGCAGAGCCCAACATGGGCCATGAACTCATGAACCATGAGATCACACGCTGAGCCAAAATCCAGAGTCAGACACTTAACTGACCCTGGCACTCCCACAATGTACGTTTTAAGGGGCAGGTCTTACACTGAACCATTGAAGAATGTTAATGAAAATTGGACATTTACAAAGTACAAAATGTAGAGTAGGTATATAACTTTAAAAGTCTCCTGTAATATGAATGGGGATTTGTGTTCTCAGTATCATTTTGAAAAAAATTTTGTCAAAAATTTTTAATGTTTATTTATTTTTGAGAGAGACAGAGACAGAGTGTGAGCAGGGGAGGGGCAGAGAGAGAGGGAGACACAGAATCTGAAGCAGGCTCCAGGCTCCGAGCTGTCAGCATAGAGCCCGACTGTGGGCTCAAACTCAGACTGTGAGGTCATGACCTGAGCCAAAGTCAGAGGCTTAACCGACTAAGCCACCCAGGCACCTCTGAAGATTTTATTTTTAAGTAATCTCTACAAAATGTGGGGCTTGAACTTAGAACCCTGAGATCAGGAGTCCACACTCTTCTGACTGAGCTAGCCAGGTGCCCCCATATTCTTAGTGTCGTTAAGCTATCTTGCAACCATTCCTAGTCCACATTTGGATTCTCATCCAGCAGACTATATAGATGGCTATGTAACTCTGAATTTTTGTGTCCCTGCCTTGCATCATCAAACTGTCATTCTGCAGAGGTTTGATATCTGCTAATCCCGCTTAAATCTGTGACTCTGGCTTCTGCTATGATATTATCTAGGATTAAATTAAAATTTTTTTAATGTTTATGTATTTTTGAGAGACACACAGAATGTGAGTGGGGGAGGGGCAGAGAGCAAGAGAGAGAGACATAGAATCTATAGCAGTCTCCAGGCTCTGAGCTCTCAGCACAGGGCCTGACACAGGGCTTAAACTCACAAACCATGAGATCATGACCTGAGCCAAAGTCAGATGATTCACCAACTGAGCCATCCAGGCGCCCCTAGCTAGGATTAAAATTTTTTTAAAAAGCTTGTGGAAGTTGAAGCATTGGGATATTAAAATATACAACAACAATATATTTAACACATTCTTCACTAGGAATGTGCTAACTGCCTTATGTGTGTTTTCTCATTCAGTGCTCACTATATTCTTATTATCAGTTCCATTTTCTGATCAGAAAATGGTTTGGCCACGGTAACTTCAGAGTTCTCAATGTCAAACATGTATTAATTGACAGAGTTCAGATTGGAAAAAGATTTTTCTGAGTTTACATCTTGCTTTGCACACTGGCAATAGTGTCTTAATATTAAAAGATAGGATTTCCAGATTATCCATGTTTCCAATGAGAAGAAGGAATTACGTGTAGTTACTGGTCTGGAAGTGACCCTGGGAAACAATATCGCCCAAGTCATTCTCTGTCCATAAGGGGTGTCGATGTGAGAAGATTGGAATGAAGGGGGCTGTTATCAGACTGAGAGAAACATGTGTAGTAATGAAACCGAAGGAATGAAGACTAAAGATAGGAATGAGAACTGAGTGTAAGTTGAATATTGTCTCGCTCGCACTTGGACCTCCCCCCCCCCCCCAGCATCTCACTATCACAGGGGTGTGTGTAACATGGATCTGAGACGGTGTGGTCTGGAGCCCAGCTGAGTGAATTTATTGCTTCCATTGTAGTTCTTGAAGGAGCTGTCAGGGGGACATTCAGGAGTTACGTTCAGAGCCATGAACTTCTAACATGCACAAAAAACGCCATCTTGACATTTCACAGGGAATCTGTGGGAAGATGCTGGGTTGAGGTCACTGGATTTCAAAGAGAATTCAACGATCACTGAGTCCCTTTTAGGAACCTTGAGTGACTCCTTGGAAGTCTGGTTTAGAACCACCACTGCCCTCCCATCGCCCGATCCAGAGCCAAAGTCAGGATAGGAAGAGTTTGTGGTAGACACTGGTGTGGAGGCCAATGCAGTTTCACCAGGATGTTCATCTCTCCCCTGCTCCACTCACTTTCTTGGAAAAATTTAATCTTAGAAAACTAATGGTACCGCCGTTCCCCAGACTCCAAGGAACAGCTTTGTCATCATCTGCCTCCACCCAGCCACTAATGGGACATTAATATATTTTGACATAAAGGGACACAATTGAATTACTTGGCTTTCATTTAATATCTGTGTATTTCATCTTTGCCCTGTTCTCGTCTGTTTTCATGTTATTGGTTGGCCTGTAAAATAGCTGTGGGAGAAGATCCGGAGAATGATGACATTATCGAGGCTAGACTGTTTCCCCAGCAGCTTGTCACAGGTGCCTAGGGAGGTTTCCTCATATGCCCTAAACTTCTTACGTGACCTGGCAGCAGCTGATGCTATTGTTTATTAGCAGAACCTTATGTAGGGGAGCTGTTTTCAGAATAACAATTACGCCGGTAATAGCTAGTATCTCCTGATCACTTACGACGTGCCGGACATGTTTCTCAGCACATTACCTGCACAGACTCATTTAATCCTCACGGTGTCTCTTTGCAGTGGATCCTCATGTCATCTCCACACTACCTACGAGGTGACCTGATTAACCAGTAATTGGAGGAGCTTTGCTTCACATCCAGGCAATCTGACTCAGAGTCTGAGCTCTTACACTTTGCAACTGTTCATGCCAGCTCCAAAATAACTTGGAGGAGACTTCTACCATGGACCCCATGGTTGCCCTAAAATTTGCCAGTGGCCCTAACATTTGATAGCAGGCCAAACCTCAGATCCCCTAGTCAGAAGAGTGGGTTTAAGCAAGCTGCTGGTGGTGAGAACATGGGATGTAAGCCCTCAGGAGCAGATGGGAGCGGACAGCCAGAGAGGGGGTGTAGAAGAAGGCGGGATGGGGGAAAGTGACAAGCGGTGAGTCTCCATTTTCTTCTCTCCTGGCTAGCTGATCACTCTGGAGATGAAGTGAGATAATACATGAATTTGTTTGGATTCTGGAAAGTTCCTTTCAGATGACAGTTCGTGTTGCTCAGGCATGGTGTGCCACTCGTCAGTCAGGATGACTGGTCGAGGCTCTGGCTCAGGAAGCAGCAGTGCGTGGCTGGAATTGGTGGGCGTAGATGCAAAGCTGGGAGACGGAAGTGGCCAGGGAGCAGGCTCCGATGGACTGGGAGAAAGGTGGTGCGCACTGGCTGGCTGGCGGGGAGCTCCTAGGAGAAGGCCCGATAGTGACTGGTCTGGACTCATTCCCTCAGTCCTGTTTTCCGCTCTGCAGCTACTGGTGGAAGAGGTCTTCGTCCTGACATCTCCAGCCTGCAGGAGAAGACTAGACCTCACTGTCATTAGACCTACTACGGAAGTAGAGCTCTTTCAACTTCCGTGCTCCCCCATCTCCCACTAGAGGGTGTGGTGGGTCACTACTTCTGGGCTTCCGGCTTCCCTCTTACCCGATGTACCTGTGGGGAAATATTTGCTAAGTACAGTCTTTGCAGGTCACTAGGGTGAGCTTGAAAATAAAAAGATCAGACCCCTCTTCGTTTGGGGATAAGAATTTGATACACTGTTTGGTCACTCTGTTAATTGCTTAAGTTCTTCCCTATCCTTTCCCATCTATTTATATCTAATACCTAACACTCTGCTGTAACTCTTATTTTTACTCTGCTTCTGAATTATCATTCATTTACATACTAACATAATTTTAAAATCTTTTCCTAAAAAGGATGATAGTCAGTGTGAAAGAATCCCTAAACCCCATTATGTAGAGGTAACTGCTTGGGATAGCTTACTGAACGTTTTCTCCAGACACCGTACATTTACAGATGCCGAAGTTCCATAGTTCACGTGAAGGAGATTATTCCAGATATAATTTTCTGTAACTTTTTTTTCACTTCACAATGTTATAGTCGAACTTCCCTCCAAACGAATGCAGATCTACACACTCATCTGTAGTCTTTGCCCGGTGTCCTCTTGTTTCAGTATACCACAGTCTACTTAACTTTCCGTCCATTGATTCCTTATTGATAAGAGTCAGAACATCACATAGAGATCATTTGACTTTGTTAGTTCAGGTTCTATGGTTTTGCCATCACATCAATGGTGTTTTTGGCATCATATAATAAAACAAGCATGAAATCGAGGGAAGAGTCCAAGACTCTGCTCCCAGCTCTGCCACTTAGAAGCTATGTGACCAAAAATCACTTTACCTTTCTGAACCTCAGCTTCCCTACCTGTAAATGATGGACTGGTATGCATGATATTTAAGGTATGTTGTAGTTTCCAAATATTCCTTCACATCATATTTTCCCATCACTGCTTACACCAGTTTTATTTATCAAAGCCTATTCCATGTCCAGTGTAATGCCCATTTCAAAGTGGACATCCAACAGACACACTTTGAATGGGCCGATCTATGGACTTGTCTTCTCAAAACTTGCCCTTGGAAATATCCATCTTGTCCTTTCTTATTGGCTTAGTGTTTAACCCAGTGAACCTCAGACATTTTTATTTGTCCACCGTCTCTCTTTAGAATGTATGCACTTCTATCTAAATACCTTTGCACGGGGGAGAGGAAGAGAACTATGTGTGAGTATGCACATATGTATCCATAGTTGGATATGGATGTTGTTTTAAGGTACTAGAGCAGGAGTCTACCTGGAGGGAGTTGCTATACTTTGCCCTACGATGAGGCAACAGACACGAGAAAGATTGAATTATTTCTCCCTCCTTTTCCCAGAGTTGCAGTGAAATCCTGTGCATGTGTGTGTTTGCGGTGGGGGTTGCCGTGTGCAGACGATGTTTAATCACTCCCTCCTTCCATCTCTCTTTTTCTTCTTCCTTCCCTCTTCTTCTTCTTCTCTTTTTTCCCTCCTTTCTCTTTTCCATTCCTTCTCTTCTTTAGTGAAATGAAGAGCAATACTATTCTTTCTCCTTGGGTCAATTGTGACTTTTATCCCATAATACAAGAAAGGAGAGCCAATCCTCTATTTGCTAAAATTATCTGAACCAATGAAATCTAAGTGTAAGGTAATCATGAAGGAGAAGTGGACGTTTTGATATATTAATCCATTGAAGAAATGTTTTGATCCGTAGGAGTGCTGGTGAAAATTAAATAGTTACGCTCAACTAATGCCAGTGATTAAACTAACCTGAAAATATTACTTAAAACCCATGGAACCCGGTTAAGACATTC
Source organism: Suricata suricatta (assembly GCF_006229205.1). NCBI lineage: Eukaryota > Metazoa > Chordata > Mammalia > Carnivora > Herpestidae > Suricata > Suricata suricatta. The sequence continues at coordinate 15,800,489 of NC_043701.1, forward strand.
TGTGAATGAATAGGATGCTTCAGAAAGCTTGGCACAACCCACTTTGGTTTAACGTGTGTCTTGAATTCTGGTAAAATGAATTGCAACTTCATTCCCTTTCTAAAGTACATTACATATTTTAATTTTTCCCCTTCTTTTGGGGCACTCAAAGTCCTCCTCACAGGCAGCAGTTATTGTCATAAGCCTTGAGCAAGAGGTGCTGAGACTGACTGCCGGAGCTATTTTGAGCTCAGTCCTATATATTCTCAATTCTTGGTCTGCTTTTTATAGTTTTTTGTTTGTTTGTTTTTGGTTTCTTTTTTTTTGTGGGTTTTTTTTTTTTTTTGCTTTGTTTCTTCTGAGGGTCAAACTGCCATAATAGACTGAAATGGGCGTGTTTGTGTACAGCAGTTTTTTATAGCTCTACACCACTTCTCAGTATTTCAGATTAGCTGTGTCTCATTCATCATGGAACTAAACACATGATCTTATTAGAATTTTTAACAAGTTAAAAGCAAATAGGATAGGAGTCGCTTCCAGAAGCTTTTTCCGATTATTTCCGTGTTCTTACCTAAATTCCAGAAACTTGAGGTTTCTCCAGATTTATAATTTATGTCTGACTACTCGGTTCTTGTTTTGCAGTCCCCAGTCTGTCCCAGACCGCCTGAGGATCCGGGTGAACAAAATCAGTTTACAAGACTATGAAGGGTTCCACTACGACAAAGAGAAACTTCGGGAAGCTTGTAAGTTGGAAGTGCCCTGTTGATTTCATGTGATCAGTCTATCTTCAGTTTCTTGATTCTCCTTGGCTTGATGGATAGATTCATTGTGTGTCTGAAAACAATGGTTAGAGAAATGGAGGGAAGCATAGTAATACGTGAATGCCAAGTGGTGATTTATGGGCTGAAGAAAATGGAACTGGGGAAAGGAAAGCAGGAGAATAAAATTATTATTTGCAAGATGCCAACTTAGGATCTCGTGGTTTATTAACCACTTTAGTCTCAAGTTTACCTAAAACGAGAAAGCAGAAGGTTGCCCAATGGCATATGGTATAGTAACATGTAGAAAATGCTGGAGCATGAGTCTCTTCCTGGAGCCTATATTACCAAATATTATCTTCATATTTTATGCAGATGTGACAACATCTGTAAAGACATGTCTAACCCTTCTAGTTATTATGTGATTGCATAATGTAAGAGGGCCCACAGAGTACTCAATGTCATGATAAAGGGATTCATAGATGGTGAGGTACTGTTATTCCTGAAATCTCAAATTGACTCAGCATCTGAATACTTCTCAATGTTCATATTTTCATGTGCTTTTTTAAATGAATAACTAGTTTTTAGTTCATCTTGTCTATCACTCAGGATTTATTGGGCACTTTTTGTTTCCAGTCATTGTGATGTATGAGGTAACCAGGTGAAGTAGGCCAGAAGATGTTAAGATCACAGGTGTGTTAGTTAGTAGTATTCTTGGCTTCATTATAATTGTGGGGGACAACAATCAAGAACAGTAAAGTCAGGGAAGATCAGGACCAGTGTCCAAGGGTACAGGCAGGGATGCCAACAGAAAGGAAGGAGTTTAATATAGAACCAGAGGTTTATGAACTAAAAGCCCAAACTAGCTCTAGGCATGGACTTACCTGGAGTTATAGAAGACACAAATAGCTAACACTGGCAGGATCAGAGGAGGGACACCTTCCCAGGAAAAGGACTTCCAGGCTCTGATTTCTGAACCTGTGATCCTGCAGTGGGATTTAGTGGATGGAAATCTTGAAACCCAGGGTCCATTTAAGAGATAGTTGCAGGGACTTTCCAATCTGGAAGTGGTACTGAGCGAGGACCCACTTCCCTGGTAGTCCATCCAGTCACTGAGCCTCCCAGAGAATTCTGCGTGAAATCTCTCCTTTCTCAATTCCCTCTGTCCCTTCCGCTTCCTTAACCCTCTTGTTCTTTTCCTTAAACATCAGTACCTTCTAGCTTCTCCTCAGCCTTCCCCCCAACATCTGTTCTTCGCTTTCATTTCCTTTGATGGGAAAGCTTTTTTTTTAAGTGTTTAATTATTTTTGAGAGAGAGAGAGAGCGAGTGAGGGAAGGATAAAGAGAGGGAGACAGGGGATCTGAAGCAGGCTCTGTGCTGATAGCAGACAGCCCATTGTAAGGCTCCAACTCATGAACTGTGAGATCATGACCCAAGACAAAGTCAGATGCTTACCAGACCACCTGAGCCGCCAACTGCTTCATGATGGGAAAGTTTGAAGTGGAAAAGGAGCAATTTCCTGAACTTTTACACTTCTCTCTTCTATAAATGACACTATTTTTTCTAATATAAACAAGATTATCAATACAGACTAGCACAAATCTAATGTAACTCACAACATGATGGGCATACATATTTTCCTTGGGAGGTGTAGCTCAGGGTGTAAGTTAGACTGACTTTTAGAGGCTGCAAATTATAAAGAGTGTTTTATGTTCCTTCTCATTTCAAACCTGTAGGCAAATAGCTTATAATTTTTAAAAAAATTTTTAAAAAAGAATGGATTTGAAGTCAGTGATATTTTTTAGCTTACCATCAACTCTCAAGAAAGTCAGTTGGGAATAGGGAAGCATTTGAAATTTGGGGCTGAAATGAGATTTGAGGCTTATCTGTGGATTTCAATGATCTGTTCTATCTTTTCTGTGGCATTATCTGCCCACCATTGCCAGAGGTAATTGTGATTTGAGTTTTTACAAGAAGGTGACATTTCCTGGCAAGTGCTTTACTCATCATATCTTATGTGATAAAGCTTTTCTGTAAGGAAACTTCTTATGTCCAGTTGGGAGAGGTAACGTGGTATAAATATAAATTCAATAAATTCAATGGTGTCTTTCAGTCCCAGAAGGACAAAGAAACATTCCAAGAGGGAATCAAGGAGTTATCTAAATTTTTTTTAATGTTTTATTTATTTTTGATACAGAGAGAGACAGAGCATGAGGGGGGGAGGGGCAGAGAGAGGAGACACAGAACTGGAAGCAGGCTCCAGGCTCTGAGCTGGCTGTCAGCACAGAGCCTGACGCGGGGCTCGAACCCATGAATGTGAGATCTGACCTGAGCCGAAGTCAGAGGCCCAACCGACTGAGCCACCCAGGCGCCCCTCAAGGAGTCATCTAATTCTAAATATTTGAATTTGAAGGAAACAATATATTAATTAGAAGTAAAGATGGCCAATTCAGGCATCCGTGTTTCATATGTAGTTATGATGCATCTAAAATGTGGTTGCTCAAGGAAGTTTGTCCTTTAGGGTTAAATATTTGATTTCTTACTCACACTCTCTTGCCTGATTCCAACTCATAACCAACTACAGATTCATCAGAAGGCTGGCAGAGCTCAAACTGAGTATAAAGGAAAAAAACCAATTCAAGTCCATATGTGATATACAGTGCCCAACTAGATCTGTTCGTTCAGAAGCATTATTAAATAAAATGCACAGAAAACATCTAGCTAAAAGGGATTGGAGGACTGGACCTGCATCCCAAAGAGAGTGAATTCTCTTAGGCCATTTATTCATTGTCAACACACAAAGCCTAAACGAGGGCAGTGCTGCATTACCAGGCTTGGAAAATCAGTTCCCTTTCTTGATGACACACCGAGGGATTCCTCCCTGCCGTGTGTGGCTGTTGGCCATCACTGTTTAACAGATCTTGCTCATGTGTCTGGGTCATTATTTGTATTAGATTGCAACCCCAGTGTTTGTTGCCTAACAAAGCCCTACTTGCACTCGTAAGGCAGTGTAATGCCCAAGATTTCAATCTCACCTCCAAAAACCAGAGACCACCAGGGAGACCGAGTCACGCGTGCAAAAGCAAAGGAAAGTTTTATTACGGCTCAGGCTCGCCGGGCCTAAGTTCGGTCTCACAGCCTTCACCAACGCAGTGGATCCGTGCTGAGAGCCCCGAACAAGGGCTGAGTGGGGTTTTTATGGGGTTTGGGAAGGGGGAGTTACAGGAAATTGTGACATAGGTACAGTGACCCAATCATAATGGTACAACAGAATTGGCAGCAACTTTAACCATACACATCGTTCAGAGCGTTCGTTACTTTTGGCGGGACCCAATTACAACATTTAGAGTATCTTTGAAATTAACCAATTACAGTGTGAGTTCAGGGTCTTATTCGGTGACTATCAGGTTAGCTTTAACATTAGGTAACAGGGTCCTATCTAAATTTTCTATCTGTAGGCCTCACCTTTAGGGATGTGGGGAGAGGTAGCTGGCCTTTCCTGATTGGATACTGCAAGGTAGTCTTAGGTTCAGACTTTGTCCTTACAGCAGTGCTCCTTGGTCATTACAGATGGCAGCTCTTTTAATTACTTTCCTTATTTTAGCATAGGGAAAGATGACTACGTTATTCCAAGGATCTTCATCCCCCTTCCATTTAGCTCTAACTCACGTGGGGGCATTCCCCCTAAAATCCTAGCATGAAGAGGGTTAGTCCCTTCCTTGGCTCTTGCTGGTAAATTTCAGACTTACGTGAAAATAATTAGAATCTCATTACTGGATATATGAACTATTAACCATCATGATAACGGTTATGTACAAGAGGAAAGTCTATTCAACTTAAAAAGTAGCACATAAAGTGGTCGTGTTCAAAAATATTCTTAACCTAAATCCATAATGATAGCTGAAACTTACTCCCATAATCTGAATGAAGTGTATTAAATGAGCCCTTAATAAAGCATGTAATCATATAGTCTAGGAAAAGGATGATTAGTTTGTGAAGATCTGTTATATTTCTAACCCCAAAGGAGTTTCATTGATGCGACATCCATTTTTCTATCTAGAATAGCTTGATACTGGCCAAGATTATCTCATGTAAATTGGCTATATTTGACTTCTGGCATTAGCTTCTCTGCACTTTTGAATTACCCTGATACTTCATACAAGTCTAGGCCCTAAAACACAAGCAAAACCAAATTGGGAACTTATTGAAAATAGATGTAGCCTCTAGAGGTAGGAGAGGGCTAACATTTGTTGTATATAAAGTATAATGTTCAGTAAGCCCTTTATGTTTTTTCAGTGTAATGGGAATTATATGGATGTTTATGAGTTTATATAATGCATAATATCACAGTATATTATTCTCTGGCAAACATTAATGATATTAGGACTATAGCTTAGACAATTATTTTAATGAAATTCCCTTGTCTTTTGTTCACTGATTTAGTGGAAGAGTCAGAAATGTTTGATTTGAATCACACTTACAACCTTGGCCAAGGAATTAATCTCTCTGATGATCGCAACTCTCATCTCTCAAATGGGAGTAGCACTGCGGCAGGAATGAGAGGGTGGAATGCAATCTTGTGGATGAAACCGCTGTGCAAAGATGGCACGCCAGCTTGCTTTTCCAAAGTGGTGGCTAAGATTGTTGCGGTTGCCATCGCCCAGGACGCGGTCCGGGCGTGCTGGCTGCCCCTCAGGCCTCAGGTCCAAGGGCCAGCTGACCTCTCCCACGCATGGCTCTCACCTCAAAGTGCACATGCTTCCAATTCACTTTCTCACTTTCAAAAACAGCACTGGAAACACTGATAGATATCACAGAAGGATTACGGCAAGAGAGAATACAATTAATCATCTGATATACGTTTATTGTGTCTGCCAGTGCAAGCATGCTTCCATGGCTAGATGTTTAAACACAGGAGACATATACACACTGAATGCCTATATTTGGTGATCTGGCCAGATATCTACACACTTCATTAAAAAAAATTTTTTGTTGTTGTTTTAGAGAGGGAGAGAGGGACAGAGGGACGGAGAGAATCTTAAGCAGGCTCCATGCTCAGTGCAGAATCCAATGCAGGACTCAATCCCATGACCTAGGATCATGACCTGAGCTGAAATCAAGAGTTGCATGCTCAACCAGCTGAGCCACCCAGGTGCTCTGCCTAAGTTCTGAGACAGTTTCATATGTACATCATCTGGTATCCAGCACGGATTTAAAAAACAAATAAAACTTATTTTAGAATTTAGATTTAAAAAACAAATAAAACTTATTTTGGAATTTAGATTTCTAAAAAAGTGAGGAAGGTACTACTGGGAGTCCCTGTATACTGTTCACCCTATTATTTTCCCTATTGTTGAACATTTTGTATTCCATGGTGCCTTTGGGAAAGAACCTCATATTAGCTTCATTATTATTAACTAAACTCCGTACTTTGTATTCTGGAATCCAGTCCAGGTTCTCACCCTGCATTGGGTTAACGTGGCATGTCCTCCCAGCCTCCTTTGCTCTGCTTCTCTGTTTCTCAAGTTCTCAGTCTTCCTCCTCCCCCACCACACCCCCACCATGATGGTCTTGAGAAATACTGGCCAGGTATCCTGTAGAATATACCCCACTGGTGATATCTATTGTTTTACTCATCACCAGACTGGAGTTGTGGATTCTTGAAAAACAAGTACTGCAGAGGTGAAGTCTCCTTTTTGTCCCATTATATCAGGGCTACATGATATCACCTGACATCCGTGATGATGGCTACCTGATCATTTCTTGTATTTGGTAGGTTTCTTCTCTGTAAAGTTACCATTTTTTTCTTTTTCCCTATGCTATTTTTTGTGAGTCACTAAGGTTAAGCTATCTTCAAAGGGAGGTGGATCACTGGAATTTTCATTCTTTCCAGTTTCCATATTCGACCTCAAGTGAACGTAATACATTTGTCAAAATGGTGGAGCCATTCTGTCAAGTTGCATTCATGCTTCCAGAAACTATATATTTGCAACAAGTGTATGCCAGATACACGTTAATGCTGAGCATTGGAAGGTGAAACTGGGACATTGAACATTACAGTATCACTTATTCTATACACATTTACTGAGTGGTAACTCTAAGCAAACCATGGTGAGGAAAAAAACCAAAACAAAACAGAAATAGTCCCTGATTCGCTGGAATTTTTTCCCCCTGTGATGGGAACTGGAGCAGGGCTATGGAAACACAAGGTACCTATTTTCCTAGCAAACATCACTTAAGTAACTGGAGAAAAGGATGGGAATATATAAGCAAGAATGAGAAAAGCCAATGTAAGCACTAATTAGTTATATGACCCTGGGCAGTCCATTTATCCTCTACAGGCTTTAGGCACTTTATCTGCAAAAGCCAGTGGTTAAACTAGGTGTTTCCTAATATTATAAAAATGCTTAGCCCTATGGAAATTACTAGGATTTAATATTTTTCCTCCTGACATGTTTCCTAAGTTGTTAAAGCATGGGCATCACTCATAATGAATGTGAACATTAGAAAATTGTGTGTGTGCATTTTGCTCCACGAATTTGGTATTAATATACCGACTTTTTTTTCCCTGTTGATTGCTTCATCTAAAATTGAGTCTTTTCCCCCTCATTTAACATGTTGACAACTGGGCTATTCAGTAGAGATAAGGCCTCCATTTGGTGGAGGTAGATGCTCCATTTTGAAATCGGTCACAGGAGTTAAATGGTATCAGTCTGTTCTCTGAAAGGCACTGTCCATCCCTCTGTGAGCGTTTGTCTTTTCCTGTTTCCATGAGCTGGCATTTTACCCACAGTGCTTATGTTTTCTTACTCTTCTTCCCCATCTTTGTATCTTATATTGATCTTTTCATTTAAAATGTCATAATAAGTAAACATAATAGTCAACTCATAGTGTACTATCACTGTGAGCAAGTAAATGTCTTAACACTTCTACTCCTATCATAGAATTTAATTCTCCCCCAAACCTCTGAGGTTTTGGGCTGAGCAACTTGGCAAAGAGAGGTAGGGGAGATGTAGAGGATTCGCAGTGCCCAAGAAGCAGCACGTGGTGAGCTAGAAAAAAACAACAATAGCTTGTTGATTGCAAGCCAAGAGGAGAAAAATGTTTCATGAGAGGACACTGAGAGAACTCTGTAAATGCCCCAGTCAGAGAGGTGAAGGAAGAATTGCATGCTTAGAGCTGGTCATTGGGTTTGGGCAGAAGGTGGTTACTAGTCACCTTACGAGAGATTGCAGAATGAAAAGGTGAACAGAGTGGGTAGATGTGCACACAGGAGGGAAGGAAGTGACTCTGCACGGGTTGCTCTTGTTAGATGTTTAGCTGTAGAGGGGCGGGGAGAATGGGCTGGTGGCCAGAAGGGGATGCGGCCTCTAGGGAGGACATTTTTCTACTTGTAAGATAGTGTAGCTGTCTCTGCTGACGGGGTGCATTTACTGGAGAGGGAAAACTCGATTGAGGAGAGAAGGTCAACTGCAGGGGGAATGGTCTGTGTGGGTGGAGATGGGATCTCGTGCCCAGCGAGGGCTGGAGGCAGGCTGTGCAGAGTACAGAGCAGGAAGGCAGAGGAGTGATACGCAGACAGGGAATTTGTAGGTTAGGGTACTTGGAAGAAGTTCCGTTCTGATGACTTGTATTTTCTCAGTGAAATAAGAAGTAAGGCTACTAGCTAATGGTGGGGACGGGAGAGTATCAGTGTTCAGGAAGAGCAGAGAAAGTTGGAAATAATCAGTTTGAAGAGCAATACAATGAATGGACCAGGCAGGATTGCTGAGCAGCACTTTAGATATAGGTCATTTAATTCACTGGCTTTTCATAAGTGTCTGTAGAGTCCAGCTCATCAGTTCCTAGAGGTCTTGACTTAAAAAAATGAGTGCACTCTCAGGAGCGCCTGGGTGGCTCAGTTGGTTAAGCATCTGACTTGGGCTCAAGTCTTGATCTCCTGGTTTGTGAGTTTGAGCTCCGTGGTATCCTCTGTGCTGACAGCTCAGAGCCTGGAGCCTGCTTCAGATTCTGTGTCTCCCTCTCTCTCTGCCCCTCCCTGGTGTTGGTTCTGTCTCTCTCAAAAATAAACATTAAAAAATGTTTAAAAAAACAAACAAAAATGAGTGTACTCTCTTTCTTTCCAACTTCAAAGATTCAGATACCAGGAGAATATTAGACTAGAAGATGATGATCTCATTTTTAATATAAATCCCTTTGTAATATAATTCCATTTACAATCCAAAGCATTGCTTTGTTTATAAGAAAAGACGTGCTTCCAGAGCTGCGGTAAATTCGATGCCAATGACCTTAAGTCTCAGACAAAAAAATAAGCCTAAAGTGTTGATATTTGATCCTTCTCTCATTGTTAAAACTTAGAGTTTGGTAATGAGAACCATCAACTCTAGGTATATTCTCAAGTCTCTGCCCAAAGGAATATTTTTTTTTATTTTCATTAGTTTATTCTGTGTGCACACACAAAATAATGACCAGTATTTACTGCTCACACTCCATCCTAGTTCATTTTGTTGGGACCTTCCTGAGGCAACCCTAGGGTATCAGCTCAGATGGCAGTTTGGTTTCTCTTTAAAGACATCCTTTCAAGAGCCTTGTATAAAATTGTTTCTGTTTTGTTCATCATATTAACATGTGAGTGGTGTGGGGTTAGACGCTTAGCCAACTGAGCCATCCAGGTGCCCCCAATTTATTTTCCTAATATGCACTCTTACTTCTTTATAAAGACATAGCTGTCACTTCTAGAAATGTGTTTAAAAAAAAAGAGAGATTGGGATCATAGTTTTTGTTATTGGTTGAGTTTCCTCAGAAACAGACTCTGAGGCTTCTGAGTTTTACATGAAGGAGGTTTATTGAGGATTCTCCAAGAGAAAACAGCAGTTGAGAAAAGAGAGGAAAGTAGCATCAGGCAGAGGACAGAGTTGAGCTGTAACAGTTGCTGGGATGGCCACTTAGGGTTGTCTCAGTTGAAATAAAGATAATTTTCTTGGGAGGACGCAAACCCTGAGCAGGGTAGCTTCCTTCCTAGTGAGGGACTCAGTGGTAAGCTATCAGTAGAGCCAAGAGCCAATGGAATGAGTACCTCAGTCCCATCCTGGATCTGGGTGGGGCACTTCAGTTCTAAAAGCGTCATCCCATTTATGCCACTGAGCACCTGATTTTTAAACTAAGGTCAGGAAGGAACCACCCACACACTAGAAATCCTTGAGTCCCTTCATTTACTTCTTCATTAACAACCATTTATTGAATATCTACTATGTACCAAGCACTGTTCTAGGTGCTAGGGATTAGACTCATATGACCAATAGCTTCCAAAGTTTTCTTTGTATTTTTTGGCCCTACCATTCCAAACTCAGAGAATTGGAATATAAGTTACCTTCTTTAGATGTGTCAGAATTAGCTAAAAGAAACACAAAATGTTAATGATGACCTTTTCTTAAAAGTTCTTTTTTGACATGAGCTATTACTAAGCTAAATATTCTCCATTTGGAATTTGAGTGATTAAAGTTGGAAACCTAAATGAAAGACAGTCTAAATTTCAGGCTATTTCTAGCCTAACCCTGGAGTCGGAGTTAACTCCAGAGTTTGGTGGTCAACAAGATGGGCATTTCTTCTCTGTATTCCATATTTTATTGGTGAAACTATTTAACTGGACAGAAGTGTGTGCTAATCTGAAAATAACCTCTCTGCAGGTTGACTCAGAACAGCAATAGTATGTGCTACTAACATAGGTAAAAGATGTAGGCTGTTTATAGTTCATCCTGGGGAAAGCACTCTTTCTTGATAATACTTAGTGGTTTTCATGAAGCACTGATCCATGGCCCTACTCTGGAGTCACTGACAAATAGAATTAGAGAGTCCCCGGAGTTGTCAGATTCTAAAGATGCGTTTGCTTAAATCTGCCCTATTTCACATCTCTCCGTGGTGACTATCTACTTATAATTAGTTTATTCTTTTTGCTTCCAGAAAGAGATTTAGGCTTCTTCAGAAGATTTTAGGACATCTGTCATTAATTCTACACATGTATCCAATGAACTCAGAAATTCAGAGATGCGTGATTGAATGTGTCCTCAGTATCTAACTGTTGGTGACCTTGTCCATCACCATTCAGTACAATGGGAGGTATAATATGCAAAAAGAACATGAAAAATGTTTGAACTTGTGTCTCTAACCATAATTTTGAGTATTTTAGTTTTGGGAACAGTTAAGAATCTTTGCTGTTGGATATTTAACGTTTCATTTGTTTTCTAGTGTGCATTGTCAAGTATGTTCTAGAACTCACCATTAAAAGCTGCTATTACATTTCACACTGGGAATAAATCCCAAGGAATTTTATAACACATTTTGTCCTTATAGAATTTAACTAGAATTTCATTGTATGTGACGTTAGGAAATTTCATTGAAATGAATTTATTTCCATCAAAAATAGAAATTTATATCATTGTTGGTAATCTTCCATATTAAGTTGGATGATTATAACACTTCTTAGAATTGTTTCATCTGGAACTTTGGTTTCTATTATTATAAGAGTATTGTCCTTTGCCATACTTTCTCCTAGATTATCAATGGTAACGCATGAACCAAATTCATCAGAGGTAGAGAAAAAGAAAACTTGTGCAATTTTAAACATATTAGCATGATTGGGTTGCATTCTCCATCTGACTTCTTCCATTTTTGTTCAGAAGACTGTTTTAACTTTTCTTTCTGGATTTCTCTGTCACTTCTGCCTTTCCATTTATTATGTCCTGTATGCTGGTGATTACAAAGAGGAAAAGAAAAGGACCTATTACTGATTAATTTTTATTTCCTGGGGGACTGCAGTATGGACTTTGGATGGATTTCTGGGGAAGGGGCATTAAGATATTGTCTTTCTTCCCTCTTTCTTCCTCTATTCTTAGTTCTCCTGACTTGAGAATATTAAAAAAAAAGTTTTTAATGTTTATTTTTGAGAGAGAGAGAAGGAGACAGAGCATTCATGGGGGAAGGGCAGAAAAAGAGGGAGACACAGAATCTGAAGCAGGCTTCAAGCTCTGGGCTGTTAGCGCAGAGCCTGACATGGGGCTAGAATTCACAAACAGCAAGATCATGATGTGAGCTGAAGCCGGATGCTTAACCAACTGAGCCACCTAGGCACCCCCAGTCTTGAGAATATTCTTAAGAATTCTGCTCATAACAACAATCTAACTCAGAAACCCCTTTCAGATAGTTTAAGTGTTACCAACTGCCTTTGAGAAATTTATAAGTGGTCTTTGTCATCCATCATTACAAAAGACACTTTTATATTGTTTTCATAACCCATCCATCCATCTCTACCTCTCTCTCTCTTAATGTCCCTCCTCCCACTCCTCCGGTGCCCCTCATCTCACCTTCTTTGTTTCCTCCACTCTCTCACGAGCTCAACAGGCAACAGGCCACTGTGGCGTTAGGGGGGTTGCAGGGAGGTCATAGCTGCCATGGCCACTGTAAACAACCCTGAGTCACCCTTGTGTCTTTTCCTTCTCACTCTCCAATTGTTCATGGAGTTGATTCCTTGACTTTAATCTCTCCCCCACATGTCTCTTCTTTCTTACCTTTGTGCCACTCCTCTCTTCTGGGCTTCACCCTTGCTCCTCCCCTTTACTTCCTAACTCACCTTCCTGCCACTCACCTTGTCTTCCACATCTCTGCCAATGATTTTTCTAAAATGTCAAAGAAAAATTGCCCCGGAACAATTAAACAGGCTAGGAAGAATTTATGCAAGATGACTGCAATAGAGAACAGAGTCAACTCTGCTGTAACAAAAGGCGGGAGAATTCTTTTTTTTATTTAAATAGTGTATTACCATGTTGGTTTTCATATAACACCCAGTGCTCTTCCTTGCAAACGCCCCCCTCCACGACAATCACCCCCTTCCCTTTCCCCGCTCCCTCCTCAGCCCTCTAAGCACCGGGGTGAGGGAGTAGAAAAGTAGTGGAGAACGTTAGCAGGAGGCTAGTCCCTGTGATGCGTCTATCCGTATTTGCTGCTAATTAGTAGCAGTTGGTTCGAGGCTCCTATCCACCTATAGAGCCTCGAAGATCAGGACATGATCTTCCTTGAAGGCATCATAGAGATGCCTCCTGGGTCTTTGAGAAAGACACGCTAAGCTTGCAAAAGTCTGAGAGGCTAGGAGAAAACAGCATCTTAAAAGACAGAGAAATACTTCACAATTGAAAGTCTTCTAAATGAGAACTGAGAGGTCAGGCACCATGTCAAGTACAGTAAAGCTGAGGGTGACATTAAGCCTTCTAGGCTGATGTAAATCTGAAACCTTTATCATCTGTTGGAAACCCTATAGCATCTGCCCTTCCTTTTGAGCATAAAGGTTCCACTCCTTAGCATAAAAACCCCCCACAAACTTCTGGCCTTGACCTCATCCCCTTGTACTCTGCACCCACGTATTTTTGTAAGTCTAGAACATTTTCTGCTTTTCATGCCTTGGTTTCTTAGAATCTAAGGATGGTCTAAGACTAAGAGAGTTTCCTATGCCTGAGAACCTCTTGTCTCTGTTGTCCGACTCCCTTATTGTCTTCTTTTGGGGTAACTCTCTGTGAAGTGTGTCCTGACCTAAGAACCGTACAGCTTCTCTGCATCCTAAACACACTAGAGTCTCATCTGTCAGAGTTGCAGTCACAGGGTGTATCATCAAGAAGATGTGTTTGACATCCCTCTTCTTTTCCTGGTCTGTAACACCTTGAGGGTGGGTACTGAGTCTTACTCAGTTTTGCTCCTCACCTTGTAGCACAACCACTGTCTCTGGCAGAAGAAAATCCTTAAAGCTTATGTGCTGAACGATGAAGTGGAGGACTCATAGGCCTGAAAAAGATTTTTGTGTGACATCCGATACACCGTTGCCTAGCTGCGTGAAAGTGAACACCAGGAGTTGTTATTTGAGATTATAAACGATGAAACATTCAAGAGGATTTTTTAAAAAGTGAGTTGGAGGTTTCTTGGCTTGCCTTCTCAGGGAGTTTGCTATTAGGATAGGAAACAGAATTTGATCTGTAGTTTGAAACCCAGCTTTGTAGAGAAACCGCTGCTTTGTAGAAAGCACTCCTTCAAAATACTGTCCTCACATAGAATACAGTGACAACTGCGTAGTTTACTTTTATCTTGTGGATGACACCTAGAACTAACCGTGGAAAAATTAAGCTCAAGCTATGGAGTCCAGACTCTAGGATCACTTTTAATCACAGTTACCAGGTATCATGAAACATTTTACGGAGCCCAGCTGTGCCCTGGTGAAGTATAAAGTTCTTAGGATGTTGTGTTTCTTTTTGAATGTTAATATGCCTATTCATTTCCCCTGTTGATTCCATTTGAGCTGTGGCAGTTAATGATGACAAGTTGTTGTAAAACAGACCAGTGGCACCCAGGGGGAAAAATCGAATTGAAACATTGCCAACTCATTCTCTTTAATTATTGTCAGCCATCAAGTTCGAACTTTAGTTCCCCGATAACCCTGACATATTCAAAACTAATGAGAACCATAGGAAGATTCCATTCATCCCTTCCCAGCCTCCCTTAGGGCTTTCCTTCCTTTCTCTAGAGTTCTCTGCCTTCCCTCCTTGATTTTACTTCTAGTCCCTTCTTCCCATCATTTTGTGGCTTCTTGAATAGTGTTAAAACTATGGCCAAGAAAGTAGATAACATTTGTTTTTCTGTATGTAAGTAGATTCTCTTGATATTAGCAAAGTATCGATCTATAGGAAACTCAGAGCCTGTTTTTTTCTTTTCTCTTGTGTTTCTATGTTTTTCCATGAATCGACTTTATTTTTTTAGAAGAGTTTTACGTGTATGAAAAAATTAAGTGGAAAGTACACAGAGTTCCATATATCCCCTCACCACCCACCCACCTTCCACACCCCCCCCACAGTATCCCCTGTTATTAACATCTTGCTTTAGTATGGTACATTTGTTGTTCGAATTGATGAGCCAGTGTTAATGCATTATTACTAACTAAAGTCCATACTCCACATTAGGATTCATGCTTGTGCTTTATGCTGTAGTTTTATGGGTTTTCACAGATGTGTGACACGTATTCACTAGGACAGTATCAGAGTAGTTGCACCACATTAAGAACCCTCTGGGCTGTACCATACCTATCATCCATCCCTTTCCTGTAACCCTTAGCAACCACATTTTTTTTTTTTTTTTACTCTCCATACTTTTGCCTTTTCCAGAATACCATGTAGTTGGAATCATGAAGCACATGACCTTTTCAGACTGGCTTCTTTTACTTACCAGTATGCATTTAAGCTTCCTCCATTGTCTTTTGTTGCTTGAAAACTCACCTCTCTTTCTTGCTGAATAACATCCCATTGTATGATAATGAGTTCGTTTATTCATTTACCAATTGAAGGGCATGTTTGTTGTGTACAAGTTTTGGCGATTATGAATAAAGCTGCTGTAAACATTCATGTGCAAATTTTTGTGGGGACATAATTTTCAGCTGGTAGGAATTTGTTCAGTCTTGTAAGAAACTGCCAAGCGATCTTCCAAACTGGGTGCACCATGTTGCATTCCCATCTGTGATGTAAAAGTGCCTGTTGCTCCACATTATCTCCAGCATTTGGTGTTGTCAGATTTTGTTTTTCAATTTTACCTATTCTAAGAGGTCTATAACATTATCTCATTGTTTTAATTTGCAATTCCCTAATGACATAGGATGTTGAGCACCTTTTTCATGTGCTTATTTGCCATTTATTTGTCTTCTTTGGTAAGATGTCTGTTCACATCTTTCCCTACTCTTCAAATGACTGTGACTGTTGTAAGAGTTCTTTGCATATGTGGAATACCAGTCTTTTATCAGATACATGTTTTGCAAAGACTATTTCCCCCCAGTCTGTTAGGTCTTTTCATTTTTTTAACAGTATCTTTGACAGTAGAAGTTTTGACTAAATGAATCCCAACTTATCACTTTTCTTTTTCATGGATCATGCTTTTGGTGTTGTATCTAAACTGTCTTTGTCAAACCCAAGCTTGCCTAGCTTTTCTCCTGTGTTATTTTCTAGGAAACGTTTCTTTTTCCAGACTATTGGTTTCTAAAGTCCGTGTATAAGTTGATAGAAAGAGTGAGTATTGGGCATGAACTGTATAGATTATGTCAATAAATCTAAAATTGATGCTTAAGGAAATGTCAGGTTTTAAAAAGGGTATTCTGAATAACATTAACATAAAATAAATGCATTCTAAGGTTATCTATATTTTTGATGATTTACCACATTGTTCAAAATACTTCCCTATTTTATGAATTTTTAACTCTGTGATTTATTGTTTTCAGAACATGACTGTTTTAATTTAGCCTTGAGACTCTGCAATTCTAATATTTTTATGTATATTTTTAGGGCTTATAACTCAATTTTTGCAAATCTTTCCATTTTCTGAGACGCTTTTCTCTAAGGTCTCATACCTTCTTTTAATGATCCATTGGAGATAGTTTTATTTGTGTTTTGAATAGGTTAACAGCCCAATTCAATGCATTCTGTTCAAGCTAGAGATAGACAGACTGAGTGACCAACTTAAACATCACCATGTAAGGAAAAGGTGATGATTTCACTTTTAGATGAAGACTCTCAGGAGAGATGAAGAGTCTCTGCATCAATGTCTATCTTCAGCTTCCCTGGTGGTGCACAGGAGCCCATTCTAAGAGGATTTAGGGCACAAGGTAATGATTGAATGCTGAGAAACATTGGTGAGAGTGTTAGGATGCGTTCTAGGTATCAAGCAGAAATACGGTTAGAGGGAATGAACTTTGAATTCGTATGCTCCACTGTAACCTTCTGCCTCACTATAACGTCTCTTGCTCTCAAAAACAGGTTAAGGTAGGGTATATCTGGGGTGATGTAGTGTTGCTACACACACACACACACACATACACATACACAAACATACATATATGTTTTAAAAGAAACTGCTTCAGACTTGCCTGGGCTCTATCCTTGGGTTCAAAAATAACTCCAAAGATCATGTAAATCTTAATGATGACAGCTGTCCGCTTAGCAGTCTCTTGAGTCACAGAGCCCTAGTATATATTGTTTAGCAGCCCAGGTGTATTTGTCATCCTGGGCTTGTCTAGCCCCACCTAGGAGGTTTACTTCACTCCTCTTCTTTGTTGTATTCCCCATGTGTTATGTTACATGCATTCCTCATCCTTTTGCAAACTCAAACTTCTGTTAGAAGCTTCTGTTACAGTAGCTTCTTGAAAGAGAATGTGTCCTTCATTCAATCCTTGGACTTGTTTGATAGCTTGGGACATGTGTAAAAGTCTAAAATGCTGAAGGCATTGCTTCAGTGCCTGCCTGACTGTGTAGCTGCCTGTATAGTTTAAGACCATCTAATCCTTGATCCTTTGTATGCCGTCTAGTTATTCCTCTCTGGAAATTCACAGATGCTTCTTTGTCCCCACTATTCTTAAATTTTAAAATAAAGTGTCTTACTGTTGTTTTGTTGTTATCGTGCTGGGCACCTGTCGAGTCATTTTAGTTTGAGGCTATTGTTCTTCAGTTCTAAGAAATAGTTTTTAATTTTGTTTATTTTTGGTAATTACTCCTTTCTCTTTTCTCTGGTTTTTGGAACTCCTGTTATTTGAATGTTGGGCCACTTGGCTGAGTCTTATTTTTCTTAGCATTTCTCTTATATTTTATGCCTCCTTGTATTTGTGGTCTACTTTTATGGAGATTTCTTCAACTTTGTCTTCTATTATTTCTATTAAATTCTACTTATCCTATCAATTTTTCATTTTCAAGAATTTTTTTTGTTCTCTGAATTATGTTCCTTCTCCTTTTTCTTCCTCCTATTTCTTATTTTATTTTTAAATAGATTGTTTTAAAGTTTTATTTATTTTTGTGGGAGAGACAGAGTTGAGTGGGGGAGGGGCAGAGAGAGAGGAAGACGCAGAACCCAAAGCAGGTTCCAGGCTCAGAGTTGTCAGCACAGAGCCCAACATGGGCCTCGAACTCACAAACCCTGAGTTCATGACCTGAGCCAAAGTGGACACTCAACCAACTGAGTCACCATGGCACCCCCCTCCTATTCTTTATCTTCTTTTAATGTAATCTGTTTATATTTCATAGATGGAATATTTTCTTTTAACTCTTCTGTGGATTCCCCAAGAAGAGGCTTCAGATCTCTTTCCAAAAAGGCAGAGTTCTGGCTACCAGCTTTTGGAGAGCCTAGTGAGGGAAGAAATCTGAGGTTCTGTATTCTGCAGACAGTAAATCCTCATCTGCAAAGTAATTGTACCTGCTCAGAGTGGCTGGTGGAATCTAGTGATCTATTTTAGCTGCCCCCTCCATCCCCAGTTCCTTGAGACACCAGATGCTGCCAGTTTGCAGGACTTCTGAGGGTTTTACTATACAAATCTTGTTGATTCTCATCATTCGTATCCATGGTTTAGGAACGGACTGTAGAGGGGCCATGGGTCATGTACCAATTTTCCATCTGCTTTATCTGTTACTTTCTTCTCACTGTTTCTCCTCTCTTTTCTTGGTTTATGTCTTTAAAAACCCCATTTACTCTAATTTAGTAGCATTTCAGACAAGAGAAAAGGAAGTGTTAAATCTGCCATCTGAATTGAAAAACCGCTTGGTTTTTATTGCTTAGGACTTACAAATTCCATTTGGTCCCTGTAATAAAAGTTCCATTATGTAGGCTGAGTATTAGTTGTTGCTTATTGGAAGTTAAATAAAATCTCTAAGGCCAAAATAAGATGAATCATCAGGGTTGGGGATAATGACTCTAATGCTCAAGTGATAACCACTTTCATTGCTCCCAATTAATATGAAGGGAACTTCAGTGAAGCGGTAGTTAGTTGTCAATATTGTAAAAGTAAGGTGATAATTTTCCACAAATTTCTTCTTTTGCCACCATGTCAAGCCCCAGATGGAACTGTCAGATTACAATATTTTTATACTACAGTTACTTTTCCCATTACAGAGAGAGTAGAAATTAGTTTTAAGAAAACAGTAATATATCTTATAGAACTACCAGCTAATCCTGATAAACTGAAAGATATATGATTATATGTATTCATTTTCTAGCTAAAGTTGGTCTAAAGATAGTAAAGGGAGTACAGGAGGAAGAACATTGATGTTTGGGTTATTCATTTATAAATAGAGTGTTGCATTTAATCTTCATTAAATCCTAGAAGATACCTATCCTATATACCATAGTCTTCACTTTAAGGATCAGAAGAATTGAGTAGAACCAAAGAGCTTGCAGAACCAAAGCTAATGTGAGTAATTCTGTAAGATTAAAGCAGTTCTGGGATTTGGATTCAAGAAAGAATGACTATAAATCCTTTCTACTGCACACTACTCCTTTCACAGGATAAATTTGACAGCACTTGTCAGTAATCATGGTATGAAATTGTGGCCGAGAATGCCTTTTTTTTTAAGCTCAATTAATAGCTAACATCAGTCAAAAGCACTCTTTCTCTTAATTGACTTCTTGAGGAATAATGCAAAGTAGCTGATTTTATACTTAGAGTAGAAACGAATGACAGATCTTTGAAAACTTTTTCCTGGCTCTACCTTCTTCATTCTAGGTCTGGAATATCTACTGTCTAATTATAGTTTAAAATATCTGCTACCAAGTACATTGAATGTATGACCAGTTTAACTCCAAGCATTGCTAATAGAAGGAAATCAGAGATGTTGACAGGATTCCTGCATTTCTATAAAATGTGTCTCCTAATTTAGGTAAATAGATATTGATCAAATTTTATTTCTCTACATTGGCACATTTGAAATTAAGAGAAAACATCATTAAACAGGATTCTAACATGAGCTATATCATGTTAATTACAGCTATAATTTATTTCCACAACATTTGACTGACTTCTAGGTAAAAATTCTAGATTTTCCTCCTTATTCCTCAAGTGTTAGAAATCTTTATTCTCTCTTTACTTCAATAAGTAACCTTATGTAGGCTAGCTAAGGTTGATTACTTTAATCGTACTTTTAGGAATCTCCTCACTGAATTTCCCTTCCATTTCTTTTAAAAACGCATGATTATCATGCCAATTACTTTTTTGATGTTTCTGTTTATATTCAAAGAGAAGACAAAAGTTATTTTTCCAGATTATTATTTCCTCTAAACATGTGACACTTCCAGGGCTCCTCATGTTTTTGCTTACTGACTCCCTCACTTAGCTTCTGGAAGAATAGGTAAAGGCAAGCCCCAACCCAATGCATGCTCTCTCTCCTGCTCCAGAGCTGTGTGTCTTTGCCTCCTGTGGAAAGCTGACTTAGCCCTTAAAGACATGCTTTCTCTTTCATACTTGAACACGCTCTAAGCCTTTCTCTCTCTTTTTATAAACTTTTATTGAATGTCTACCATTGCCCTACCAGACATTATGATTGTGAAGGTAAATGAGCATTCTTGATGAGAAAGTCTATATTCATTCACATGCTTACGTAGTTCTACAAGATGGTGGATGCTTTCCAGCTTTATGTGTGCAGGACGTTAGTTTCCACTAGAGAGGTCACTTCCATACCCTGTTCCGTCAGGTTGCCAATCTAGGAGCTAATCTTGAGAAACAAGTGATTTCTTTCTCTAGACACCCCTCACTTTCCTAACTAAAAGAGCCAATGGGGCTTCATATCTTAACAGAGAACCTAAAACTACCCTTGGGCAAGAATTAGTCCCTCTGTCCTATAGTTTTCAAATGACTAAGCTCATACTTTTATATACCCTATCTATTTTAGGTAGTATTTTTTGTTTATATGTATGTCTTCTCTACTACTTTGTGAGTTCCTCAAGATTCTTCCATACATTCTAAATGTATTTTATTTCTGTATTATTAATTTTTAATACCCTAGCATTTTGCATTTTCAGACCCATTTATTGATGATGAGGCTCTAAAAAGTCAATGAGTGAAAGATTTAGAAAATCTTTAGTGAATACCACTGTCATGTGCTTGCTAGTCTCTAGTTGCTTAATTTGAAATCTTGAAGGCTTTTTTTGGTTATGTTATAGATTTAATAGTGTAACTGTACTTTTCAAATCAGAAATAGGCAATATATTTTTTGAAGTTTTGGGAAGAAGACTATTTTTTCCTTATTGCAGGAATCTTTCAGTTATATGTGAAGTGGGAAGTTCTGTCCATTAAAGTCCTTGTGTAACATTTACCACCTCCTAAATATATAGGCTATTTTAGGCACTTAAGAGCTTTTCCTGTTTCCTGAAGCCATATTACTACCATGTTCACACTGACCGTCTTTAAAATCAGTTGGATTTTTAAGCTATAAACCTTCTCGGAGCTTTTTTATTTTTTTTAAACATTTTATGCCTATTTAATTCTGGTGTTGACCACCAGGCAGTAGTGCCTTGGGTAGGTAGAGTCTCTTGAATAGGGAACTATTGCAAACTGACAGAAAGATTAAGCCCCATGCATTCAGAAGGGAAAGGGGGTAAGTGTCCAGAATCATGATTTTTAAATTCCTCTCTGGTTGTACATTGACTATTAAAAGTGCAGCGTAAATTATTAGCTGGTTGTGAGCACCTTCCTGGTCCTGCCTGTCCACTCTTTCCATGACATCCCTTCCTACCAGGCCCACTGAGACAAAAGGAAGACTGGCTAGGGGGCCAGGGACCAGATCATGCAAGGAAAGGTAGGATAACTGCAGAAATAAAGAGATTGTGTCGTAAGGGAGGTTGAAGGAGAATTTTGGATATTGAAATGTCCAAAACACTACTTATATTTATGAGATACCTTTTTAACCATAAGAGACACATTTATGCCAATCTAGAAAAATCAAATATGTTATTTTAGACTTTTCTCTTTCCTTCCCCCTTAGCTATCCCTCTGGGTATTCTAGTTGTGCGTGGAGACTGTGACTTGGAGACTTGCCGTATGTACATAGATCGCCTACAGGAGGTGAGTTTCTTCAGCCAACTATTTATTTTCAGTTTTCCATTTCTGTAAGCAATTCCCAACCATATACATTTACTTCTGAAATGATGCATTGGAGGAGGAAATGGAAATGTGGCGTCCTTGTCTTTTAAGCATCGGCCGCATCATCTCTCTCCCTGGACCCCAACTGCTGTCTTCCCTCCTCAGGTGATTGAAATGGAAAAGGAGGTTGCTCTGGTGTGACCCACAACTATAGCTTGGAAGCCTTGTCTTCCCACCAGACTGCATACCTGTATTTTTTGAGCTATATTGAATTTCAAAGGGCCCTGATAAATAATGAAGGGAAACAGAGAGTAAGGTGGTTTAATGTTTTGTATCTAGCACAGACTTCTATCAGAGATCGCTACATTTTTGAAAACTGTGACTTCTACAGGAAAGAAAAACCTTCCATACTTAATGGAAATTTGTACCAGAACACAGAGGAATACTCAATTCTCTCCCTCAATCTGGCTTACCATGGAGAAGGACAATGGAGGAGACCTCATAAATGGCATCCTCCTGAATTCGAACTGCACCAGCAAAGCCAGGAGCCCAGAGCCATCACTGCAGTGGTCAATTATTGTTTTTGCAAAACTCTGAGGGGGAGGATTCCCTGTCTTTATTTTACAAATGACAAAAAGCATAAACCATCACTTCTTTCATTGTTTTTTGATGAAAGATGCACATTACATCATTTATTTTCTGGATGTGGTCCAGACATTTGTGTTTTTAAAGCTATTGGGTAATTATGATAGATACCACAAGATGAACAACTACCTTCTTGATGACACATTCTACATAAGTAAATATCAGAAATAAGGAAGACATATAGAACTTAAAATCCCTTCAAATTGTAGCCATTTAGCTTTGACTATTAGATTCTATTTCTCTTGGTGGAAATAAATTCAGGTAGAGAGCTTAGAGTAAGGTGAAAAATTATTAATTTTTTTCTTCACCATTTTTAAGGATAGAGATGGAATTGTGAACACAATATATTTTGATGTAGATACCAAATTTTGAGTACTGATATGGGTGAGAAGAAAAGTCAACACATTTTACCCTTGTGGTTTCATTCAGCCGATTTTACCAAGGAAAACTTGAACATGTTAAAATTTGTGGACTTTGTAGTATGTGACTC
The DNA here is from genome assembly GCF_006229205.1 of Suricata suricatta. Taxonomy (NCBI): domain Eukaryota; kingdom Metazoa; phylum Chordata; class Mammalia; order Carnivora; family Herpestidae; genus Suricata; species Suricata suricatta. The sequence goes on from NC_043701.1 coordinate 15,823,273, forward strand.
AGGCCCAAATCAATATTTCTGAACACACAGTGTCTCATTTTTTAAAATAATGATTTTTTTGTTATTGTGAAACCTCACTCCAAAAACCCGCAATAAAAAAGCCAATCATAAATGATACCAAACCTTTTTTTTTAAACTCATAGGCAATTTAAGATTTCACAGTAGCAAACTATATGACTGATGGATTGACCTTATTGAAAACTAACTTATTAGCATGCTTATAATACCAATATTCAGCTAAAAGTAAGCTTTAAAAAAACAAAGAATGAACTCAAAGAGGAATTTTAAAACTAAGTTGGGCACAGAGAGTAAGTTGGTAAAGCCCCGTGGGAAGCAGGTATGGGACAAAGGAACTCAGGGTTGCTGACATCTGTAAATAGAATCACTGCACTCATTAACAAAGACACCTTCAGGACTTGACCACGGTGACAACTTAGTTATAACACTTTATAAAGGGAGTCAGACTCTCAGAATCTGCCAGCAAAGCCTCATTAATTTCAACCCTATTAATTTGCACTTCGTAATAACGCAGAGGTGGCCAGTGATTTTCTCTTTGCCGTGCATGAAAACCCATGTCTGCCAAGTACTTCTCGGTATAAACACAATTACTATGACAGTTTGTATTTGGTCTAAGATAAGTAAATTCTTTCTAAGTACTTAAAGGGATTTTAGAGACTTTCTTTATAAGCCAAAAGTTCAGGTACAAATTAAATATGACCTCCTTTTATTAAAATTGTCTATTTTTTTACTTTTGGTCTTCTTGATCCTTGGTATTATATCACTCACTTCTAAACACTATTTAAAATTTATAGATTTTAGTAGCTAAATGGCCTTTCTTCTCTCAGTCCAGCTTGGTAGCTTTTGTTATTTGGGGCATTGTCTTCTTTGTTTAACCTTGATGAATTTGGAAGAGTTAGATACTGTCTAGCTGAGTTTAATATTAAATTGGGCATTCAGTTGATAGAGTATTGGAGGCACCTTGTTCAAACTAATTTTAAGGTATGGATTTTTTTTTTCCATTTTCTTATTAGGACCTGCAGTCCGTTTCTTCTGGCTCCCAGAGAGTTCATTATCAGGTAACACATAATTGGGGTGGTTTTTTTGCCCCCAAAAAAGAAGGTCCATCTTTTCAGTCAATGCTTCATTTGGATTAGAGGCCACATCTTCCCTAGGGATCAAGTTTACTCTAAGAACCAAGTAAAGTGGATATTCTGATTCTTTTACATTTTCCTGGTTTTGGACAATCCTAGTAAAGCACAATTTTGGATTGTGGACTTTCTCCCAGATCATTTAGAAAAGATTATAAAATGAAGTGCTTTTAATGATTAATGACAAATTTTAGAAACTCAGTTCACACTAGCTTGATGGGGAAAGAGTCTATTGGTTCACATCAGCAAAAAAGTTCAAATCAAGGGTGGATTTAATGTACTGTTTGGCCGTGCTTCATGCTCCATTTTTTCTGCTGGTCTTTCTGCTCTGTTCTCTCCTTTCTGTCAATTTCACCTCTGAACTAGATGTTTCCGTGTCCAAGATGGCTGCCATTAGCAACCAGGGCTGCATGTGTCTTCTTCACATCCAGGAAAGTGAGTTCTCTGTTTCCCACAACCATCAAGCAAATGTTCTAAAATGCAGTCTGACTGGTGCATCCTGGTCTTCTGGGCAGGATCTAAGAAACCCAGCCTGCCTGTCTCGTGATCCACATCAAGTCCACAGGAGAACACTCAGATATCCTTTGCCCCAACTGTTTCTGGAAGGGCAGTCCCCTCCCTCCTTCCCCGCCCCTGCTCTGCTGCACAGGCCTCCCCAGCCATCCTCCTACAAATTAGATTTCTCAGAAAGGTTCAGATCCCGGGCTGCAGTGTTCCTCAGACTACAGGGGACACAACTCGAAGTTCTGAGTGGTCCCAGTAAAGTCCTTTTCTCTGAGAGGCCAGTCCCTTTCCCTGCTGGAGGATGCGTGGGAGTGAGAGCACGCCAAGACTCCCTCCAAATACCTTGCCCTAGACCCTTCCATACCTCCATGTGGAGGACAGGTGTATAAAGATGTCTAAATCTGTGAATCCTGGTTGAGCACCTCACATTTGTTTTTGGTTTCTTTTATGCTATACCTGAAATTTGCACCTGAACATCTTTTTGTATAAAAAACAATTATTAAAAACTGTATACCTTGTAACAGCTAGGAAGATTTTCCACCTGCCAGTGTATATATACCCTCAGTATATATATAAGGCAGCCTATTTCCTGATGCTCAATGACAGAAATAGCCTTGTATTCTTGTTTTTAGGTTTAAGTTTCAAACAAAGTACCCCACTATTCAAGAGTCCTTTCTTCCATCTGGCTGCAATTAAAGGGATAGGAATTCACTGAGGGTGTGTTTACATTGAGAAAATACACTGTAGTTCTGAGACTGCTTTTTATCAACCATAAAAGGGCAAATTTCCACTTTATTTTTAGATAGAGCGCAACATTCCTCCTATTAGCTACTTGCATATTCACCTAAAGCTACTATTTCAGTTTCATTTTATTTTCCAAAGCTTAGTACTTTTAGAGTCTAGGACTGATCTCTACTCTTTAAATATTGACCCGTTACCCATAAGATTTTGCGAATCTTGTTTGCCTATGTTTTTAAAGAGTTTGTACTCTTTTCTCCTGGATGTTTTGCGTCTTTGCATTTTTATTAAGACATTTTACATATTTATTCTAACTAGTTTTATGAACCCAATACTATTTATTATTCTAGCTTATTTGATACAGTTATTTTGCTGTGTGGGTTTTGATAGGTGGATATTTTGTACCGTGTTTTCTCAACACCATGTTAGTTTGTGTTTGCGCACAGATCAGGAGATGGTTGGGACTGTACAATAGGAGAAGGGTATTTGCTTCCTTTATTGTTTGGTAACAAAAACATGCAGAAGAATTAGTGGTATTTATTGACTATATCAAAAGCTTGCTATGTTTTTGTTTACTTCCAGTCAAGTCAAACTTGGGTGTCAAAACTGTTGTATTATAAATGTCACTTCAGATGGTTTTATGCACTGACCATAGAGTCTAGCCAGTGCAGTGACCAAACATGAGTGTCTGGAGTATTACATGCCCACGCCCCTTTTGCAGAATTGTAAAAAACGGGGCCTTTGGGTATTTAAGGGAGGAGTGGAAAAAAGAGATCAAGGGAAGCCCGAGATCTGCTCACTGAACAGGAAGCTTACCCGAGGGTGACTGGATTAACGTGGCCAGACAGGAGAGAGAGGGTGGTGAGGAAATTTCCTGAGTGGAACAAAGGAGAGCTGGTTGAGGTAAGGAGTTGGGGGAAGATAAACGTTCACGTTCTGTTGGGGTCTTGGGCAGAAGGGAGGAGGAGGAGTGAGTTAGACGGTGGTGAATAGAGAGTTCTGTTTTGGCCACACTAATTTTGTTATGTCTATTGGATCCAAGAGATTTTGGTGTGTAGAAAATTAGATATATGAATTTTAAAGCTCAAAAAATTCAGGCCTGGGGATAGAAATTTGCACGTCCTTAGGAAATGGATGGTATTTAAACTGTGAGGCTGGAGAAAAGCACCCAGGGAGAGTTTAGATAAAGAAGAGGGCTAGAAATCCTAACACGGTGTACTAATGTGTCAAGAAGAGCACAAGTTAAAGAGAAGCAGCAGTCAAGCAGCGTTGTGGAAATTGAGATGAGCAGCAGGAGAGCCAGAGATCAAGGACAAGGGGTTATCATGAAAGCCAAGAGTGAAATGTGTTTCAGAAAAGGAGGAAGCAGTGAATTGTGTCATTGCTGTTGAGAGGCTGAGATGAAGGAGACTGAATTCTAAAGTACTTTTGAGGATGTGTAGAGGAACCATGGGAAAGAGGTGCTGTTAGCTATTTTTTTTAATGTTTATTTATTTTGAGGCAGAGAGAGAGTGCAAGTGGGGAAGGACAGAGGGAGAGAATCCCAAGCAGGGTCCATGCTGTCAGCTCAGAGCCCTTTTTGGGACTTGATCCCATGACCATGAGATCACAACCTGAGTCAGGATCAAGGTACTCTGACCCCCAACCAGTGAGCCACCCAGGCACCCCAAGGTGCTATTAGTTTTAAGAAGAAAGTGACCAAACCAACTGGCAGGAAATTATTAAACTGACAGGTAATATTAATTTCCCTTTTTAAAAAAAAATTTTTTTTTAAGTTTATTTTGAGAGAGACAGAAACAGTGTAAGTGGGAGAGGGGCAGAGAGTAAGGGAGACACAGAATCCCAAGCAGGCTCTGTGCTGCCAGCCCAGAGCCTGATGCAGGGCTTGAACTCATGAAATCATGAGATCATGACCTGAGCCAAAACCAAGAGTTGGATGCTTAGCCAACTAAACCGCCCAGGTGCCCTAAATCTTTGTTTCCTACAGAGTGTAAGATCATCAGACTCCATAGTCTGTCTTGGCAGGGGGGTTAGGGGGCAGATGTAAGAGAAAGACCTGTTAGAAACACTGACAGCAAAGTGTCTTAAATGCTTTGAGATGGAGTTCCTTGTGTATGAGATGGTGCCAAGTAAACTTGGAGAATTAATTGTGACGGAATGAATAAATACAAGTAAGTTAAATAAAAAAACAAGTTCAGAAATTCCTGCCAGCTCACTAATTGGCAGTTGGCATTTTAGCTGTTTTCTAAGGCTAGGGACAACTCAAGAGAAAACACAGCATTTAGAAAGGTGTAGGAGTGTCCGGGTCACCTTATTAGTGAGCCTATGGCAGTTCCGAGCCGTTTAAGCATGTCGTCACTTTGGTTTCTTCTTTTACTAAATTCAGAGCGAATTGCCAACAAAGCACTAAGGCTCAAAAATGACACTTCGTATTAACCTAACAAGGCATTATGGGTTATAAGGAATGTGTTGGATATTTATAGCCTGCTGAAAATCCGTGCCTACACTGTCTCTGAGGTTCAAATACAAAGGCCCCTCCACCTTAGTGGCATCTCTTGTAACCTGTAACTCATAAGTTAGACGACCCAAGTGCACGGTGCTGGCAGATTCAGGATATCCCTGAGCTTCCAGATAAAGTAGAAGTCATAGAGAAATTGAACTCTGCCCATCTATTTGATAGAAATGCCTCTTAAGGCCACCTAACTATGAGATAATTCCTTCCCTGCTCCCCCTCTGGTCTTCATGTACCCCATTTAAACCCCAATATCATCAAGGGAAGGAGTACAAGCAGATACAACTGTTCTAGTGATTCTCACCAACGGGGAGGGTTTGCTCCTTTCTATGGGACATGTGACAGTGTGGACATTTCTGTATGTCCCAGCTAGGAGAGGTGGTGCTGCTGGGGTCTGTTGAGAAAAGGCCGGGGGTGCAGCTAAACATGCCACAGTGCACAAGACAGCCCTCCCCACAGCAAGGAGTTAATCTGTTTCCCCTGCTGTCAGCAGTGAGAGCCTTGCAAAGCCCTGAGTTGTTCTGATGGCTCTCAGGACATGACTGGGGACCACAGGCAGATGTAAGTCCCAAATGAGGAGAGGAAAAGAAAAAGGAGCAGGAAGAGAAAAAATAGTGCAGGAGAACAGAGGCATCTGTGGATACGGCAGTGAAGAATAAACAGAGAACCATGGGTAGTGGAACCAGGAGCTGTTAGGGTTTTTTATAGACACTGAGCTTCCTACTTCCCCCGGGTTGTGCTCCATGAGGTCCTGATGTAGTTGGTCCACAGGAGCATGCTTTCCAGAATATTATGAGCTAACAATTTGAGCTGTAAAAAACTCCAATAGGATTCAATAGCAGCTGCAAAAAAGGAATCCATCCAGGTGATTCTTGTTAAGAATAATTTACTTAGGGGCAGCTGGGTGGCTCAGTGGTTTAAAAGTCTAACTTCAGCTCAGGTCATGATCTCATGGTTTGGGAGTTCGAGCCCCAACATCAGGCTCTGTGCTAATGTCTCAGAGACTGGAGCCTGCTTCAGATTCTGTGTCTCCCTCTCTCTCTGCCCCTCCTCTGCTTATTCCCTTTCCCTCCCTTTCTCTTTCTCTCTCTCTCTCTCTCAAGAATAAAGAAACATTTAAAAAATCTAGAATATTTTTAAAAAGAATTCATTTCCTTAAAACTAACACTAGAATGGCTGGAATATTTCAGAATAGGTATAACATTTTTGGAAAGTTTTTTCATCCTTCAGAAATGTCTTTCACTTCCATAAATAGAAACTCTTGGTCAGATCTGAGTCCGTATCAATTTGTTCGTTCTCTGGTCCTATCCCCCCACTTTATGTAACTACCTGATCTTCTGGGAGATGGATCTGTATATGCCGTCAGAGAGCTGTTTGCCCACAAATGCTGGATCTCTTTCTCCGCTCTTCATATTGACTATTCTCATTCATCTCTCTCTCTGAAGCCTCTTTCTCCCTGATTCATTTTCTGGATTTTAGAAGTCTTTCAATAGATGGGTTAAAACAGTTTGAAGGATTCAACCTGGGAATTAATTTATCTTGTCTTCCAGAAGGACAGGGGTTAGGTAGGAACTTAGTATTGTTCCCTCAAGCCAGATCAAAGCTGTCAGAAATGGATCGAATGAGGAATTAAAATAAGACTTGCCTGGGGCCAGGTCTGTTGCGTGAAGGCAATACTGTTAATAACACAGGCACATGGTAGCTGTGGTGAATAGAGGACTTTCTCACCCAAAAGGACTCTTAAAAATGGTTGAATATCTCTCATTTTCATCTTCCACTACACCATCATTATTTCTTCATTTTTCAAAGCTGCTTTTGGAAATGGGAAGCCCCTTTCTATCTCTGCTGCTGTAGGAGTTATAGTAAAGTAGGTTTGAGGAGGAAGAGTTGCTTATTTTTTATTTTTTTTAAATTTATTTTGAGAGAGAATGAGTGGGGGAGGGGTAGAGAGAGAAGAAGAAGGAGAATTCTCTGAGCTGTCAGCACAGAGCCCAAAGCGGGGCTCTAACCCACAAACCACGAGATCACGACCTGAGCTTAAATCAAGAATCGGAGCCACCCAGACACCCTGAGGAGAAAGAGTGTTGAAAGATAATAATAGTGGCAAGCCTATTAATTGGGATTATAGTTGGACAGAGATGTATAAACATATATTTGTGACTATCCCTCACGGATCCATTCACCAAGGATGAAGAGAGATGTTTATGCAACTTGATGATGAATAGATGCGTTGGACAGGAAGATGATCAATTTAAAAGTAAAATGGTTATTGATTGGATATTACTGATTAAAGCAGGGATTCCCAACCCAAAGGGACTTCTGTTTTGCCTCTTTGCCTCTTACATCTTCCCTAAGTCTTACGAAAGGAAAAAACAATTTCATTCACAGTGGCAGTATGGTTAAATGCGAAGTGAACGCTGCTTAATTGAATTACCTACTGGAGTGTGTAATGGGGATGCTGTGCCTTCATTAAATGATGTGTGCATCAGTTGTGAGTAATTGAATGTAAATTAAGGGCAGGTTTGGCATATGTGTGCCAAGTAGTGGTTCAGATAATTTCCTTATAAATTACATGTAATTGATGCCAGTCGACTTTCAAAAAATATATATATATGAGAAATAACAGGTTTGCTTTTGTGCATGTGGCTCTATTTTTAACAAGAGAAACTGGCTTCCATTAGCATTTATTTATTTTTTAAATCTTTTTTTATGTTTTTTATTTATTTTTGAGAAAAAGAGACAGTGTGAGCAGGGGTGGGTCAGAGAGAGAGAGAGAGAGGGAGACACAGAATCCAAAGACAGGCTCCAGGCTCTGAACTGGCTGTCAGCACAGAGCCTGATGCGGGGCTCGAACCCACAAACTGTGAGATCATGACCTGAGCCGAAGCCAGACAGACGCTCAACTGACTGAGCCACTCAGGCGCCCCATTAGCATATACTTAAAAACATTTATATTATTAGAGATTTTTGAAATGAATCTGTTAATATTATTTATATACAGAGCAGACAATTTTAGAAGATTATTACACTTAAAATAGAGAGGAGCGTGCTGTGTCCGAGGTTACATGACTCAGCCTTCGTTACAAGACAAGGACAGTTGCATTCCTCTAAATCACACCATTTATATGAAGAAAAATAGAACACAACATGGGCAAGTATCTAATCCCTCTGATGAATCGCAGATTTGATTATGTCCTTTGAGAGGACTGGGGAGACCAGGCGCCCTGAGTTGGCACCGCAGGCGTCAGTGTCACAGGGAGTGGCACAGTGCAGTTAATTATGTGAGGCTCTCCTGCAGGTAGCTGCTTTCACACAACTGCATTTCTTAAGTATCTGCTGCCAGGTGGACTGCTTCCGAAAGGTGCATGTTTTTAAGCTTGTTTTTGCTTCTCTCAGAAATTAAGTCTCTTCACATTTATTTTCACGTGCAGCATTCACAAAGCAGACATCTCCGTGGCTCTCTCGTGTGGTCCTGTGGATGTTGTTGCATTCACCCTAGAGGGTGCGTGAAGCTAAGGTCTGCCCTCGGGGCCAATAGTGGCCCTCCTGTGAGCTACAGTTTTGTTTTTCTGAGTTCCTCTTTTCAACTCCAGTCTGACTTAGCCCACACTGCACGGCTGGCCACCCTCCTTCTGCCCCTAAATCCAGGATTCTCTAATGCCAGGGCCACCTGCTTTACCCATGTGCCAGGCCCAGTGTGAGGATCCAGTGAGCTGTTGACCCGATATGAGATACATCATCCACAATGTGTTAGCAATGCCAGTTATTTCAAACAAAATTATTTCAAATTCAATATTACCTCTATACTATCACCTGTGCTTTGATTCTCTTTTTTTGAGTAGGAGAGAAAGGGGTGTAGATAGACAAGATGTAGAAATTACCTGAAACCTGGTCACCTAGTTTCCTATGTGGTCCATCAGTAGGTAGGAATGTCAGTGTAGGAGGAAGTTTATGGACCCTGACTTTAAGTTACTGTGAATTCTTTTTCAATAATCTCTTTCTTCCTGCTCCAAGTTTAATCTATCCACATAGGCATTGGTCTTTGATACTAATGTCCTCAAGGTATTTCTCTTGGTTTCCATTAGCTACTTGAGTAGTGAAGTCTGACAGATTTTATGATCTTGGCTTATCTTAATTTTCCAATTGTGTATAATTCTAGACTTCTCTTTGGTTTTTAAGTCTCCATTGAATGTAGACTTTAGGACCACATTCTAGTGTGTACCTTTTGGTTCCTTTTTGCAAACTTAGATGCAAACTTAGACACACAGACTTACACGGATACGTATTTGGTTTTTTCTTTTTGATAAAAATGGATTTGCATTCTTTGTACTTATTTTTAATAGTAATAGACCATGGAGATTATGTTTTGCTAATAAATGAAGCTCTAACTCAGTTTTTAAAACTTCGAATCTATTACATGGTATATATTAACCCTGTGCCTCTGGATAGAAATTTAGGTTATATACAGTTCTTTCTATTGTTTTTCTAAACAAAGTTGCAGTAAGCATAGTCGTGAAGATTGGAAAATAATCCTCATTTAGTAGGTTGATCTTAAGCCACGTTCTTATGGCATATCCCTTCTATCATTGAGAAGGCTATCTAATCTAGCCCCTGTCTACCTCTCCTGCCATCTATCCACACTACTCTTTTTAAAAAGATTTTTTTAGAAGCACCTGGGTGGCTCATTCGGTTGAGTGGCTGGCTTCGGCTCAGGTCATGATCTCACGGTTTGTCCGTTCAAGCCTTGCATTGGGCTCTGTGCTGACAGCTTGCTCAGAGCCTGGAGCCTGCTTCAGATTCTGTGTCTCCCTCTCTCCCTCTGACCCTCCCCTGCTCGCACTCTCTCTGTCTCTCAAAAATAAATTAAAAACATTTTAAAAAAGATTTTTTTAAATCTTTGTTTATTTTTGAGAGAGACAGAGAGACAGAGCGTGAGTCGGGGAGGGGCAGAGAGCGATGGAGACATAGAATCCAAAGCAGGCTCCAGGCTCGGAAGTGATAATGACCTGATCTGAGCTTGTAAAAGAAGTGGTAATCGTGTCACATGCTAAACAACCTGTTAATATCAGTCACTTGTGTGGAGTGGAGAATTGCAACCAGGAACACCAAACTTCTCGTACACTATGTAGTCATAATGTCCTTTACGTGAATCTTGTTTCAGTTTCTCTTCTCTGAACTGTGGTTCACTGTTGTTCTCATTGATTGCCGTATTTCTGTGAGATTCTTAAGCATCTGGAAACATGGGATGGAAAGTGCCCAAGCAATGTGACCAGGGAATTTGAGGAAGGAAAAATCCTGAGTTACCAGGCAGTGAACTCTGATAAGAAAAACAGATTAGTTTGACAGTTAATGAAAGCTGAAACTATGAAAAATCCTTGAATGTCACAGTCAAAGGAAGGTTTTCATAACCATTAAGATCATTCTAGCTTTTGCTTTCTTTATGTTTTTGCTTGAGCTGAGTCAAAAAAACAACTTCTATCAAGCTTGACATGAATAAATTCCTCCCATCCTTCAAAGCCCCTAATAGTTCTAATTCCTCTAGAATCCATAAAACTAAGTATGTAAGAACATGACCGGTGGCGTAGAAGAGGCCTGCGTTTGTATTGCACCACTAAATAGCTAGGTACTCCTGAGAACTTACTTAAATGTCAGAGTATGGCTAACTCTGAGGTACTGGAGAGGGAGTTCAAGAAGCGTAGTGGGGATAGGGGTGCCTGGGGGGCTCAGTCGGTTAAGTCTCTGACTTGGGTTCAGGTCATGATCTCACAGTTTGTGTGTTTGAGCCCTGGGTTGGGTTCTGTGCTGACAGCTCAGAGCCTGGAGCCTGTTTTGGATTCTGTGTCTCCATCTCTCTCTGCCCCTCCCCTGCTCACATTCTATCTTTCTCTCAAAAATAAATATTTAAAAAAATGTTTTTAAAAGAATAGTGGAGATAGACGGCAGGAGAGGTAGGGGCTAGATGATACAGCCTTCTCAATGATAGAAGGGATATGCCATAAGAACGTGGCTTAAGATCAACCTACTAAACAAGGCGGTAGCCTCGTATTCCTAAATGAACTCTGTGGAGTGGCCAGGTAACCCCAAAACCAAGAGGGATCGTTCTGTGAATTTGATGTAATCTCTACCGTACGTGGACTTCAAAGGGAAGTTTTCCAAATATAGACTATTAAGTAGATGCAACAACATAAAAAGACTGGTGGCCTAGAGTTGATTCAGTGCAGAACCACCAAGGAATACAGGAGGAGAGTTATGTTGATGGAAAATTCAGCAGTGAAAACAGAGCATAGTGTAAAAGGAGGAAAGGAAGGAAAGTTTACGAGTCACCAAATGGCCACTCGCTGAGGAGTTGACAGCTGGTTGAGATTACTGTTTCATATCCTTTAATGACAGGCAAGGGAGATGAGTCAGGGTGGGGACAGTAGGTGGAAAACTTAAAGTAGCAGGAAGCAATGAAGGAGAGCAAGAGTCAACAGCCTTCTGCTCTGCGTGACATCATGGCAACTGTGTAAGTGGCTGGTATGATTCAGGATTGTGCCTCTCGCTCGTCTTAGCTTTTATCAACCTTGTGACTACCTAGGACCAAAGTCTGTTAGCCCCACATTTCAGACCTGACAGGAAAGGGCCTTCTTAAATGTGAGCCGAGCCTTCCATTTGCTGCCCAGCTGCTAATATCTTCTGTGGTCTTTATTACCAGGCTCCAGTTGTTAGAGTAGACAACTCAAAATCCTTTTCCCCAAATCAGTGCCTTCTGACAGTATCAAGGGAAAAAAAAGCATAATTAAAGTAGCCATGGCTTGAAAAAAAGATGTTGGAATCTGGCGATGCAGACATATAGCTACTCTAAAAACTGAAATAAGAAAGTAACTTGGGGTTACCCAGTCTGGTTCTCAGTACAGTGGGCACGCTTGGAAGAAATGGTCCAGGCTTTGTTGTCTTTGTGACCCTCAAATCACATGCCTTGCACTTCATTAGCTTTAATAAATACAAACTGAAAAGATTGAATGTAATTGTGTCAAAGGAATAAAACTAATGTATAGCCGGGTGACCCCTGACAATCCATATCAGCCACAGAAAAGGTAACAATTTTGGTGAGACTAAGCGAGTATCAGACACAGTTACGACTAAATGGGGAATATTACTGAATGGCGAGGGCGGTAAACTGAAGTGTTCTGAAAAGTATTGCTGTTGGTGACAGAAGACATTCAGGGTAGAAGATGATACGGTGTATTTAAGACCATTTAGAGCTTCTAATACTGTGAAAAGAGGTGCTGGTGGCTGATGAATAAAAGCCCAGCAAGCAGCAGACTAAAATGGCATGATTTCAACCCTCGTTTGATGTCATTCTTTTTTGTGTGTCCACTCATACAAATCTGTCCCATTTCTGTTCTTGGAAATCGACATTCTGAGCATAAATACATTTAGGGAAAAAACAGTTTTGTGCTGGTGTAGCATCATCTGAATGATCTTGTCTGAAATGTGGTCTATGTTCCAGGAGTCCCAAAGGTGATTAAAGGTCAGAATTGTTTTTTAAGTTAAACAAAAAATCCCTGATTCCCCAGTATTACTTCCGTAGCATAGTATCAGCTTATCAAAATGTACTGGCCAGTAGGGTAAGCATTTCACAAATCCTTCCATCTGTTCCTCAGAGGAACTCTTTACAATAGATACTTGGGTAGCCGTCTTACAAATGAGGTATCCAAGGTACAGCGTAGATAGGAAATCTCACAGTCAGTAAGTCCCAGGATTGTCTTGTGCACAGGCTGGTGCTCTTGGCCTCCAGAATTCCACTGCCTCTGGGCTTGCTATTTGGGGCTGGATCATGTATGTGCCATCAATTACACTGTTAAGTCCTTCTCACTCATAGATCTACCTTTCCTAAACAACTCCAGCACAGAAACACTTTTGTCATCTTATTTCTTAGTCTGATGACGTCATCCTACAAAAATGACAGTTTTCCACCCCACTGCTATGCTGGTTGGCTTAACTTTTTGGTATTAAGAATTTATAGTGTGATTATCTACTGCGCTCTTTGGGATTTTATTACTAATGGGTGACCAGTGAAAAACTCCCCAGTACTCCCTGGATGCGATTCAGCATAAGGAGTTTCCTTCCCTTAGGTACCTCTCCTTCCTGAGTTCCACTTACAAAATTTTCACCCATAGCAACCATGCATGGGGCAGCAGTGACATAATTCACAAGGTCAGATAAAAATGAACGTGTCAAGGAAAACCATTTCCATTAAATCTAAATGTAAGATATTTACACAACGAGCAGTCTTATAATGATTGAAACCCCAGGTCTGAAAAACTACGCCTTGAGTCCCAAATCCAGCCCGCTGCCTGTTTTTCTTTTGTACGGCCTGTAAACTAAGAATGGTTTTTTTAGACACTTACATGCCTGGAAAAACCCAAAAGAACATTTTATGATTTGTACAAATGAGCAGAAATTAAATTTCAGTGTCCACGAATAAACTTGTATCGGAACACATATGTTCACACAAGACCAGTTTTCCAAAGCGGACTTTCTCACTACAAGTAGTTTTTTGCTCAGTTTTTCGACTCAAGTGGAGTACAGCAGCCTCAACCACCACATTTCCTGTCCCTAGCCTGCTCTTTTCCTCCTGTTTCCCCTCCGATCTTTTTGATGTCCTAGCACTCAGTGGTGCTGAGTAGCTGGAATTCTTTGTTATAAAGATTGCTGGTGTAGATTGTGAGTATGCTTGAATTTTGTTCATCTGCCACATTGAAGTATCATTTTGACACCGATTTCAGGTAATCTCCAACTTTTAGGATTGTAATCAAGTGAGATTCTTTAATCTGCATCTCTACAGATCCAAGGGGAAATTTTTGTTGAGGCTTGCCGGCTTTTATATTATCTTTTTGTCATGTAAAATTTTGAAATAGGTAGTTTAATTGCATTGCATTATAAATCCCTCCCAGATTGAGGCAGATAATAATTGCATTTTTACTTTGGAGTTCAGATGTCTTTTAACATAGGACTTCTTTTTATATTACTAATTGTCTCTCTAAGAGCTCACAATTTGTTTTTTGGTTTTTTTATTTTGTTTTTTAGGAACAAGGTTGAAAGATCTTTGTAAACGAGGGAGGGGATGCAAACCTAGTTCAGGGGAGCTATGTCCAAGAAGTTGGGGCTCCTCTGAACACCTCTAACCGCCTTCTAAGTTTGAAATATTTAGGCTGTAGTTTAATCTGCAGATGACCAGGAAAATATCCAATTATTTTTGAATGACATTTTTTTCATGAGATTCTTGGGATTCCAGATCACTTTGATTATCTATAGAAAGCAGTGGAAAATGCACATACACATAGACACACTGAATTTAGCATAAAATTTCAGGGAGTTAAGGAATGTTGAATTTACTTGAAGATCCAGTTGAACCCATTTTAAGTATTTTAAAGATCTCTATTCTGTGGCAGTCAATGTTTTCCCAGGGCAAACTGGAAATATTCTCTTTAAATAAAATCTCTTTAAGGAATTTGAGTTGTAGCTGATGCTTGTGAATCAAGGTATAGAGAAAAGAAATAAACAGAAAATATACAAAATAAATAGTTAAGCATGTGTATAAAACTCTCAACACAGAGACATTCCTACCTAAAAAGGTGCACAATTGTACCAAGATTACTTCACCACTTTGTGGTAAGCCAGTCACATGGCTGAGGCAATATACCAATCTGCATTTTATTAACCTACACTAAATAATTGTCTGCTCTTCTCTAATTGGAATACTCCAGCAATAACATTATCCATCGTTAGGTGTTTAAGATGATGAATCACTCATTTCTGTGTGCTTTCAGAGTAGATTTTGGCCGAGGGAAATTTGATTTTGTGTGTGTGTTACTCCCTGTAGCACATTTGACATCCAATTTCGGAAACTGTCCTTGGTGTCGAAGCTGCATTTATTTCTAGAGAAGACAGCCATGCTTCTGTTTAATATCTTTGCTTAGTAGCTTTCATAGTTGTCACTAAGTATTTCAAACCACATTTAAATTTTTTGGCTCATTACACATTCACACCAAACTGACATGTTGGTAACTTTGCATGTTCTACAAAAATATATTAAGAACTTTATGTTTCTTGAAAACAATATATCACATGTCAAAATGTAATTCTCAAAATGTTAAGCATAATTCTCGTATAAATAAGTATTGAGCGGTGTCAAGATTTCATTTGGGGCAATCAGCAGGGTGACAAAGCCAGTTTGGAAAAGAGATAAATATCTCTGTATCCATAGGTATATCACTTCTATGTATATAAATATACATTTTGGTACTATATCTGAGACCAGTTTCTTTTTTCTTTATCAAGTATTAATTTAATTTGCAGAATTCATTCATATTAAAAATTCAATATACCCAAGTTTGTAATAATTAAATGGATCCCTCTTGTTAGACCCATGCTTTTAAACCTTTAGACTATAGCAGTTTCACCCGGAAAATTGCCACCTTCCACTCACAGGGCTTCTGTAACTGTGGGTGGTGCCAGGGAATCTGTGTTTCGCCCGTTTCCAGCGGCTGCTGCTGTTCCGCAGCTCACAGTTTGAGAACCACTGATCTAAGCATAGGCTTTGCCTGCAGATCAAGTAAGCCCTTGGGGACCATTGATCAAAACACCAAAGAAATCAATGCAACCTCTTATTGGTTCTCTTATTGTTCCTCGTGTTACTCCTATTTCCTTCTCCCGTCCTGCTCTGTGCACACAAGTTCATTCACACCTGCCTGCACCCCAGGGATCCTCCCTATATTTGATCATCTCAAATCCTAATGTGGGTCAAACTCCCAGTGCCTTCCCCACAGAGATCTAACTCCCTCCTCATTTGTCCTATTTCTGTCAGTGATTTCAATTTCATAATGAGCCAGGGATAAGAAGGCTCCAAATCATGTCTTGTAAACTAGAATGTGCTTTTGATTTTTAAATTATCATTGACAGAGTTTCTCTTAGGGGAAATTTTTAGTGTTTGAAAGTTCAGAATCATAAAGAGATCATCTCTTCTGTTTTCAATATGCCAGTTCCCTAGTCTGTTCCTCTGCTGTGGCCTTAATTCCTAGTAAGAAATAAAAGCTTCAGAGATTTCCAGGAAGCTTGGAACTGACCATAGAATTAAGAATTAAGGAAGGATGATAGCCCTGGTGATCTCTTGGAGGGGAACTTTTGAAGAAGGATTCATCAGAAGTCAACCTTCTGGAGGGTGGGCCAAAATGATTAAGTGCTAGTTGGAGGCAGAGGATACTAAAGGCATGAGTCAGTTTGGCAGGGCAAGGAAGGAAAGGTTAATTTTCAGAAGATGTAACAGGATCAGCTAAGGGGGATTTGTTTTGGAGAGAGGGAACCATTGAAAGCAGAAAAATTAATGAATTTTCAGTAAGAATACAGAAATAAAGTTTAAAGGAAAGAAGAAGGTAATATGGAGATTCGATGAAGTAGTTCATTTTGAACAGGAAAGAAATCATTTTATCTAAGCCTAGAGGAAAGAATATGGTGGTTATCAGATGGCCTTGAGGCCACACATGAGAGGGAGAGAGGACCAGGCATCTTAGAAGTGAGAAAGCTAGAGAATGCTAAGGTGGATGAGTTCATCACTGACCAAGTCAGTGTTGGACAGATGATCTTGTCATCAGCCAGCCTGGTAGAAGGGTCTTCCTCCTTGTCCACTACTCTGCGGTCAGGTTCAATGGGATAAGGCTGAGGTAATAATGGCCTCCACATATGAAGTTGATTTCCTTTGCTTTCATGCAAATTGTCCTGTGTAATAGATGCTACTCTAGTTCCAAGGAGGTTTGATTCCGCATATGGATGGTCTTGCATTTCTTAGATGCTACAAGTCCATTTGGCCAGTAGATGAGGCTCAGTTCTTTCCCATTTTGTGCAAGTGTCGTATACTTCCATGTATAACCCTGGTGTCAATGGCGGCCAACTGCCACTGGTTCCTCAGCTTTACAAAGGGAAAGAGATTCCCTGAAGGAAGTAAATGTCCCCAGTTATTTCATTTATGGATGCTTAACATAACAGTTGAAAACTTCCTGCATGTTTAAAAAAATTTTTTTGATGTTTATTTTTGAGAAAGAGAATGAGAGACAGAGACAGAGCATGAGTTGGGAAGAGGCAGAGAGAGAGAGAGAGAGAGAGAGAGAGAGAGAGAGAGAGAGAATCCAAATCCAAAGCAGGCTCCAGGCTCTGAGCTGCTAGCCCCAACATGGAGCTCAAACCCACAAACCATATGATCATGACCTAAGCTGAAGTCGGACGCTTAACTGACTGACCCATCCAGGCACCTCTTCCTGGATGTTGTATGTGGGAGTTGTTGCAAAAGGCTCTACGTGAAGTCATTTATTTCAAAGCAGGGCTTCTCTTTCTAGTAAAAATATGATTTGGTCTCTCACCAGTACTTGGTTTAGGAAAGCATGCTCACTCTTATACATAGTCCATGTGATACAGTGAGGTTAAATCCCTCAGGTCATTCAAATGGAGTCAGGAGGATGTATGTGTCTCTTTCCAGGACCACGAAACCTCCTTCCCCAGGGCGCTCTCAGCTCAGAGACTCTCTCCACGGTGGTGCTTTCTAGATGGTGAGTGTTTCTATATTGCATGGAGTGGTAGGACTGTGGAAACAGCAGGACAATGCACTGACAGGTAGAGTAAATGGACCCCAGTTTTCCAAGAGCTTATTCAGAAACCCTTCACATGGCTCCACATGATTGGCCTTTGCATCTCAAATTGTGTGGACTTGCTGACATTGTCACACACTTTCCTGAAGTCATTTTTCTCAAAGAAAGTTGGTTAGCTTGAGCTGAATTTCACAGCATCAGATTTCCCTTTCAGTGCTCCCCCCAACCCTGCCCTTTTCCTAAAACATATTGAGTGCTTATCTTAGATTCAGGATGGTAGATGGATCACAGGGGATGGGGACTGATTCCTCTGTTGTTTGCTTATTGTGGAACATTCATATATTTTCATTAGCCATCATTTCAGTAAGATGTATACATTTTTACGAAAATTTCTAAATTCTCAGTTGCATTCAGATCTGTGCCTCTGAGCATGACGTATTGAATGCATAATATTTTAGTTATTTTCTGATCAGTTAGTGGGTCCATTTCTTTAGTTGATCTGTTTATGCATCTGAGAGGATATAAATGTGGACAAGAGTGTGACAAGATGTGTGAGTGCTTGAACAGCACTAAGAAGATGAGCACTTATATTTATGTCAGATCCAACCCATGTGAATCATGACATAGGTTTTCATTAATAGCTTGTCAGCTGCCTCTGAAGATAATTTATACTACTTTTTCTCCAGCTCCTTTCTTTCCTTGTGATGAGAAGCATAATCATTTGTTTTTCCTGAATCCACAGAGAAACAACTTATATTTGAGAAAATTTTGAAAATGATATGAATTGTTCTATATACAGTGTATTTCATATACGATCTTAGATAAAATTACAAGTGCAGGTGATAGTGTTAACCCAGATATTAGTTAAGCTCTATAGATAAAAATCCTTTAAAAAGTGATGGCACTTACGGTTACAAAGAACAAAGTAGAGTAAGTCCTTCTCAGATAGATTTTACTCCTCTATTGCTCTTAGCGGGCAGGCACCATGATTGTCTCATTTCTTAGCTCATTTCCTTTGGAGAGAAGCTACTCATTAAATATTTATGATTTTTGAATGATTATTTGCATTTTTAAGTTATTCCCTCTAGTGCTATGTACCTTGTAGAAAATCTATTTATAATATTTAGAATCTGTTAGATAGATTTAGAAGAGGAACACAATTCTTTTGAGTATTAAGAATAATCAGAATAGTTTCTAGAAACCCAAAGTTTGCAATTTTTTCTCCTCAAACCACAGATGTAGCCCAGTCCCTTTAAGGAATGGTTAAACAATTATTTTCACTGGTTTGGCTTTCTTAAGACATGGCTCAGGGACTCAGTCTTGAAGTGAAATGAATCCTTTAATACCAGATGTGGTCCCTGGCTTTACATCTTCCAGCTTTTTTTTTTTTCCCCAAAATGAGAATCACTTCCTTGGAAAGTCTGACTATTAAACATTTTTCCCCCTAATTTCATTTACCTAATGAATACATACTGAGTCTTAACTCTGTTTAAGGTCGTGTGCTAATTCTGGAGACATAAAAAAAAGTCAATGAAATACAGATCTTTCAAGAGGCAGATCTCTCAGAGTTATCTGTGAAGATAGTTTAAGAAGTGTAAACAAAATGTAAATATGTATAAAGGCAGGAGAAAAGAATTCTGTCTGGGGTAGGGAGAATGGGACTGAGGAATGTTTCACAGAGGAGGCACTTAAGTTTGTCCTTAAGAGACAAGTAAGATTGGGGGTGGGGGAGGCATAGTGGGGAAGGGCTTTCTAAGCAGGGGCATAGCAGTAGCAGAGACATAGAAATCCTAAGGTTTCTAAATAGACTTAGGAACTGGCTAGTGGTCTGGAATGTCTGGAATGTGAAGATTTTGAGTGGCAGAAAGGAGAGCAGGTTGTACATCTGATGCCGGATCACAGGACTCTGAATGCTGTATGCATTTCTTTTCTAGCAACTTCTGCTGATCGCTTTTACCGAATAGACAGATCTCAGGTAAGCTTTCTTGAGCCTATTTGTGAAAGTGAAAAATTCCCAAATAAATATACTTTATTGGTGGCTAATCTTAGCTTTTTTTTGAATGAACACTAAAACATTTACAAATGCTGGACTGGTACTCATAGACCAAGCTATGAGCTTTTTTGTTTGTCTTCACACATTTTGTGATTTGTGGACTCAAGAGGATGTTGCTTGACCTTGCACACGGGTACAGAAACTAACGAGGCTTGTAGATATTATCGCCAGCCTGTACTCCAAATTTTCTCTCACACCGCTGCTTTCACTACTTCTTAGCCCAATTTTGTGGCTTTTTAAATTTGTTTTGCTTAGCAAGTTTGACACCTCAAATGTATATTCATGCTACTAGTTGCAACTCATCACTTCCCATATCTGTAATGAGGAAAAAAAAAATGCTTATGCCCAAAGATGCTTATGCCCTGAATTTTTCCCACTGTCCAAATTCTCCTGAAAAAATAAAAGAAGAAGAAGAAGAAGAAAATACAGTCAGGAATCCAGTGACAAAATTAGTTGTTAATGATGCCACTTGGCTTTGGACAGGCCCTGGGGATCCAAGTCCAGCTTAGGGCACAGCTCGTGCTGGACCAGGCTGCACGTGTGAGGTGTGGCTTCTGTGACGATATTTGGGAAGGAGAGGCATGACCATCTTTGGTTACACCCGGCAAGATCCTGGTCAAGTAGGAGCCCCAAACCAAGAGCGATTGGACGGTTGGCCTCACCAGCCTCTTGCTACAGTGTTGCTTTAGGGATGAATGTCCACTGCCTGGGCCTCTGAAATTACACTGTGCTCTTTGGATAGGTCGTAGACTTTCATTATCCCTCAAGACCAAGAATGCCTTGTTATGTTACGTATCAGATGATAGATTTGACATCCTGTCAGTCATCTGACAGCCTTCTTTTTTCTTGTCTAGGAACATTTGCACTTTGTGATGGAGATTTCCCAAGATGAGATTTTTATTCTGGACCCAGATATGGTATTGTCACAGCAGGCGGGGACGCCTCCCGGAATGCCTGACCTGGTGGTGGAGCAAGCCTCAGGGTGAGTATGCTTCTTCTTTGGTGACATGGTGGTGGAGTGAGGCTGGCTACAGTGTGGCCTCCGTGTCTGACCTGGCTTTGCCCTTGACATTTCTAATGACCTCACACTATTTTAGAATACAAATTTTCTTGTTGTGTCTCATTAGAGTGTAGCATCGCTGGTGCCCCTATATGTCTGTATTATGTACAGCTATGGAGAACTACCCTTGCCCATCACAATTTGCGCCATCTTTGAGCTTTCTTTACTCACCACATCCACACTTCTTACCAAACTATGAAGTAGTAGTATTTGCGTTTGTGCATGTCATCTATAATGCTTGTATTATGCAAATAAAAATGGACACACAGGTGGTTTGACTATTATTTTTCTCCCCCACCACTTCTTCCTCCCCCCCCCTTTTGGGTATATCTAGGCACCTTGAGACATATAGATTATATAACAGTAACTATGATGTATCAGGCACTTATTATGAGCCACATGCTGTCCTCAGTGCCTTTCTTATATCCCTACCACCACCTAAGCATCAGAAGGACTCTGTGCTTATTTCCTGGTCTGTAAAATGGAAATAAAACCTGCTCATAGAACTGTTTAAAAAGTAAATGAATTGAGACATGCCAAGTATTTAGGATAGTTCTTGAAACTTGGTGGACACTCATTAAATATGATGTTATTGAAATGATCATCATCATCATCACCATCATGTCATAATGCCCTGCAGATCTGGTACTATTATTATCCTAAATCCACAGGTAACCAAACTGAGGCTTAGAGGGTTTTTGTAACTTTGCCAGGACTCCCCAGAAAGTAAATGGCACGTTTGAGATTTGGTCACAGGTTTCATGCTAAAGTGCATGCATTTAATCACAATGTTGAACTACCAAAATATAATTAATATTTCTAGGTTATTTCAGCAATTCCAAAATATTGATATAGAGCTCTTTGTGTGCTGGGTACTCATATAAGCACTTAGGAAACAACAGTGCAGAAATAAAAATTTGGAAATCCCTGCCCTTGCAAAGTCTAATGAACTTCAACAACTTGCTGGTACATGGAGGCCAAATAGTTAAAATAAGGATTTCCCTAGAAAGCATACACACATGCACTCAAATAGCATTTGCATGTTGTGTGCACACGTTGTGCGGGTGTATGCACTCATTTATTTGACTCTTGCTGTTATTTCTGTATCTTCCACTCTTTGAGATCCAGCTAATGTGAGTGGGATGTATCAAGTCAAGAGAAGACAGAAGTGGCAGGAGAGGGCAGGTTTATAGCTGTGTTTAGGAAGCCAGAGTTAGTGATATCAGATAGACATCCCTGGGTGTCCCACAAGGTGGTGGAGAAGGCCATCTTCACAGTGCATGTGCTGTAAATCCAGCCTTTCAGCTTTGGGGAAAGCAAGTGGTGAGAAGCTGGGTCCTCCTGCAGTAGTAGTGGGCACTAGAGTCTAGGTGTCTTCCCATGCATCCATCCTGATCTACGCTGCAGTCTTCAATCTGGTAAAGAGTGGACCAGTTCTGCCATGTCCACCCTGGTCTTTGCCCTCTCAGTCATTCTCTCAATGTCAAGTAGTGGCCAAAAGAGATGGCTTAGTCCTGGCCTGGACTTCCCAGCCTTGGCTCCAAAAAACAACGTAGCCTGAAGATCTACCAGGACTTGAATCAGTGTTGCCCCTCTGGAAATGAACTAAGACGGGAAAGCTGTGAAAGAGGATGCACTTTGTTATTTCCTAATTTGCATTTCTACATCAGGCTCCATTATTTCTTACTTTCCATCACATTTAAAAGTCCTTATTCTTGAAATGCAATTTTCCCATCTGTAAAGAGGGTGGAAACTTACAGAATAGTTCATGACGACCTTGATAAAATTAAATAATAAATGTGAAGAAGTAACTAGGAAATACCCAATCAAGATGAAGCTCCCATCCCCCCCCCTCCCCCGTTTAGAGGAGAATCATCTTGAGAAGAGCAGAGCGAATCCCGTGGCTGACTTTGAATGCCTAAATGCCTGGTGCCTTTCTTTCTCCCAGAATGGCAGACTGGTGGAACCCTGCCCTGCGGAAACGCATGCTGAGCGACAGCGGGCTGGGAATGATAACTCCGCATTATGAAGACTCAGACTTGAGGGACCTCAGCCACTCCCGCGTGCTACAGTAAGGGCGCTCTCTCCTTTCTTTCCCCGCGCATCCCTGTGACTGCTGGGAGGGATTGCTGGCTGTCTCAACAGTGACAAGGGTTCTCTTTTCGAGGATGCTCCTTCTGTCTCCTGTGCCAACCAGTGTTTCCACCTTTAGTCACTTTGCTGACTTTTCCCACCCCAAGGTCCTGATGGAGCTTCCTTCCTGTTTCTGTAGCTCCTGAGCCACACGGAGGCCTGGCATGTGTACCTATAAATACTTTGAAGCTCACCGGCATTTGCTTTATTGCACACCAGTGTTTACTAGATGTCCCTATGTTTGCCACCTCGCGAAGACATGCGTGAGAGAGATCATGAATCGATTGGCAGTGGCGGATACTTTTTTTCATGTGTGTGAACGTTTCCACTTGCTGTTATAACTCTTTTTGTTGGTCTCCAGTCCCGAGCCTCTGGATGTATGCTCTGTGTAGAGTAGCCAGGCGGCTGAGTTGGCCGATGTGGGGCTGCTCAAGGTTGTGGTTTCAGAGTCTCAGGGAAAATGATGCAGCATTTGTTCATAGATGAGGGATCTGATCATGGTGAGAAAGTAGGGTGACCGTTGGGAGTTTTGCAACTGTGTTGGCACGTTTATGTCTGGGGAATCTTTCCTCCCTGTCCTACCTCCTTGCTGAAGAGATTAACGGACACGGTAGTTCACCCTTCAGGCCAATCACCCCACCGCAGGGGTTATGTGAGCTTGTTGCAGCTCATGATCAGGCTGGCTTCCAATCGTATCCAAGGCCCTAACTGAATAGGGACAGTGGCCTGTTACCAGGTAGTCTTACAAACATTTTTACAAAATAAAGAAAGATTCTTAGAAGCAAGTGTAGGGTTAACTGAAGAGGGACTCTTTCTGAAGGAAGATCACAGCCATTTTGGTATGAAATGGGGGGAGAAAAGTGCGAAATCTGGAACTAATTAACTTCATTGGTGAAGGTTCTACTCAGACATACCAGGGACAAAAGGCGACTTTGTTTTCATCGCTCTCTGTACTACGTCTTTTGCTGTGTGAAGAGTAAAAGGAAAAAATGAATTACTATGGATTTTCCTTTTTAATCAAACTATACAGTTGGGTTTTCATTGCATTTTAGTTGCTTACAACTCAGGGTGTTTTTCCATTTCTTTTTTATATGGAATTGAGGCTTATGAACCACATTGAGTCAGCTACCCATTGATGGAGAAAACGTGGCCATCTAGCTGTGGGCTGATTTATTTGAAAATGAGAGGTTATTTAGCCACAGAAATAGAAACTATGCCTCGACAAACCAGATGAATATTGTAGTTGTTCTTATATACAGGCTGTTTCCAAAAGGGTATGAGCTCATTCTGGTTTCCTATTCCCTGATTTTTCTATCTGGAGTGTACTAAAGTATGTATCATGATATGTGAAGTGATTGTTCCTAAGGTAGTAAATATTCTTCCCAAATCACAAATAAATGTACCACTTTATAGCATAGCCAAGGTCTTAAAACCCTATGTAAAAGTCAATTCTTATTCTTTATTTGGGTTATGTTATCTTCTCAGAGATTTCTTTTAATTTTTTATCGATCTTCACTTGGCCACTGTCATTTGTCCTGGTCATTTATACAACCTTAGCTCTCCAGGGCACTAGAGCAGTTAACTGTTTTTTAAAATTTTTTTCTGCAAAATCACCTAGAAAACAAAATTTATATTCAAACACTCACCCCTAGCCTTTGAGTCTGTCTAGCTGAACCTCTAGTGAGACAAGTCATCACTCCTGCATTCTGTCTGAGTTTCTGACTCATAGAATATAGGAGCATAGCAAAATGGTTGTTTCAAATCACTAGGAAAAAAAAACGGTAAATACTGTACCCTACCTGATTTTGCCTATTCATTCTTTAAATTTTTTGTTATTATTGTGTCCATTAATTCCTTAGGAAGAACATCTCTTTATTTCCTTCATAGATCATCTCTGATGAGAAGTATAATTGCAGTTATAGAAGAATTCAATTATGTTACTATAGCCAGTATTGATAGAATGTCTCCTACTTGCTTTGTGCCATAGCTAAATTATCTTTAATTCTTTTTTTTAAAGTTTATTTATTTTGAGAGAGACAGCACATGCTGGGGAAGGGCAGAGACAGGTAGAGAGAGAATCCCAAACAGGCTCTACGCTGTCAGTGCAGAGCCCAGTGCGGGGCTCTATCTCATGAACCCTGAGATCATGACCTGAGCCGAAATCAAGTGTCAGATGCTCAGGGACTTAGCCACCCAGAGGCCCCTATCTTTAGTTCTTTTAATGACTTTTATATCTTGCCATTGCTTAACAGATAAGTAAATTGAGGCTTATGGAGATTAAAATATTCATCTTAGTGGGGCACCGGAATGGCTCCGTCCGTTGAGTATGGAAATTGAATAGAAATCGTGGTTTAAGTCAGGTTGGCTTGACTTCTGACTTCATGCTTTATCTGACCGTACTGTACTATCTTTCCTAGGGGCAGGTGCAGAGGTGTTGTGCCCAGAGCCCCATGGCCCAAGAAGGGTTTACATATATATATGTATATATATATATGTATGCATATGTAGTCTCCCTATATAGAGTTTTTCATTTTATCTATTATTATTATTACATATTTAGCCGAAATTAACCCAGAAGTAAATATGATTGAGAATGAATTTTAAAACGTTTTATTGCTTTTATTTATTTATTTAATGTAAGGAGATTCTTATTTAAAAAAATTTTTTTAATGGTTTATATATTTTTGAGAGAGAGAGAGAGACAGAGAGAGTGCAAGCAGGGGAGGGGCAGACAGAGACAGAAACACAGAATCTGAAACAGGCTCCAGGCTCTGAGCTGTCAGGACAGAATTCATGAACGGTGAGATCATGACCTGAGCCAAGGTCAGATGCCTAACTGACTGAGCCACCCAGGCGCCCCAGTTTTATTGCTTTTAAAAATGACAGATTTATATTTAAAAAATAATTATATATATGTTACATTTGCCTCAATCTAAATAAGTATAAAAATTACATACGAGACACTCACGTTCCAAACAGCCTGAAGTATTACGTTGTTGTATGTTATTATTTTCATTAGGTCTTTCAGTCCACAGGCAGTATGCGGTCGCATTAAGACATATATTGTTCTATGAACTTTTTTGTTTGTATTATCTTTTCACTTGTCATCAGCTATATTTTATAACACATACATTTTTCACACTTCCCATTTCATTCAACATCCTATTTTTAAAATTTATTCATTTTGATGTATGTGGTTTTTAGTAAACTAGATTTAGTATAGAATATTGCATCATGAATATACCATAACTTATTTCTCCACTTTGATAGTGATTTCTAATAATCTATTATTTAAACAAGGCAGGGACTGTCCTGCTGCATGTGTCCAATGTTGCAGGGCATATGTGCATATGCAGTTATAACTTCGCTTGATGTTCCCATGAGGAATAGTTTTTAAAAATATGTAAAAAAAAAAAAAAAAGGCCCGAGGAATTATTGTAATGTTTTGGGTACAACTGACATAGGTTGCTTTCAGCGCTGAAGCCCCAGTCAGCTCGGAGCTAGGAAAAGTCCAAATCTAACATCGTGTTCACAGTATTAAATAACCCACTATATAAAAAAATCAAAAGGGAAATTTAAAATTCTCAGAACTGAGAACACTATCTATCAAGAGTTTGCAGGAACAACTAAAGCCTTAGTCACTAAATGGTTTAGGACTCCAGATTTACTTATCAAAGGAAAAATGATTCATACAAATAAAGCATTCAGTTTGATAAGCTGGAATAAGAATCCCAGGATAGAAAACAAAGAAACAAGAGGGAATAATAATAATAATAAAGACAAAAATCAATGACAAGGAGAATAAAACAAAGAAGTGATTAACCAAGACAAAAGTGTTAAGATATTGATTCTTTTTTTAAAAAAATTTGAGGGTCGCCTGGGTGGCTCAGTCAGTTGAGCGTCCTGCTTCAGCGCAGGTCATGATCTCACATTCGTGGGTTCGGGCCCTGCATCAGGCTCTGTGCTGACAGCTAGCTCAGAGCCTGGAGCCTGCTTCAGGTTCTTTATCTCGTTCTCTCTCTGACCCTCCCTTGATCATGCTGTCTCTCAAAAATAATTTAAAAACATTTTAAAAAATAAATAAAATTTTAATGTTTATTTATTTTTTGAGAGACAGAGAGAGACAGAGCATGAGCGGGAAGGGGCAGAGAGAGGCCTTTACGAAAGAGGCTTCAGGCTCTGAGCTGTCAGCACAGAGCCCGACATGGGGCTCGAACTCACGGACCATGAGACTGTGACCTGAGCTCAAGTTAGATGCTTAACTGACTGAACCACCCAGGTGCCCCTAAAATATAGATTCTTTAAAAAAGGTAGAGAAGAGACAATTTTCTGAGAAGACTGACTTTATAAATAATAAATCCGGGAATCTGGAAGGAATGTAACTACAGGACTCTCCCAGCTCCTTCTTGCTCAGGGGCACCCAGTCCACACCTGCTCAAGGTAGGTGACCCTTCCCCTCCACCTTCCAAATGGCCCAACCCCCCACCCCACCCTGATCTCCTTAGAGTTGTCTCATAGTTTTAACTTTGGTTTCTAAGATCCATCCACCTCCCACCTACTTCAGGGAGAATGAGATGGAATGGACAAATAGAATGAACTAGATTTTTATTATTACTGGAACTGGTTACATTTATATTATAATTCCATTTAAAAACATTTTATAAATTTTTAAAGGTGTGTGTGTGTGTGTGTAGTTCACTCATACACAGGTGCCTTAGGGGAGACTATCATTTCAAAGAAGTGCATATAGCACATACAGGGTCTTCAAAACCTATGAACACAGTAAAAAACAATCTTTAAGAACCAATGTTGAGATAAGTTGGTGAGAGGTGATTTACCCACACTATTATTTCTTGAACCGTATTGAATTTGTTTTTAAATTCAAAAAATGTTTTCAGTGTCTAAGAAAATTCTACTTAAAATAACACGATTTGGTCTCATCATTAATTATACCACCACAATTAGTGACAAGGCTATATTTCATTTTGGCAGAAGAGTTGTAAGGAAGGAATTAACTGAAATTTTAGCAAACAGAATCTCAGTCCTAAGGAACGCTTTCCCAACTTCAGGATCTATGAGTCTTAAAAAAAAAGAAAGAAAGAAAGAAAACAAAAGCCCTGAATGAAAACTCTAGTATATTCCCAATAAGTTATTTTTTGAGAAGGACAGACTTAACCTGAGCCAGATGGGTTAAGGGAAAATAGGTAAAGGGCTTGGGAGGTATTTAGTTTCTGAATAAGAATAATCTTTCCTAGGGACCCCAGATGGCTGAGTCAGTTTAGCATCCCCAATTTTGGCTCAGGTCATGATCTCACAATCATGCAGTTGACCCCACATTGGGCTTTCTCCTTCTCTGTCTCTCTGCCCCTCCTCCACTCACATATACACTCTCTCTCAAAATAAATAAATGAACTTTAAAAAAAGAATAATTTTTTTTAGTTCTTATGTTTATTTTGATTTATGCGAAACCCCTCAAAACTGACTGAAAGAGATGCACTTTTTCTTAGTATCTCCAAATCCTAAATCTGAAAGAACTAAGATAAAGGTCACACGGATAAAAATAGAATATCCTGCCACGGGACTAAGTCAAGGGCAGAAGAGTGCAGTGAACCACCGCAAGGCAAACATTCGGTCCAGTCATCCGTGTCTAGGCAGGTTATCTGTTAGCTGATCTGCTAAGCAGGGCGAATGGATTTTTATGATGGGCAGTATATATATTTCTGTCTCTAATAAGAGATAATGTTATCAAAAATTGAACTATGATGTGTCTGGTCTGATTACTTGATTTTCACTGGGATTCTAAGAAACAGGTTGGGCCATTTAGTTAGTCATTCACTTATTGAGCAAATAAATATTGAGCACCTCGTAGGTAGACACTGTTTATACTCATACACACCTAGGCACTCAATATATAAAACTAAATTCAAAAATTATTATTGGCTTTGAAGAGCTAATATTCAAAGGGGGAAATATTACACAGACTGGTAACTATACTTCCGTCTGCTAAATGCTTTATGGATAGAAACAAGAGGAATAGTATTTGCTGCTCCCTCCAGATTTCATCTTTTTAGTTTTATATGAAAAGAATAAATATTTAAATAATTAAAATGTTAGCCTCAAAGGAAAGAGGCTTTTTTTAAGAGGGCTTCATGTTTATTTCCCTTAACCTTTGTACATGAGTGGATAAATAGCTGCTTTTCATCATTATAAAACCAGAAATGTTCCTCAAATAATTGAATGTACTTGGCGATAGTTTAGCGTCACTCTACCTGACATGTGCTTGAAGAAGTTGGTCAACTAGCACGTTGTTTCGGGATGTCTGGAACCCCTATTCATACTTTAAAAGTTGGCTCTTTCATGCAGTCTAAAATTCTGAATCACCGAGATAACCCTGAAACCTCCCCCCTCCAAAAACTCTCAAGTTCTGAACACAGGAGTAAGAGCATCACCCCCATCTCATCCTCAACTATTTCCTGTACCCAGTTTCTTTGGGAGCATTAGGTGATGTCCTGACTCCAATAAGACGGATAATTGAGCTTATTGCCACAGCTCCAAGTTCTCAACAGGACGGACCATTGGGCGGTGATTGGGTTGTGGAAATATTCTTTCTGCATCGCAATCAGATAAGAGGGAGAAAATTAATCTTCTTAGTGGGATGTGGGTTTGGCTGGAATCTATCTGAGAGATGAAATCAGTGCTGTCTGGATGGAGACACAGTCCCTTGCGTCTGTCTCACTAAGATAGTTGGTTTCCCATCCTACTCACCTTTGACTGGACTAAATCTTGTTCTCCCTGCCTAACCACTGAGGCTGGAAAAACTGCAGTTTATCTGACATACATCTTCCTTTCTTCTTTTTCTCCCTGTCTTACCTCCAGCTAACCTCCCTGTTTAGCCAAGAACATTAGTACTCTGTTCCTCTGTGTATGCCAAATATTTAATAAGAAATTTTGCTCTGTTCTATATAGAATTGCTCAAATAGTTATGCATACAGAGGCCCTAAATCTTTTGTCAGATAGGGAGTTCCATTTTCAAGTTCAGTTAGTGGCAGAGCCAGAATAGAACCCTTTCTACATCAGATTTCATTCTGACCAACATTGTAGAAAAAAAAAAGTTGCTGAGGTAAACAAGCTCTAATATTAAACCTCCGCTCTATGTAAAAGGATGCCAAGAAATTCTACCCTTCCATTTTGAGTTGACGTTTGGTCAGTGATTGCAACATGAAGAAATGCCACTTTAAGTGGCTCTCTCTTTTCATTTGTAAAAAAAAAAGTGGTGGTTTTACCTCCGCACACTTGAGGAACACGGTGCATGAAGGGAAGTTGCTTGGATCTTTTTTTAAAGCACGTGAGCCCTTCGGATGGACAAAATGTATTGCTCTCTCTGTATTTACAGCACTTTGCACCATTCCTGATCGAGCAGGCATCCAGGAAGACAGACTTCGGGGCTGAATGGAGGAATGTGGGGTGTTGGAGAGAAGGTACTCTCTCCCACCTAAAAAGGGATATCTATTTATAATACCGCAGCAAACCTGGTTCTGCCTAACAGTTGTAAGAAAATGATACATTAAATGTTAAACATTTTTGTTAGGCTCTTTGACCCAAAGTAATAAAGACCTATTGAATCCCTGACTCAGAGAGAGGTTACTGTTCTAGAAGTGAGAAAGGCAATGATGGGGAATATAGAGAATTGTAGGCTGTTGATGGGCATGAAGGTGAGGGGGGGGAGGGGATAGAGGGAAAGAATCCTATCTAGAACTCTGCGCACTGAGGGGCCAGCATGTCCCCCGTGTTTGATCTCTGGATTTTTTGGGTTACATCAGTAAAGTTGAGTGTCTGAAGAGGTTTTGGATGTTCTTTGGATGGAGGGGAAGAAAGTTGGCAAGTGGGAAACCATAAACCATTGAAGTTTCATGAATGGAGGAGAATCCTGGGATTTCCTAAGGATTTCCAAACAGAAGAGACAGGACAAAGCCGGAGCTGGGGAAATAGGGAGGCAATATGTGCAGAAGGAAAGCACGTTCTGGAGTTCCCTTAACAAGCAGAGAACGGTAGAAAGGGCCACTCAGGAAATCCTCAGTCTTCCTTAAAAACAAAACAAAGGAGATTTCTCTCTCCTTCTAACAACTCCTTCTGCTTTAGGGCATTGAGGAAAGGTGACAGAGTCCCTTGTGACAAGCACGTAAGTGCCGTTCTGAAACTGGGAAGGTCACCCCATCTCCCTCTGTGCTCAGGAGTGAGGGCACGCATCGGTAAAGCACTGGAGGAGGGGAATGTTTCTTGTTCTCAGGGGCTGTGCCCGAAATGGAGACCTGGGTGCAGCAGGGATCTCCTCTCACTCGTGTCTTGTGTCCCCTGGGGGAACCATGTGCAGGTGGCCGGCTCACTATGCAGTCGTTTTTGCACATTTTTGTTTTGGTCCTTTCTTGTCTGAACCAGACACTGGATCTTCTTTAAGGTCTTGGTAGAGTAGGGTTCTAGGGTATGTCAAGTGGATCCAAACAAACGAACAAAAAAAGGTGTAGGGGATGTTAAATGTTAGTCCTACAAAATGATGGCATGTCTCTCTGTAAGGGCCCAGGTTTTTGAAACATCAGGATGAAAGTTTAGTCAAGAATGGTTAAGAATCATCTCCCAGAGCCTGCTGGGAAAATGTCCATGCTGTCCTGCAAACATGCAGTTTCTGGGGACTGAAAGATCAATGATCTTTCCTCCCTTCCTAAAAGAGTGCAAAATCCGGAGTTGGGTCTTAGGTCACGCCATTCCCAGAGGGTCCCACCCTGCAGAGTCCTTGTCCTTGGGACATGCACCGTGTCCTCAGCGATCTACAGCAGGTTCTGGCAGGAGGAGGGAAGATGGGACGCAGCTTCTCTTTCCCACAGGTTATCATTTTATAAGTAAGGGCGCCCAACGGGACCTGAGCCAAACATTTGTTTTTAATTTTAACAGAGTAGAGAGAAGAGGCCGTAGTTTTTCCTGAATACGGTGTTGGGACACCTCCCTGTGACATGAGATGTTTCTGCATGTAAGGGGCCTGTCCTGGCCATGGGTCCCGGGACTCACCCTTCAAAGGCTGCCCTCATCCCCACTCATTCCTCTGTCTCTGAGGAATCAGCTCAGTACCGGCTGCCTCTTCTCCTCCTCTGCACCTGCACACAGAGGGGCAGAGCCCTGGGGACACAGGGGGGAGGTAGGTGCACAGAGCCCCTGGGGACACAGCGGGGAGGTGGGTGCCGCGGAGAGCAGGCCGGTCCTGGCGGGCCTCCAGTCCTGCCTTTTCTCTCCTCTTCCCATCGGTCCTGCTCCTTCCACGTTCAGGGCTTTCCGTGTTCAAGAGTCTGTTCTAAGGTTTCAGCTGCCTCCTCTGAACTTCCCTCCAAGATAGCCTGTTCCTCCTTTTGCTCCTTTCTCAAACCACCACCCACACTCTTCTTTTCTCAGTGCGTCTGCCTTAGATGAAGAATTTGATTACATTGATTTAAAGTATGGGTGATAGGTTTGAAATCCTCCCAAAAATATTTGTGCACGAATCTCATGTTGGAGGGATATTGATACTAGGAATTGCTCCATATGTGCAGGTGTGGGGTCAGGGTGGGAAGGGGCGTCTTTCTTGCTTTTAGAAATGTGGGGTGGGGGGGGCGCCTGGGGGGCTCAGTCGGCTGAGCATCCGACTTCAGCTCAGGTCATTTTCTCACAGTTTTCGGGTTTGAGCCCTGCGTCAGGCTCTGTGCTTGCAGCTTGGAGCCTGGAGCCTGCTTCAGATTCTGTGTCTCCCTCTCCCTCTCTCTCTGCCCCTTCCCTGCTCATGCTCTGCCCCTCGCTGTCTCTCTCTCTCAAAAATACATAAGCCTTAAAATTTTTTCAAAAAAAGAAATGCGAAGGTAGGTATGGGAAACTTCTCTCAGGAACCTCTGGGGACCCCTGAACCCACAATCCTGAGAAGATCAGCACAGGACAAATCTCCAGTGTGGAAAAACTACTTGCTTGGGATTCAGGGAGACAGCGACCACATTTTCCCAACTTCTCCGGTTATGTGCTAATCATCAAGCCTAAGAACACTAACAACAAATATTGCTTTACAGTTTTCTCCAATTCTCTCTTTGATGTTAGTCTCACTCCATACACCCCTTAGAGTCTCCTTGAAAGTGGGATAAGATGTTGTAAGTTCTGTATCTCCGACACCTCCTGGAATGGAGTGTAGTTTCTAGCGGTGCTGGATATTCACACATGGAATTAATTCTTCTCCAGGAGAGAGCCTGTGGAGCCCACTTTCACTTCTTGTTCTCAATATTACTGTAATTTATTTGTATTAATTTGTCCTTTTCTCATTGAGCTTGTTGATGAGTTTGGGCTGTTTCTAATATAGGACTTAGAAGCTGTCTGCCCTTGGACACGGAAGCGCAGGGAGGGGACAGATGCACCTCAGACCCTGTCTCCCACGCCAGCGTCTTGAACGCGAATCCCCTCTTCTGAGAAGGGGTGGGGTGGGAGATTTGATAGGAAAACTTCTGGAATGCATCCTAGTTCTCTGCAGAAGTGCCAAAGCAGTGTCCAACCCCGCCTCATTTTTGACTTCCAGTTTCTAAAGCTGGATTCAGAAATCCTTACATATATTTTTTAAGTTGAGCAATTTATTTTGAGAGAGAGAGAGTGCACGGGAGGGGCAGGGAGAAAGAGAGAGAGAGAGAGAGAGAGAGAGAGAGAGAGGGAGGGAGAAAGTCCCAAGCAGGCTCTGCACTGTCAGTTTGGAGCCCACTGTGGGGTTCGAACTTAGGAACTGTGAGGTCATGACCTGAGCCAAAATCAAGAGTAAGATGCTTAACCTACTGAGCTACCCAGACAGCCCCAGAAGTCCTTATTTAATAAAAATAAAATTAGTTGTGGATAAGCCTTTGCTCAGTTGCTTTGGCCCCACAAGGTAGATATTGCATATCCTAAATATTGTAATATGTGAGATGGCCGTCTGGATAAGTTTTCTGCGTCACCACTAAATGTAGCACTCACGTGATTTGCCTTCAGCGCCCAGAACTTCACTTCAACTTACACTTTAAAAAAAATCCACATTCACAAAACTCCTGATTGATCGTGCCTCAACAGGACCTGTTGGTCAACATTTCCCAAGTGGCTAGTGAGAGCCAGAGGCTCTTGCTAAAGGTTTCTCCCTGCTCATACTCCCTTCTGGTTCTCTGCGGGTGTATCTCCCTCGGTTTGATTTCAGAATAACATGCCTTTTTCTATTCCTTTATTCCCCCTCCCCCCACTTTTTTTCTTTTTAGGAATTAAGAGGTAATTAGATTGCAAAAACGGATTTCTTAAGTGAAGTATCACATCTTTTGTAACTGCACGACTGCGCTGTGTCTAATAAATACATAATTAGATTCATGTCTTCAAAACACTACAATGATTCCCAGGAATGTTCATAGTTTAGGTAATAAAAAGGGCGATGGTCAAGTTCTCATCTTGAATGAACTTTGTCGGTATTGGTTTCTTCAACCCCGTCTCTCTCCTTCATCAGTTTGTTCCCTTTGTCCACGGCCCACTTTTGCCCATGTGTCCTCCTCTTTACCAGTGGATTTCAAAAGCACCTTTCCCCTCATTTTGTTGCAGTTCCTAGGGATGGACATGAGGTGGCAGTATAATTTCAAGCTCAGAGGGTACTTCCAGGGCTTCCTGCCCAGCAAACTGATTGTGGAGGGTGGATAAGAGAAATCAAATTGTGCGAGCCTGTGGTAGAACAGTGGTATTTTTAAAAAAATGCCAACTAAATGCAGGAGCTTTAAAAAAACAGAAGATATTTCAAGAACTGCTCACGTGGGGATCATCAGGTATATAGTTGGGTAGGAGAGTCTTCAAAGAATAAGAAATTAGGAGCCTGAAGGAAATTAAAAGGAAATTTACATCAAATGAAGACCTTACCAGTCACCCTTTATTATTTAAGTTCTGGGTCTTATTTCTTTACCTCCACACAGTTATTCATCTCTCTCTGCTTCCTTGGATTTTGCTCTGTCCTCAGTCCTTCTCTCTGTGGTGAATGTTACCTTTGAGGCTATTTGGCCTTCCCTGAATGGGTTTGTGGCCACTTGAATAGAGAATGTATTTGTCTTTCTCATCTCAATGCTACTTTGTATGGTCGCTGTAACTTTCATCTCTCTGGCTCCCATTCTCTGTAGCTCTTTTTTTTTTTTTTTTTTTTTTTTTTTTTTACTGTATGTGCTTTGTTCATTGTCTTAATAGCAATATTCATAATTAGAGGAAAGAAAAGCAAACAAGGAGAGGATTGTGTGGTTGATGGAGATGCTCAGTGCTGAGGGATTTCTGGTTCTGTTTAACCTACTTAGGGA
Source organism: Suricata suricatta (assembly GCF_006229205.1). Lineage (NCBI taxonomy): Eukaryota > Metazoa > Chordata > Mammalia > Carnivora > Herpestidae > Suricata > Suricata suricatta. Next base: position 15,858,382 of record NC_043701.1, read on the forward strand.
TGCTTTGGTGCTACAGTAATGGCCATGAGGCGGTTACCTAGATCTATGATCTCACTATTTCTCGCTCAGGCTCTCAAAATGATGTCATAGGCTGGACATAATCTAGGCAGTGCTCATCCTGGAGGGAATCTCCAGGGAGAAAAATTATTGCCAGAGATAATAATCTATAGCCATGCTTTCAAATCACATTAAATCATCCTTTGGCTTACTTAAATGAAAAATTACTTGTCTACCAACAGTGTCAGGAAAGAAATCGACTTTGTATATCATTATTACTTCAAGTAAAACAAAGGAAAAATAAAATGGTGTTTCTGCAGCAGTGGTGTTGACTATTGAAACGTGGGATTCAGAAGGGATGTCCAGCCGGGAAGCCAGCTTCTATTTGGGCTACTTCTTGGGATTTTGTTAACAGATACACAGCAGTAATCGTTTAGGCAGGGAACAGCGTCCCGTGCAGGGAACTCTGTCCACATCTGAATGCTGCTGATGTTCTGGAGTTGGAACAGCAGCATTACTTAGCACACGACGGGAGGCTGGGTCAAAGAGAGATGAGATTCTACCGAAGTGTGAGAAAGGTGGATGAGGCGAGTCCCAGGACGGTCGGGGCTGAGAGGGGGAGAAGGAAAGAGAAATACAAGTAGAATGATGAGGTAGAGAGGGGAAGCAATTGAGAATTAAATAGCTGCAAACCACAGTCTTCTATTTTCTCTCCCCTTCCTGAGTAGGATGGATAGTCACCTTTGCTTATTGAAAGTGGTATTCTTGCTGTGGTTCTCCTCTCTACAGCTGGAGGGTAAAGAGGGAAGGCAGGCAGAAAAAGGAACATTGATAAAATCCTCGTAGAGAGAGTTGCTTTCAGTATGTGGACATGGGCTGCTTCCTCATGAGGACTTCATAGCCGAGGAATGGATTCTTTATTTGCAGTGGGCCAAGCGGGCTGGAGAGCGAGCAGAGCTTCTGGCTCACTTTGCCACCTCATTTGCTTTCTGTTATAATTCCAGGGTAGTAGCCAGGAAATAAAAGGGCCCTGGCTCTTCCGGCCAGATCTAAGAGTTGGTGTGAGTATTTCCGATTTTCCCACCTCCATCCACAGTGAGAGAAGTACTCTGTTGCTCAGTATTTCCAGAATATGTATCTCGGCTTTTGTGTCTGTTCAGCCTTGGTTCTTACACCTGTCCTATATGTTTATTCCAACTTAATCTCTAAGCAGTAACCCGTTCCCTTAGCCTAGCCTCTCTCAGATGATGGTTTAGAAACGCTAAGGGGAGGGTATATGGGTTGGGGACACTGAGAGGGGAAATTGACATTTAATTGTGAATGAGTCTCTCCAAAAGGTAATGGACCCAGGCAGATGAGTCCCCAGTATTCATCCTGTTTTTCTTTAAGAGAAACTTTATCTAAACTGGACCGTCTGTTGATCTGCTACCCTCCTCCTAGGAGGGAAATGACACAGACATTCTAAGAAAGGGCCAAGTAGGAAAGCCATGGATGCTATTGGATTAAGGCCGTGAGATGAAAAAGAAAATACTGTACAGAGGTTTAAAAAAAAGAGAGTCAGGACGGTAATATTCAAATGAAAATATCTAGTATTAGGATGAGCTTGCAGGCTTGGGGCATTTCAGGCAGATTGCCAAGAAAATGTGTTCCTCTAAGATGCCTTGCAAAGCATCCTACCATACCCTGCTGGCTGAAATAGTCATGCTGTTCCTCATCTCAGTTCCAGGTTTATTGATTAAAAACAATAAAACATCACAAGAGAAGTGTAGTACTTCTTAAAGATTTTTGCCTTGATAAATATATTACTCTTCGGCTCTTTGGTTCTTATGTGTTAAGTTGCTGGTTGGAGACTGTGCACATTTTTCAGTGTCTTTAAGCCTTGTAATTGATCTTCTTGAAAGATTGGCGGTCTTAAAGGAAAATTTGCTGATGGAAGGAAATCTAAATAACTATCTTTGATTTTCTTAGAGATGCCTTGTGTCTTGGTGACGGACAACAGGGTCTAGAAGCTGGGCTGTTTAATATGGTAGCAACTAGCCAGTGTGCGCCTGATACCTCATTCCTTCAGGTTCTTGATAGGTACGTGCACTCATCTGATAAAAGTACTTATTCCAAAATGTTATAGCTGTGTATATTTTCATGTTTCCAGACTTTTACTTGGAAACACTCCTATTCTGAAGAACAAACTCATCCCATCGAGGCTTTGGAGACAGTGCCTGAGGCTGACTGCCACGGGCACAGATTTTTTTTTTAATGTTTTATTTATTTTTGATACAGAGAGAGACAGAGCATGAGACGGGGAGGGGCAGAGAGAGAAGGAGACACAGAACAGGAAGCAGGCTCCAGGCTCTGAGCTAGCTGTCAGCACAGAGCCTGAGGCGGGGCTCAAACCCACGAACGTGAGATCTGACCTGAGCCGAAGTCGGAGGCTTAACCAACTGAGCCACCCAGGTGCCCCCAGATTTTTTTTTTAAGTTTATTGTTTCATTTTATAAAGTCAAGTGACCTTTGCTTTGGGATCCATAGTCCATCAGTGCTGGTTTCAATATAAAATAATATTTTAATTTTTACCAGTTAAATTGCATAATCCCCCATCTAAAAATAGTGTGTTGTTTTGCCTGGGACTTCCCTTACTCTCAAGTTCCCATGTATATCCTAGTGTGAGAAGTACTGCCTTCATTTAAAAGAGAGAAAAGTATGAATATTCTACTTCACAGGGTTAACAATGGGAAGAGAACCTTTACCAGGAAATCCTCAAATCGAAATTCAGAGTGAAAGCAGATAGAATTCTGGGGGAGTTAGCCATGGAGTAGGAGGACCCTAGGCTCACCTTGCCCCATGAATACAAGTAGAGAAGTGTCAGTCATCCTAAATACCCCAGAAATTGACCTGAAGAATGGCAGAACAAGCGCCAAAACTAAAAGTAGAGAAGAGGCCACAGCGAAGCAGGTGGGAAGTGCAGAGACTTGGTTTGGGAGATAAACATGTGGCTGCTGTGGAGAGAGAATCATGTGTGGCTACAGTCACGGAGAAGGGCAGACAGAGTAACACACAGGGGAGCGCGCCGGGAAAGCAAATTCCCATAGCTATTGGCTTGGGAAGCAAGGGGACCAAATTTCATGAGTTCTTGGAACCAGCAGGTCTTAAAGCCTAGAGTTTTAAACTTCTCACGCTGGGCCGGGAGTGAGCCGGGAGTGAGCCGGGAGAGCATTGCACTCCCCTTGGAGAAAAGGCAGAGCAAGCAGCCCGAAGACAGATCACAGGGAAGCAGCAACCGGAAGACTGCCTGGGGCACACAATGGGGAGGTTACTTGCTCATCTTGGAGCTTGTCCCAGAGGTACAGCATTCATGGAGAGATGCCTCTGGGGACAAAAGAGCTCTCCATTCCCATTTCCCTCCCTCTCCCCTCAGCATATGTGCACGGCCACCTGTGGGAACCAGCACAGGACTGACACTCACTACTTAACTTGCTTATTTAAAAAAAAAAAAACATTTTTAACGTTTACTTATTTTTGAGAGACAGAGTGACAGAGAACGAGTAGGAGAGGGGCAGAGAGAGAGAGGGAGACACAGAATCCGAAGGAGGCTCCAGGCTCTGAACTGTCAGCACAGAGCCCGACGCAGGACTTGGAGCCATGTGGCTCGAACCCATGAACCGTGAGACCATGATTGAGATGAAGTCGGAAGCTTAGCCGACTGAGCCACCGAGGCGCCCCTGAACTTGCTTATTACCTCCCCTCCCAGTCACACTTACCTCAGTGCCAGCCTAAGGGGCCCCTCCCCAGAAGCCTAAACCTCTGTTCACACTCTGCCTCCCTGTGTGGGAGTCTTACGGAGCCTCATTTTTGGCAACAGTAGTGACAATTCTCATTTCATATACAGATCAGAGCAAACCTAGTTAAAACACAGCACATTCAGGCCAGGGACCAAACACTGCTCACAATAGACAAAGAGAGCCTCTGCAGATGATTGGCCTGAAGGGTGAACGGACCAGGACAAAGCAGCAGAGCACTTGCGGCACACATCAGAGATACTCCCGGCGGCCCCAGGCCCTTGGGAACAGGGAACACGACTCGGCAGCACACTATAGGACCTCTTCTTTATGAGTCCATTACCCCAAGAATAAAAGATGTAGCTGACTTTCCTAATACAGGGAAACAGGCACAGAGCTTTAGACAACTAAGAAGATAGAGAAACTTACCCCAAATGAAAGAACAGGACAGGCACAGAAAGCCACAGCCAGGCATCTAGGTGAAATAGATGTAAGTGGCATCCCTGATGGAGTGTTTAAAGCACTGATCATAAGGATGCTTACTAGACTTGAGAAAAAAGTGGAAGATATGAGTGAGACCCTTAACACAGAGATAAGGAATAACATAGCAGAGATAAAGGGCTCAATAAATGAAATGATAATCATGCTCGATGGAATGAACAGCAGGCTGGAAGAAGCATAGGAAGGAATTAATGACCTAGAAGACAAAGTAATGGAAAGCAACCTAGCTGAACAAAGAGAGAACAAAGGACTATGCAAAAAGACTAAGAATAGTTGTAGGGAACTCAGTAACTTCCACCAAACGTAGTAACATTCACATTATAGGAGTCCCAGAAGAGCAAGAGAGAAAGGCAGCCTTAAAATATATTTGAAGAGTTAATAGCTGAAAACTTCCATTAATCTGGGGAAGGAAACGGATATCCAGATCCAGGAGGCACAGAGAACTTGCATCAGAATCAACAAAAGCAGATAGACACCAAGACAGGTTGTAACTGGCAAAATACATTAATAACGAAAAGTATTTGAAAGCAGCAAAACAAAAGAAGATAGTAACTTACAAGGGAAAACCTATAAGGCTAGCAGGGGACTTTTTGGCAGAAACTTTCTAAGGCAGGAGGGAATGGCATGATATATTCAACGTGCTGAATGCGAAAAATCTGTAGCCAAGAATACTCTATCCAGTAAGGCTGTATCATTCAGAATAGATGGAGAAATAAAGCATTTCCTAGGTAAACAAAAACCAAAGGAATTAATGACTGTTGAACCAGCCCTGCAAGACATATTAAAGGGGATTCTTGGAGCATAAACGAGAGACCAAAACTGACAATATAAAGGTAGGAAACTGAAAGAGTAAAAATGAATATTTCCATAAAAAATCAATCAAGGAACTCAAAAATAAAAGAATGTAAAATATAACAACATATACCTAAAACACGGGGAGAAGAATAAAGAATGAGTTTAAACCTAAACTACCATCAACTTAATATAAACTGCTATACGCAGAGGAGATTATGTACAAACCTAATGGTAACCACATACTAAAAAATATGCAAAGAGTAAAGAGAAAGAATTCCAAATATATCACTAAAGAAAGTCTTCAAAACATGAAAGACAAGAAAGGATAAGAGAAAATCTTCAGAAACAATCACAAAACAAATAATAAAATGACAATAAATACATAGCTGTCAATAATTGCTTTGAATGTAGATGAATTAAATGCAATAATCAGAAGACATAGGGTGTCGGAACGGATTAAATAAACAAGATCTATCTATATGCTGCTTACAAGAGACTCATTTTAAACCTAAAGACACCTACAGGTTGGAAGTGAGGGGGAGTCATGTAAATGAAGGTCAAAGGAAAGCTGAAATAGCAATACTTACTTTGGACAAAATAGACTTTAAAACAATGACTACAATAAGAAACAAAGAAGGACACTATATAATAACAAGAGAGAACAACCCAACAAGAAGATAAAACAATTATAAATATTTGTTCACCCAACAGAATGCACCAAAATACATAGAATGGTTAAATAACAAACACAAAGGATCTAATTGATAATAATTCAATAATAGTACAGGACTTTAACACTCCACTTACATCAAGGGACATATCATCTAAACAAAATAAACAAGGAAACGACTTCTTTTAAGTTTATGTATTTGTTCATTTTCAGAGAGAGAGAGGGAGAAAGAGAGAGAGAATCCCAAGCAGGCTCTGCACTGACAGTGCTCAGACTCAGAGATAATGACCTAAGCCAAAATCATGAGTCAGGCACTTAACCAACTGAGCCACCCAGGTGCCCTGGGAAACAGTGGCTTTGAAGGACATACGGTCCCAAATGGATTTAACAGATAGACTCTGAACTTTCCATCCTAAAACAGAATGCACATTCTTTTCAAGTGTACATAGGACATTCCTGAAAATAGATGACATATTAGCTCATAAAATCAGCCTCAACAAATTCAAGATCAAAGTCATTCATGCATCTTTTCTGACCACACACTATGAAACTAGAAGTCAATCACAAGAAAAAAAAAAAACCCAGAAACACCACAAATACGTGGAGATCAGATAACATGCCACTAAACAATGAATAGGTCAACCAGGAAATAAAAGGGGAAATTAAAAAATACATGGAAACAAGTAAAAATGAAAACATAAGGGTCTAAAACCTTCCCGATGGAGGAAAAGCAGTTCAAAAAGCGAAGTTTATAGCAACAATACAAGCCTACCTCAAGAAGCAAGAAAAATCTCAAACAACCCAAACTTACACCTACATTAGCTAGAACAAACAACAACAACAAACAAAATCTAATACCAAGCAGGAGGGAGGAAATAATAAAGATTAGAGCAGATAAAGATTAAATTATATAGAAACTAAAAAATAATAGAACAGATTAGTAAAACCAGGAAATGGTTCCTTGAAAAAAACCAGTAAAATTGATAAATCTGTAGCCAGACTTACTCAGTAAAAAAGACAAATAAGTCAAATAAAATCACAAATGAGAGAGGAGAAAAAAAACCAACACCACAAAAATACTAACCACTTTAAGGGAACACTATGAAAACCTATATGCCAACAAATTGGACAACTTAGAAGGAATGGATAAAGTCGTACAAACATGTCAACTACCAAAATTGAAGCAAGAAGAAATAGAAAATTTGACCAGATTGATAACCAGCAAAAGAATTGAATTAGTAATCAAAAGCTTCCAACACACACAAGTCCAGAGCCAGATGGCTTTATAGGCTAAGTCTGCAGAACATTTAAAGAAGAGTTAACACCCATTTATTTAAAAATATTCCAAAAAAATATAGAAGAAGGAAAACTTCCATATTTATTCTATGAGGTCAATATTACCCTGACACCTAAACTAAATAAAAACACACTAAAAAAGAGAACTACAGGCCAGTATCCCTAATGAATGTAGATGCAAAACTCCTCAACAAAATACTAGCAAATATAATCCAACAGTACATTAAAAATATCATCCACCATGATCAACTGGGATTTATTTCTGGGTTGCCAGGATGGCTCAATATTCACAAATCAATCAACATGGTACATCACATCAATAAGAGAAAGAATAAAAACCATATAATCATTTCAATAGATGAAGGAAAAACATTTGATAAAGGACAGCATCCATTCATAATAGAAGACCTTAATAAACTAGGGTTAGAGGGAACATACCTCAATATCATAAAGGCCATATCTGAAAAATCCACAGCTAACATCATCCTTATTAGGAAAAAAATGAAGAGCTTTTCCCTTAAGGTCAGGAACAGAACAAATCTGTCCATTCTCACCACTTTTATTGAACATAGTACTGAAAGTCCTAGACACAGCAGTCAGACAGCAAAAAGAAATAAAAGGCTTCCAAATTGTCAAGGAAGAAGTAAAACTTCCACCATTTGCAAATGACACAATACTATATATAAAAAAACTTCAAAGACTCCACCAAAAAATTGCTAGAACTGATAAGCAAATTAAAGTTTCAGGATACAAAATCAATGTACAAAGTTCTATTGCATTTCTATATACTAATAATGAAGGAGCACAAAGAGAAATTATGAAAACAATTCCATTTATAATTGCACCAAATGTAATAAGATACCTAGGAATAAACCTAACCAAAGTAGTGAAAGACCTGTGGTCCAAAAACTCTAAAGCACGGATCAAAAGAAACTGAAGATGACACAAAGAAATGGAAACACATTCCATGCTTATGGATTGGAAAAACAAATATTAAGATGTCTATACTACTTAAGGCAATCTATAGATTTAATGCAGTAGCTATCAAAATACCAACAACGTTTTTCACAGAATTAGGACAAACAGTTCTAAAATTTGTATACCACAAAAGACCTTGAATGGCCAAAGCAATCTTGACCAAGAAAAGCAAAGCATCACAATTCCATACTTTGATATATTACAAAGCTGTAGTAATCAAAACAGAGTATGGTACTGGCACTAAAATAGACACATAGATCAATGAAACAGAATAGAAAATCCAGAGGTAAACCCACAACTATATTGTCAAATAATCCTCAACAAAGAAGGAAAGAATAGACAACAGGATAAAGGCAATCTCTTCAACACGATGTTCTGAAAACTGGGCAGCAACATGCAAAAGAAAGCAACTGGACCACTTTCTTACAACACAAGCAAAAATAATTCAAAATGGATTAATCATCTAAATGTGAGACCTGATACCATAAAAATCCTAGAAGAGAGCACCAGCAGTTACTTCTCTGACATTGGCTCTAGTAACTTTGTTCTAGATAGTTCTAAGCAATGGAAACAAAAACAAAAATAAACTCTTGGGACTACATCGAAGTAAAAATTTTCTGCACAGAGAAGGAATCACTCAACAAGACTAAAAAGCAAACTACTGAATGGAAGAAGATATTTGTAAATGACATTCCAATAAAGAGTTAGTTATAAAAAATATATAAAGAACTTATACAACTCAAGACCCAAAAAATAAAAAGCAGACACTTTTCCAATGAAGACCTACAGAGGGCCAATAGACACATGAAAAGATGTTTATCATCACTTACCATCAGTTATGATACAAATCATAACTATAATGAGATATCACCTCACACCTGTCAGAATGGCTAAAATCAACAACACAAGAAACAACAGTTGTTGGTGAGGATGTAGAGAAAAAGAAACCCTCACTCATTGTTGTTGGAAATGCAAACTGGTTCAGCCACTGTGGAAAACAATTTGGAGGTTCCTTAAAAAGTTAAAAATAGAACTGTCCTACAATTTAGCAGTCACACTACTGGATATTTACCCAACGAATACAAAAACATAGGATATATACATCTCTATGTTTATTGTAGCATTATTTAAAATAGCCAAACTTTGGAAGCAGACCAAGTGTCCAATTGATAAGTGGATAAAGAAAATGTGTATATATACAACAGAATATTGTTCAATCATAAAAAAGGATGAAATCTTGCCATTTACAATGGCATGGATGGAACTAGAGTGAATAATGAGAAGCAAAATAAGTGAGTCAGAGAAAGACAAATACCACCTGATTTCACTCGTGTTAAGAAACAAAACAAGCAAAGAGAAAATAAAAGAGAGAGGGAGAGTAACAAATCAAGAAAGCCTCCTAACTCTAGAGAACAACCTGATGGTTACCAGAGTGGAGGTGAGTGGGGGGATGGGTTAAATGGGTGATTGGCGTCAAGGAAGGCACTTGTTATGATGAGCAAGGTATATTGTATGGAAGTGTTGAATCAATATATTGGACACATGAAACTAATATAATATTGTATGTTAATTAACTGGAATTAAAATTTTAAAAAGCTAGAACAAATGTACAGAAAAGTAAATCTAAGTGAAAAACAGCAAGACACTTCCATAAAGCAGACACTTGAAATGGGTGAATAACGAAGGGGTTATATCTTACATCTTTTTAGCTATTATTCACCTTTCAACCTCCTTTTAATACTCTCTTCCCAGTGCAGTGGTGACACAATGGAAAGAACCCTCAAGTTCTTTCTATAATTTACTAGTTCAAAAACTCTGGACCAACTTTTGCTCTTTTCCTCTGCTGTGGCACTAGGACTATTTCATACTTATTGTATTTCTTCTCTATGTTGCTGTTTGCAGAGGCCCTGTCCCATCCTTCATTCCTTCCTTACCCCCCTCCTTCCTTCCCTTTTCGCAGTTCTGAATTTCCTAGAAATCTGTTATCAGTTTTCACCTGCCTCCGCCCTGTCCCCGCATTATCTTTTTAGCCTACTCCCACCTGAAGTTCTGTTTGTCAGCAGACACTTATCCTGCTTTCTTCCTGGAGTATTTTTGTGTGGATATCATGCTGGTTCCTTTCTTTATTACTCATATTTGTATTGGAGTTCTTTTTGGAACCACTAGTTTGGAACAGATAATTAGGGATAGTGGGTTGGTGTGTTTCTGGAAGCTTGACTTTGGGTCTGTTTTCAAGTTCTTTTTTAGCAACGTTACCCTACGGGGTTTGACTCTCCTTTTAGCTCCCAGGACACCTGGCTTAGAGCAGAGGGCTCTCTGCCAGCTTGTCTGGTACATGGTATAACTTACATCATTTACGTTGTCTGAAACCAAAATACTCTCTCCCCGTCTCCCTGAAACTTGGTCCAAGTTTTACTGTACTTGGTAGCTCCTCTTTATAGATGATTTTGATTTGTAGGCATCTTCTAGTTTAGTTAAGGATAATGTTTCCTTTTGTTTCTCCTTCTCCCTGTTATTTTTCATGAATTTCAAAGAGAAGAACAGAAGTTTTTAAGAGTGGTTTTTAACTTGTCTTCTGCCTTTATTTTTACTGTTTCATTCTACTCTGTGCACCCTGTCTGATCAGAAGCACGAATGAGAATGTGTGACTTCTCTGCTTCAGAACCTCACTTCATTTAGTTTAGAAGGTTAAATTACCAACACTCCAAAATGGGCCATCAGGCCCCATATGAAATGGCCCCTGCTTTTTCTGTTTCTAGTCCCAACCACTGACTCCTTTACATTTTAGCAACACTAGTTACTTGTCTGTCTGATAACATATTATGAAATTTCCTGTTCGGATTCCTTGTCATATGCCCATTGCTTCTGCCTAGGATTCTTCTCTTTTCTTAGGTACCTATCAAGCTTCTGTTTTTCCTTTCAAGCCTGGCTTACATGGTCCTTGCTTTCTGAAGTCTTTCACTCTTTTACAATAGAATGGGTCTCTCTCCCATGCTCCCTCTTTACTTCATACTTCATGTTTTGATGATCATACTGTTTTCACTGTAATCGTGTGTTTACATACTTTTTCCTTCACTAGATTGAATTCCTTGAAGTTGATCTCTTGTTCATCTTTGCATCTCTGTCACAAGGCACAGGCCCTGGTACTTAATATGGTCTCAAATAACAATTAGCATTTAGGTTTGAGTTGTCATAAATAGAAAGATTGAAAATAGGAAGGAGATTTTAAAGTCCAGGACTTGGGGTTTTGTTGTTATTATTTTACTTTGCTGAATTTGAAAGAAATATAAATACAAATGTAAAAAAAAAAAGCTTCACAAAACAAATAATACTAAGCAAAGTCAAGGGTAGATATTCTGTAGACCGTAATGAAACACTAGTACTAAGGAAAGAGGTGAGGAAGACCCTTAAGTCCTGGAGTTATTTGAATGCTACTCATAGTTTGCATTATGAGCGCAGACACTATCTCCAGGATAAAGTACATATGGAGGAGCAATGAGCAGTCTGGAACGCAGTCCTGCAGGTGCAGTGGGAGGGACACGCAGTGAGCTTGCCTGCATTCCTCAGTTGTCATGTTGAGAAAGATTATCTGTTTCTAGGGTTCAACCTCTCTGTTTTAAAAATAACTACTTATATTGCTGATTTCATGAATTTTCCTCTCTCCTGAGCTAAGTTCTGTGAAACTTTTTATGCCCATTTCCAGCAATAATGGATGATGTGCATGTCTCAGTAGTATAATTTAGTGACTCGTTAAGAGTGAAAGGTGAAATACTGGGTGAGGGTTGAAATACTCCATATGTCTTAAAGTTCCACAAATCCAGGCGTGTGGGAGACATTCAGCACAGAAAACTCAACATGACTAATCCTTAGAAAACACTCTGAAATTGATAGGTCTTGCCCGCTGCCTGGACGTACCGCAGAATGCATCCCCTTGGGACTTAAGCGAAGCCATCTGGAAGTTTTCAGATTTAATATCAGTGCTTTGCCTTCACAGAAAGGCATCAAAACCTCTGCTTGGCAAGCCTTCTACCTGAGGCATTTAGTCGCCTGTTGGCATGGATTTTTCTTTGTTCCTTTAGCTCTGCAAGAAATTAATTGCAAACAGTCCAAGATGTGTTTTTGCTTAATTCCCGTCACAAAACACCAGGGCTGAAGACGTTACCTTGTTGCTGACTCTTTTTGATGCCCTAGGAATCTTAAGAAATTATCTTATTTCAAATATATGCCTCTCGGTAGACTCGCCTTCCAATCCCGCTCACCTCGGTTCCATACTCTCTCCCCGCTGTGTTTCTCCCAATCGTTAAGGCAGATTGTGGGTCTTGCTGCTGGGTGCGTTGGATGTCTTTTGGCCCTGAAAGTGCTCACGTTATCCCCACTATGGAGCTTGGGGCTTGTCTCCTCCATAGGCCCTTCCCTCCTGGCTGGTCTAGGAGCTGGCAAACCTGTCTGGCAGGTAGTTTGAAGGTGACAAGGTGATTTTTTGAGGAGCTCCCAAACGTGTCTAGGTCTAAACACCAGTGTGTTGGTGCTGACATTAATTCAGTTCAACAAATTTCAGTCAGGGGCCCGTTCTGTACTAAGGAAGACATGGTCCTATTTTTCTGTGTGCTCACACTCAGTGGGGAAAACCAGAGTGTGGATGGCACAAAACAGGGAACTTCCAAGGAAAGCGTAGATCGGCTTCACCTGGAGAGGCCAGTGGCATGTCTCAGGCAGCCGACTCTGCGGGGTAGGAGGGTGGTGCTGGCCCGAGGCAGGTTCCCTTTCTGTGCTCCCTGTGCCCATGGCCCAGATGTCAGGTTTCCCCCTACCGAATCTGGGGACCCTCTCTTGTTTTCACATGCAAAGGTTTACTTGACAACACATGTAATGTTGAAATGATTTGACACTTTACCGCTAAAGGAAATTCAAGGCTTTCCCACCATTACTGCTATGTCTTTATGCTTTACTAATCACTCACATAATGGACAAAAAATTACCAATCAGTAGATAAAGTAAAGCATTATCAAGCTTTCCAAAGTAGCTAAAATCTTCCTTCAACCTCTGCACACCCCCACCAAATCATTCTTGCCCCGCCATCTGTCATCATGTCCTATAAATACTAGTTATATTAAAACCTCTTGTGCTAGCTTTTGGTCGTGGCCCTGCTCTGGACTCCAGCAGGCCAGTCATTTAGAAGAGAGGACGCTTCCCAGCTTGTTTCTTGCCTTTCCCTTCAAAATTCTGTGCACACAGAATTGTATGTCTCACTTTATCCCAAGGGAAGAATGACCCGGTGGAGTCAAGCCAGTGTCTTTCAAGCCTGAGGGGAATTCATCTTCAGGGTCATGTCGGTACTGTTCCGAATAACTCAGTGAGTGGTCAGCGGAGGCGAAAGAAAGGCCTTTCTTATGAAGGGTTTGATCCGCTGCTTCTTCGGGGCCTTCCCAACACAACTGCGGCTGAGCCCCAACTGGTATGAAAAAGTCGTAAAAGTCATTGATTTATAAAAGTCCTGTGAACCCCAGTGGTTGCCCTCTTGCCTCAAACTGGTTCTGACAGGTTTCGAAGTATGAGTCCAGCACACGGTCATCCTCACTCAAACATTCAATTCCATGAAGAATGGAAACAGAACCCAGTAATGAGAATGGTACATACCATTTATTTTACTTCTGTCTCGTTTTTTACCATCCAAGTAAATTTCTTTTTACTTACACTCCATCTGGTGCTCATTTTCATCCCTGGCATTTTCTCTGGAAGCCTGGCCTTGGGCATTTGGTGACATCACAAGATTCCATCCATTACCACATTTCTCTGACTTTTCTATTCGTGTGTGATAAATGCAGACTTAACTAAGTTTGTTACAGTTTTATAACACCATGCAGTAGACTGAAATCACGTGAACCCCAATCACCCAACCAATCCAGGTAAGCTTTGAGAGTTATTGATTAAACTATGCAACCAACAGATTAATTACACTGTCTACTCTACTGACTTTCTATTTAACTGAATTTGGGGGGCATTCTTTCGAGGAGATTATTCTTGATGGTTATTGCATGTGTAATTATAAGTGTCACTTACAAAACATTTATCATGCTTATTATCTCGTTTTAGGTCACCAGTCTCTTCAGAGGATCACGGTAAGAATCTGTCTTATTTATACTAATTCAGGATTAAAAGTTGAGCTTTGTTCTTGCATTTCACTGTCAGGCAAGAATTATTTGAGAAAATGTTTCTAAAAACATTGGCCTTGTATATTTTTTGTGTGTGAGATGTCAAGTGCTTTTAAAAAGTCAATGAATTCTAACTAAATGTGATATCTTGTATCCTCAAATCTATATATGACCGTATTGGTTGACAAGCATTACAGCGCTTGATTTATCTGCCTGATTTCGGCCCCATCCCTGGATCCTTTTTGTGCCTTGGGCTAGCTGTGTGACATCTCTGAATCACAGATTTATATCTTTACAATGAGGGCTTGTAGTAGGTATTTCCAAAAATCCCTTCAAGATTGGACGTTGGAATTTGCTAAGGGGATTATGAGTCTGAAATGAACCAAACTGATAGTGGTGTGAATTATCACCCAGCTGAGGTGACTTATTTGCATTTATGACACTATTGTTTCATTCAAAGGATAAAACGTATAGTATTGTCACATTTAACTTTTGGAGTTGTTCATTTATTCATTCAGTCATTCAAAAATGTTCACGGAGTGTCTCCAATGGGTCCATTATGCTACATAATTGTGTTGTACAAATATGCTATTGGGGGCTATATACAGAGACAACGTGGTGTATGACACAATTTTCCCCCTCAAGAAACTTTATGAGTCTTGTGGCAAAGGGGGTGGTGGAATGACACATACCTCCTGCAACATAAAGCAAAATGAGATGAATCTTATAAAAGAGAAATGCACCAGGATCCTGAGTCCTACTGGCATCTCTCCTCATGCCGTCCCCAGTTTAGCTGAGGGCCCCATGTTCCCTCTGCCAGCTAAGGAAAGCACATGAAAGCGCTCTAAACTTCGCTCTTCATCCCCTCATTCCGTTTGGTCACTAAATTGTATTACCTCTGGTTCTTAGATTTTCTTTTATCTCTGTTCTCTTTTGCATCCCCATGGCTACAGCTTGGGGCCTCTCCATGTCTTCCTTGGAGTTTTAAATTTGCCTTAGGACTGATATTTATGTCTTAGTTTCCCATCCTCCAGTTCACTGTAGACTTAGATGGCACCCCGCTGACTGACCATTCTACAGCGAAAATCTACTCCCACTGCTTATGGGAGGAAGTCTATGCAGTAGATGGATCATTGTATTCAGCGTTCCAAGGTTGCATCTTCACGTGGAATAGAAATACTAAGTGAGGAAACCTTTGTCTGTCTCTACTGCTTATTGCTTCTTTTGGCCTCTTTTCCCTCTTCTCCCGATGCTGCATCCTCTTGCCATGCAGTATTGTATCTGATTTCTAGGCTTCACCATGTTTTCATGTTTCCCTGATTTTATCGGTGCTGTTTTTGAGACAGGAAGCTACTCCACTGTTTTGCGAGTTACACGGTTGGTACATTTGAGACCTTGTTAATCATCTCATCTTCTCCGAGAGCTTTGCGACCCATTTATCATTTGCAATAAATCTTTTTCTTCTAGAACCTGACACATAAATTTAATGCTTGATTTACCTGTCTCCCCTGCTAGGCTGGGTGTTCTTTGATACGGATCCCAACAAATAGTGAAGGTTCCACAGATGTTCATTAAATGAATGAATTAGGACAAAGAGAAGGAGTTTTAGGCAGGCCTATTCTGCCGTATCATAAGATCGCTCATAATATTGAAATGAAAACATATCACATTATCGGAAGATCACAGGGCAATCATGTTCAGGCCTATTAAGTAAGAATTAGGAAACCAATCAGCAAATGATAACCTATTATGAGGTGCTAGTTTGCTCGCTGGTGTTGGTATGACTAGGTTTTTTATTACATGGTTACAGGTCCTTGGACCTCCAAGTTCTAATGACTCAAAACTTGTGTTTTGGTTTTTATTTTGAACGATGGTTCTCCTAAATGGCTTTTGCTTATTTTGGCCTTCCAGTTTATTAGAACTTATCTCCCATTCCAAAAAAAGGAGTGTGTGGGGGAGATTTCTGAATTGCAATTCTTTAGTTTGCAAGGAATTCTTAAGGGGTTATGAGCTATCAGTCAGCATTTGGTGGTGACCTTGGAAGTCCTTGGAAAATAACTACCACCAGAAAGGCTTGCTCAGTAAGAATAGTACTTCAGAACTGATCATTTTAAGGGTTATAGTTAGTTCTTAACTAGTATTAAGTGCTTAACTAGTAGAACTAATGTTAGTTAAAGAAATATTATCCAAATGAGAGGGCTTTTATTTTCTTGGCTTCAAGAAACTTATTACAGGGGCTCCTGGATGACTCAGTTGGTTAAGCATCCGGCTTCAGCTCAGGTCATGATCTCATGGTTCGTGGGTTCGAGCCCCACGTCGGGCTCTGTGCTGACAGCTAGCTCAGAGCCTGGAGCCTGCTTCGGATTCTGTGTCTCCCTCTCTCTCTGACCCTGCCCTTCTTGCACTGTCTCTCTCTGTCTCTCAAAACTAAAAAAACATTAAAAAGTTAAAAAAAAAACTTATTACAAGACCATGCCTCTTAGTTTGATTCTGCAACCTCCAAAAATCTCTGCGAATATGTAATTTGAAATTACAGTGCTGCTTTATGTAATCTTACTAATTTTCCATCATCTGCTAGCGCATGTAACCTTGGGAGCATATTCTTGTCCTTTTCTTTATCACCAGGATTTTCTACTAGCACTTAAAACATGTTTTCTCATGTTTATGCATTTGTAAGTGTTCATATTTTCCATGGTTAGCATTAAACCTCCTGAGTCTTCTGTCATCAAGCTTACACGATGATGCCATTGCAGTATGTGTGCTTGGAAGAATGGTAAGAAGTGACATTTTTGCTTTCTCAAACTTAGTGATAGGAAAATTGAGGCTTATTGGGCAAATGGATTGTGAAATTGGAATGTAAAGCCCCAGGCCTCTTGACTCTCTGTTTTGCTAGCTTACCACCAACGCCCTTACTTTTCTCTTCAGTAACTGGTTACTCTGGCTATCTTCAAAACAGACTCTGTTCTTGAGAAAATCCGATTTTCTAGAGTCCAATATCCCCAGCATTCCCCATTCCCACAGGTTACCTTTCATAGAAAATTAGCTTGAATCTCATGGTTGTTTATTCACCCTCTATTCGTTCCCACCTCCTTATCTGTGAGCAGGAGCTAGTCAGGTCGACCCTTCCTACCTCATGGAATTTTGAGTTCAAGTGGGAGATCATCTGTGAAATCACTTGCCAGTTTGTTAAAAGCGCCCCAAACACAATGCTATTATTGTGTAGGCAGTCAGTGAGGAGGTGTGAGTTTAGTAGCGTTGTTTGCTCAGCATTGCGTACTGCCTTTGATAAGTTAAAAGAGGGGTGCGTGGGTTAAGTACCCAACTCCTGATTTCGACTCAGGTCACGATCTCACAGTTTGTGAGTCAAGCCCTGTATCAGGCTCTGTCCAGTGCAGAACCTGCTTTAGATTCTCTCTCTCCTTCCCTCTCTCTCTCTCTGCCCCCCCATTCTCTCTCTCTCACCCTCTCTGTCTCTCAAAAACAAATAAACTGTCTTTCTCTCAAAAATAAATAAACTTAAAAAATAGAGAAGTTACAAGATGTACTAGGGGTGGAAGAGGGGCAGAAATCTGTTCCCTTCAGCATTATTGGTAAATATTGAATTTACATTGGAAACCTTTTTCTATCAGGATGAGGAAGAGGGAAATGGTTTTATACAAAATGTAGTCTGTAGTGACAAGGTAAAGGTACCGTTCATGATTAGATGTGGGGTCGCATAGAAAACTGACCATACAAGGCATAAGTGAATGTAAAATGTTTCTATTTATATAGTATAGAATCAGAGTCATTAAGAATGAAGGCTAAAATTTACTGAGCACTTTTAATACAGAGGCACTGTGATAAAGTGCTTCAACGCTATGACTTCATTTCATCCCACAGTAGATGTGTTATTTTCAGTTTGTTAGTGGGGGAAACAGGCACACAGTGCCTAGCTAATGTGCCTCGGATCACACAATGAGTAAACGGTGGAGTTAATTTTCAAACCCAGTTCTAACACTCAACTTTTGATCACTTACGTCCCCGGTCTCTGGAAAACAAAAGAAATGATTGTCAGCGTTAAGGTAAATTGATAGAATTATAGAGGAAAAGAAAAAACTCCCTCTAACAAGAGTTTATTTACTACTGTGGAAGTAATCTCTTTTTAATGACAAAACAAAACAGAACAAAAATAACAACCTGTCTCTCCTGCTGGGAATGATTTGTCCCTGTAGAAAAAGTAAATACCAATGTCACATTCTCTCATAATTAGTTAACTGAGTGAAACCGGAGCTTTGGGGAAACCTGCCACGCCAAGTCCCAGCGGGAACATTACGTTTTCATGTTACAGCTGCAGCCTGGAGTCCTCCCCCTGTCAGGAGATAAGTTTGGCAGTGATTGATCGCCCGTCCTCCGAGTTTCCTTTGCATTTAGTGCCTATCACCTCATCATTTAAACTGCTCCAGGAGCCAACTCCCGTGCCCAGGCTGCCATGCCTGAGCTCGCAGATTCTGTTCTGTCCTCCCAGCCTGCTTATTTTATGGGCCTCTTAGACTGCCTCTCTCCTGACACTGCCTAGGCCAGTGCACCGACAGGGATCTTGCGACTAATGTCTGTTCACTTAGAAATACAGAACAGTAGGGGCGCCTGCGCGGGTCAGTTGGTTGAGCATCTGACCTCTGTTCAGGTCATGATCTCGCAGTCTGTGGGTTCAAGCCCCGTGTTGGGCTCTGTGCTGACAGCTCGGAGCCTGGAGACTGCTTCGGATTCTGCGTCTCCTTCTCTGTCTTTCTCTTTCTCTCTCAAAAATAAATAAACAAAAAAGAACATACAGGACAGTAACTGACTCTTTTACTTATTTATTTATTTTAAGTTTATATGATTATTTTGAGAGAGAGAGAGAGAGAGACACAGCATGATGGGGTGAAGGGCAGAGAGAGATGGAGAGAGAGAGAGAGAGAGAGAGAGAGAGAGAGATTCCCAAGCAGGCTCCCTGCTGTCAGCAGGGCTCAAACCCCCAGAGAGTGAGTGTACCTGACTCTAGCAAGGAAGTGCCAGCAGCCAGTTCGATGGCCCTGGAATGTCTGAGGCAGGCATCTCCTTACTGTCTTACCCCCTAGACCTCGTGGCAGTAATGGCTCTTACAGTATATGGCAGCATTATTTTTGTTGCAACAGTAACAGTAGACAAGGATGGAAGTAATGGGTATTTGGAAGTAAAGTTTTAACAACCACAATCACTAGTGTAAGTGCCCAAGGATACGTCCACTATCAGGCTTGGAGCCAGTTTGACTTTGCAGTGGGTTGTCCAAAAAAACACCTTGTGGGGTGGCCGAAAGCTCTTTAATATATCAAAAACTGTCTCTTGGTTCAAATATCATAGATTTATTTTTTCCTTTTAATAGAAACATATGTGTATGTAGACTTTTACTGACATAGATGATATTGATAAAAATGAACAAAATGTATCAGCTCTGTTTAAATAACCAAAAGGAACTACTGCCTACCCAGCCCCCAGTCCAAGAAATAAAACATTTAGAGTAATCTAGATCCCTTATGTTTGCCTTTCAGTTTACATTCTCTTCCCTTTCCTGCAAAGATAACTCTGTTCTGCTTTTTTGTTAAGAATTTCCTGGTTTGTTTTGATCATTTTACTACATATACACATATTCCACATATGACTATGTGTGTGTATATATATGTATTCCAGATATATGTGTGTCTATGCACATAGATATGTTTATTTTGAAGTATTATAAATTGAATCGTATTGTAAATTCTTCTGTGATTTGCTTTTGTTCCGAATGTTTTTGCGATGCATCCTTACTGCGTGCCGTATTCATTTTATTAATTTTTCATGTGTAGCATTCTACTGTATGGATATATAACAATTTATACATCCAAGTTCTGATGAATGTTTATGTAGACTCTGGGAGTTCTGATTTTGGTTTTTGTTTTTTGCTGTTGCAAGCAATATCATTACGAACATCCTTTTTCATAACTCCTCTTGCTTCCATATGCAGGAATTTTTCTGGGGGTTAAACCTGGGGATAGTATAGTTAGGTGGTAGGTTATGTACTTACTTAAGTTATCACATAATGATAAGTTGTTTTCCGAAGTAAGTATTCTAATTTACTCTCCCAACTACAGTCGCAAGGAGTTCCCATGGATTCACATCCTTGCCAACACTTGACAGCAACTAATGAAAAATATTTTGCCAATTTGGTGGGGATATCAAATGGCCCTTGGGGTTTTAATTTATGTTAAATGATTACACATCAGATTAAGCACTTTTCATATATTTATAAGCCATTTGTATTGACTTTTCAATGAAATGTCACTTTATTTCTTTTGTCCATTTCCCCCCACACTAAGCTTTTTCTTAATAGTTCATGAACATCTCTATGACTTCTAGGTAAAGGTTTTTTATTGATCATGCATGTTGCAAGTTTATTCTGATTTGTGGGGTATCTTTCTAAACTTTTTGAGGAATTAGCTATTCTTTAATGTAATCAAATTGATAATCCTTTCTCTCTGGTTTATACTTTTAGTATTTTTTTTTTTAAGAAATCCTTTCATAGCACAATCCTAAGGATATTCTTCCATTATCTCTTCTGCCATTTTTATAGTGTTAACCTTCATCTGTCTTCATTATCTCCGAAATGATTTTGTGGTTTGATGGGAGGTAAAGGTCCAGTTTCATTTTGTTTTTTTTCATATGTATAACCAATCATTATCATTAATTTCCTTCCCTGACTTGCAAAGCCTGTTATGTCTCCCCATATATGTAGGTTTCTAAATTCTCTTTTCTGTTTTATTGATCCATATATACCATTCCTGTACAGTGCACATTGTTTTAAGGGCTCTAATTTTGGTATAAATATTGCTGAGAGAGTACATACTCTAAAACTTATTTTTCTTTAATGTCTGAATTGTATTTGGACCTTTGCTCCTTCCTATAAGTTTTAGAATCACCTTATCAAGTTTTCTTTTGGAATTTTCACAGAAATTACATGAATCTATAAATCAGTATAAAGGGAATTGATATTATAACAATGAGCCTTTCTATTTCAAACCATATCTCTTTACATTTAAATTTTTTAAGACTAATTGTCTTTTTGAAATGATTGTCAGTAGAATTTCGTAATTTTCTTCATGAAGTGTTTGGCCATCTGTTGTTCAGTGTATTCCCAGGTACTTTAGACTTTCTAAAACATTATATTTTATATTTTAAAAATTATATTTTCTAGATGGTCACTGTTGGCATCGTAAAATTAAATTGGCTTAGAGTCTTTTTTTTAGTGTTAATCTGTTTTTGAGAGACAGAGCATGAGCAGGAAAGGGATGGAGAGAGAGGAAGACAGAGGATCCAAAGCAGCTCCAGGCTCTGAGCTGTCAGCACAGGGCCTGACGTGGGACTTGTACTCATGAACTGTGAGATCCTGACCTGGGCCAAAGTCAGATGCTTAACTGACTGAGCCACCCAGGTGCCCCTAGAATCTCATTTCAAGATTCTTGTTTCAAAATCTTGAATCAAGGGATACCTGGGTGGCTCAGTTGGTTCAGTATCTGACTCTTGATTTTAGCCAAGGTCATGATCCCAATGTCATTGGATTGAGCCCCCACTGAGTGTGGAGCCTGCTTAAGATTGTCTCTTTGCCTCCTTCTTCATCTCTCTCACTCTCCCTCCCTCCCTCTCCCCTGCTTTCCTATCCCCCTCTCCTCCCTCTCTCCCTCTGTCACCCTCTGCCTCTCTTCCCAGCTTGAGTGCTCTTGCTCTTTGTCTCTCTAAAAATAGATAGGTAGGTAGATAGATAGATAGATAAAACAAAATCTTTTTTTGAATTAAGATTTTTTTTTAACATTAACTCATTTTTGAGAGACAGAGAAAGAGCACGAGCAGAGTAGGGGCAGAGAGAGGGAGACACAGCATCTGGAGCAGGCTCCAGGCTCAAGGTTGTCAGCACAGAGCTGGACACGGGGCTTGAACCCACGAACCACGAGATCATGACCTGAGCCGAAGTTGGATGCTTAACTGACTGAACCACCCAGGCGCCCCAAAACAAAGTCTTGAATCAAAATTCCTGCGAAGCTTTTACATTCACAAACTTTCCTTGAAGGGTCTTTTGTGAGGAAGCAATTCTGCAGAGGCGTCTGCCGTGATGAGAATTTTGTTTCATTCTTTCCAATGATTTTGCTTTGCTACATATTTTTCTGGTCCTTTCTATGCTGATTAGTACCTTCACCACACTATTGAACAGACGTAGAGATGGCTTCGTCAGTTTGTTCCTGATCGCAAAGTGGACGCCGTCCACAAGTCACGATCAATGCGAAGTTCACTGATGGGAACAGCACTGGTGGTGGTGGTTACAGAGAGCCTCTTAAGGATTTTCCCTTTCATCCAAATGTGTTAAATTCAAGAGGTATTCGAGTTTTACTGAGTACTTTTTTCTTCATCTTTTGAGATTATGATTTTTCTTCTTTGGTGTGATGGTGTACTTCGTTTCCTAGAAGAAACCAGTGTTATATGTTATATGCATGAGATAAATTCAGATTCGTTATATTTATCTCCTTTACATCTTCGTTTGCTCATACTCTATTTAGCATCTTTTGCATCCATGTCCATCTGCGTGATTGGCCTCTCATTTTCCTTCCTGCTCTACAGAGCCTGTGTGACATTCCTAGCTTCATAAAAGGAGTTAGAAAGTGTTTCCTTGGGGGCACCTGGGTGGCTTCGGCTCAGGGCATGATCTCGCGGTTTGTGGGTTCGAGCCCATGTCGGGCTCTGTGCTGACAGCTAGCTCAGAGCCTGGCACCTGCTTCAGACTCTGTCTCCCTCTCTCTCTGACCATCCCCTGCTAACACTGTCTCTGTCACTCAAAAATAAATAAAACATTTTAAAAAAGTGTTTCCTTGTTTTCTCATCTCTGGAGGACTTAATACTACATTTCACTTATCAATCTCTGGAATATGTTAGAAGATCCCATCAGTAAAACTATCTGGAGTTGACATTTTCCTGGTGGGAAAAATTTAAATCACATTTTCATATTATTTGTTTACAGGGCTAGTCAGATTCTCTATTTATTCTTGAATCAATATTGGTAGCTGTTTTTGTTTTTAAGGAATTCATCTATTAAGGAATACCTATTAATGAATTCATTTTTTGGCATGCATTTTTTATATCTTGTTATCTGTGTACTTTCTGTGCAATCTGAGGTTCTGTCTGTCCTTTTTCTCAATATTTTTAATTTTTTCTATTTTTAATATTGTTTGTGCCTCTTTCTCTCTTTTGTGTCCCTTCCCCCACCACCCACAAGCCTTGGAACTCTCCTTATTTCTTTTTTTTTCCTCAACAAACCATTTTTTAGGTTCATTGGTCCTCTGTATTATATATTTGTTTTCTGTTTCAATAGTTTCTTATCTTTAGAATTTCCTTTATTCTAATCATTTGGCTTATTTTTATTAGTTTTTCTACTTCTTTCTAACAGACAATTTAAGTACAGACCTTACCTAATGCTTTCTCCTCTCATCTCTCCTTCTGGAATCTGATTAGATACACTGTAGACCTTTTCATGCTCTCCTAATGCGTCCACTCTCTTTTATATGTTACTTCTCATTTCTCTGGAGTGCATCCAGATCATTTCTTCAAAGGCATTTTCTTGGTTTTTACTAATTTTTATTTACGTGTTTTAAATTCTTCTTTAAGCCACTCGTTTCCTTGGACCTTTTTGTGTGAGGATTCTTTAAGTCCTTCAGAGAAGTTTACTAGTCGCCAAAGAAAACAACCAAACTTGACTAACTTAAATTAAATTCTCCTTTGGGGCGTGTGTGTGTGTGTGTGTGTGTGTGTGTGTGTGTGTGTGCGCGCCCACATGCACTTGTTTGTTTCTTGTTTAAGATACGTGGGGGACACAAAGCCATTAACTCCGAGTGCATAGTATTCAGTTGATGGCAATAAATTCACATAAGAGTTTTCTTTGTTTTTGTTTTTAAATCCACACAGCATCAAGTTTTCTTGTTAAATCCCTTATGGGCTTTGTTTATTATTCATTCTGTCCTGCTTTAGGTCTTCGGGGCCACAAATTTATGCAGTGGGGGTGTTGTACCCAGATTTTAATATCGCCCCCCAAAACCAGAGATTACCTGGGAGACCAAATCACGCCTGCAAAAGCAAAGGGCTTTATTACGAATTTGGGCCCAGCCAGCCTAAGCTCGGGCTCACAGACTTCAACCACACACTGGATCCACGTGGAGTGAGCCCCGAACAAAGAGGGGGTAGGGCTTTTATGAGTTTGGGAAGGGGGAGTTACTGGAAATTGTGACACAGGTACAGTGATCCAATCATTATTATACAATATTATTGACAGCAGGTTTAACCATTCACATTGCCTAGAGTATTTGTTACTTTTGGTGGGACCCAATCACAACATTTAGAGTATTGACCAATCACAGAGTGGGCCCGGGACCCTCAGGTAGGGCGTGACTAGTCTTAGCCTCCATCTTTAGGCCTGCCCTTAGAACGTTACAATGTTACACATGGCCTTGGGCAATGTGTGCCCTTCTATTGTTTCATAGAGTCAGTTTCAGACCTGCATCCAGGGTGGGGGGGGGGGGCTGTCTCTTTGGACAGGTTCCAGCCTTTATCTTCTGTCCCATGCCTCACACAGCCTTCAAAGAGTGGCTCAAAATCCTCAGGGTTCCGCAGGAACATTTAGAAAATCAGGTAGTTTGAGCACCTGTTCACCAGCTAGGGTCAGTGCATTCACTCTGTTTAATGGATTAAAATTTTTTTTCTAATGTTTTATTTATTTTTTGAGAGAGAGAGACAGCATGAGTAGGAGAGGGTCAGAGAGAGAGACACAGAACCCAAAGCAGGCTCCAGGCTCTGAGCTAGCTGTCAGCACAGAGCCCAATGCAGGGCTCGAACCCACAAACCTCTAGATCATGACCTGAGCCGAAGTTGGATGCTTAACTGACTGAGCCACCCAGGTACCTGACTTTGTTTAATGGATTTATAGATTCCTAACTCTTTCTTAACAGTAGGAAGTGTGTGTGTGAGTGTGTGTGATGAGTTTTGAAATGTTATTTTATTTTTGTTGTAAAATAAGACACAATGTATAGCTTAGCACATTATTATCATGGTAACACCCTCATACCCATCACTCAGGCCGAAAAATGGAATTTCTTCCATGTGCCTCCATCCTAGTTACATCTCTCTAGCCCTCTAAGGGACCACTATCTTAACTTCTATAATTTTTTTTGGCATATCTATAAAATTGTATCAATCACTCTATTTTATATGGCACACTGTAGATAGGATACTTTAATCTTGCCCCATTGAAAAAATATATAGTATGTCTTTTATGTCTCTTTTAAGCACACATTCTCCATCTATCCCTTTCTTTTACTTAGAATTTATTTTTGAAATGCACAGGCCATTTGAACAGGCTTTCACGCAGGCTGGGTTTTGTTGAGGGCACACCAAATTCAGATCTGATCTCTTTGGCAAGTCGATTGGTTATCGTGGGTTCTTTTTTTCAGGGGCAAATGATGTCTCGATTTCACTGTTTTGTTGATATCCAATACCTACATTTAGTAATTGGGGTTATAAAATAGTGCTGTTCTAATTCTAGCATTGGAGTTTTTCCAATTTCATCATTTTTATAAAGGGCACATCATTTCCTCAACTATTTAATTATTTAGTGAAACAGTGTTTTCCTATAGGAAAACAGAACAAATGTTCAAGTCTGTCCTATTTATCTGGTTATCAAGATAATTAATTGGTTCCTCATCAGCAATATCCATAAGTATTTTTATTTTTATTTTTACTTATTTCTGAGAGAGAAAGACACCATGTGAGCTGGGGAGAGGCAGAGAGAGAGGGAAACACAGAATCTGAAGCAGACTCCAGGCTCTGAGCTGTCAGCACAGAGCCCAATGTAGGGCTCAAATTCATGAACTGTGAGATCATGACCTGAGCTAAATTCGGACACTTAGCCCATTGAGCCAACCAGGCACATTGATGGTTAGTCTTTTACTTTACTCTCTCACAATTAGGATTAATGAAAAAAACTTAAAACATAATTCCTTGCATTTTTATTGATTTATGGCACAATGGTATTAAGATCATATAGCCACTGCATATGGTCATTTCCCCCTTTTTAAATATTCGTTTTTTACTTCATTGCAAAAGTAACTAATGCTCATCATGAATCATTATGTTGAAGTCTCTCTATTTATTTTAATTTTCTGAACCACATTTTCTGCTAGATCCCTTAGGAAAAATCTCCCCAAAACAGTATTTTTTAGAGTTTTTTTTATATAATAGCTTATCTGGGCCTTTTACCCGTAAGAATTAGTTGTGCTTCATACAACTCATTGTGTCACATGTTCTTCCCTTAATATTTAAAATTTTCCATTTCCTCTTGGCTTAAAGCATTGCGGTTAAAGCCTAAGATGATATTCTCCTCATTGTCTAGTATTGTCTAATACTGTCAATATTTTTCTTTAATGTCCCATACCTTTATGAAAATACACATTGGTGTAGATGATTTTGAGATATTAATGTGCTCAGATACATGATACATTTTGATGTATGGTTCATTTTTTAAATTTCAGGACAGCATTCTTTTTTTAACATTTTATTTTTTTTAGTTTATTTATTTATTTATTTATTTTAGAGAAAGAGAGAACGAACACAAGTTGGGAGGGGCAGAGGGAGAGAGAGAGAGAATCCCAGGCAGGCTCTGCACTGTAAGCACAGAGCGCAGTGTGGGACTCAGATTCAGGAACTGTGAGATCATGACCTGAGTCAAAACCACGATCCAGACGCTTAACCGACTGAGCCCCCCAGGTGCCCCAGGACAGTGTTATTGAATTAAATTTTTATATTTGTTCTAGTCTCGTGTTTGGTTTTCTTCTTCAAGAATCCATTTTACATGTTTGACCTTCACCTATCTTTAACATTTGTCATTTTCGCTCACATTCCTTTTTATGCCCTTCCTTATTTTTTTAGTTTTTTTTTAATTTATATCTTCTACTTTTCTTAAAGCTTCATTGGGTGAATTTATTTGTTCTTGGGTTTCTTTTAGTTTGCCTTAATTGGAAAATGACTTTTCCTTTTATTTCTAGTTCTTTTTTCTCACCTCATTTCTGAATTATTGTAATTCTGTCTTATGTTATTCTTAATATTGTGTGTCACTTTACTAATGTCTTTATGCTTATTTGAAATAGTATGCTCCTCTTCCTTGTAGGAGG
Source organism: Suricata suricatta (assembly GCF_006229205.1). NCBI lineage: Eukaryota > Metazoa > Chordata > Mammalia > Carnivora > Herpestidae > Suricata > Suricata suricatta. The sequence continues at coordinate 15,885,776 of NC_043701.1, forward strand.
TTTCTGTGATTCACTTTCACTGCCTATAGGAATGTTATTCTCTTCTTTATTCTTTTTTTCTCCCTAAAATAATTTCATATGAGATTTTACCTTGTTTCTGCTACTTTTATATGAAATTCACTTTTTCTGAATTTTAGAAAGAAAAATGAGTTCAGTTAGCGATTCTCACTTCAGAGGGCTCGTTGTTCGGTTGGTTTTGTGCCCTGCTGAACATGCAGCAGCTGGCTTTGTCACCCTTCTGGGCTTTGATCCGTGTCCTTATTTTCATCCAGACCTCTTCCTTTCCTCCCGTTCGCCCTCCTCAGCTCAGTGTGTCTTCCACTCAGAAAGTCATCCTCAGATTCGGTCCTGTCTTGAAGGGGTGCCCTGGGTGGTTAGCAGTAAGAGTTAGGAGGAGCTACCACACTCTAGGTATTTCCGTTCTCACCCGGGGCTCTGGCACTAGTTTGCCAAGGGAATGGGAAAACCCTGTGAGGCTGTTCTCCTACTGCCAGCCCGTGCTTTCCAGTGACTGCCCGTTGGCTCTTGGCATTCCCGCTCTTGGGTGCCCAAGCTGCCCACTGCTTCCCTGTGGCCCCTGTGCGGACACCAGTGGAAGGCAAGTCTTTTGCTGTCAGTGGCCTCTCTCCACCCATTTGTAACCTCAGAGTTCATAAGGACAGCTGGTTACCTCGTTTGAAGTACTGACCATGTGTTTTGGTTCTTTTACGGAGTTTCTCTTTCTATGTGGAGATTCAGACATGTGTAAAGGAGGACGCTAGTGATGAGCACTGGGCTTTGAATGTAAGTGACGAATCACTGCATTCTACACCTGAAACTAATACAACACTGTATGTTAACTAACTGGAATTTAAATAAAAACTTGGGGGGGGGGAAACAAAAAGAAAAAACCCAAAACAACAAGAAAGAAGTATTTAATAGGCGTGCTGCAACTCTTACCACCATCTTCCCATATTTCCAGATTTTTTTCCTCCATTATTTTAGCTTAAATTGTTAAGGAAGGTTAGTGTCTGTGATTCCTCTTATTATCGAAAAGAGAACCTTTTATTCATCTTTATTCAAGTAAAAGTTAAACGTCTGGAAAGTTTTATGTATTTTTACATTTCTGCCATCTCCTGAAATTGAAAAATTAAAATGAGAATAAGTGATTTTTGAGAAACTAAGGATGGAGGGATTAATGGTTTGGGTGCTGGTATTTTAGCAAAATAATTCCAAGTCCCTCTTTGGAATTATTTGGAATAATATATTCTTATATGTACTTAAAACCTTAAAAAGGGCAGTGTTTATCAAAACTTAATCAGTGCCAGACATTGTTCTACGGTGTGTTCTGTTGAGGCTTCGAGAAGTTAAGTAGTTTCTTTAAGGTCGCATCAAATTATTGTATACTGAACCAACTACTCCAGATGTTGTACATATATTCAGTGTACAAATCAGTCCTAGTAATACTACTCCTTCTCCCGTTTTATAGGTGAAGAAACTAAAGCACGAACCTTTTAGCTGACTTGTCCAAGGTCCCACGCACCGCTAGTCAGGGTTAGAAGTTGGATTTACATTCAGGAAGTTGAGATCCAGGTCCCTTTCTTAGCCTCTCCTCCATACAGTCCCTCAGTAGCATTCCTAAGGGTTGAATTCATGTAGTAGGAAGTCTTGATTCTTTTGGTTCAATGGAGATCTCCCAATTATTGGGCATAATTTATCATTAAAAATGAGGTATATATATTTTTTCATGCCAATGATCAGTACCCTTGACACAGAACAGTTCAAAGCTGTGTTCTTGGGCCACTTCTCCTAGCCTCATACTTCCATCATCAAGGAAACAGGGATCTAATTTCCTAAGAGTAGCATCCATTTTTATTAAAAAGGTAGAATTCTTGATAGGTGGCTATTTCCATATGTAAATATCACAGCAGGTAGACAATAAGACGACCAGAATGGTAGAGTAGATTAAGAAAGTTAGATGTTTTCCCCTTTTATTTTCTATAAGCTGTTAATTAGTAAAATGTGATGAGTAAATTTGGCTGATGATCCAGATGGAAACCTCACAGATCTTTAATTGCCTCACTGGGAAGAGTTTTCAATATTGGCCTTCACAGTACGCCACTTTGCAATAACTTTGGGCTAGCTAATGCAAAGTTGCTAGAATGTTCTTTGTTGCCCCATACTCTGTTTCTGACTATGGAATCCCCCATTGACTTTTTAATTAGATTCAAACATTTTAGTGCTCACTTTTGAGGCCCTTTCTTAGCCTGGTTTAGCTCATGTTGCTTTAGTGAATTATTTCTACTCCCCAGCTTGTGGGCCCCTCTCCAGGTTCATCTCCTTTGTACTCTCCCAGCCATATGGTCTGTGTCACCTCCTACCACCTCCCTGGCGGACCACCTTCATTGTCTTTCATTCAAGTCCCTCCCCGCTGCTCATTAATTCTCGCGTGTTGGAACCACCTCCATAGATCTAAGGACAAACAATGATGAATTTTCCTGACAACTCAAATGCCCATGATTTCTCCTTCCCTATTCACTTACTGGTTTTTTGAGATTATTCCAGATTTTTTTCCCCATGGGTGGTGTTGCCCTTCTTATTGGACTATGAACCCAGTGAATAGAGATGTTTCCCCATTCTATGCTGTTCCCTGGCACAGAACTGATTTTCTCTCTACAAGTCTCACTGTTACATTCGCTGCAGTATGTGGTGTTGGCAAACAGAACCTTTGAATTCCATTGTAGCCTCATTAACGTTGTTCCTGTTAGTCCTGGAAGATAGGTTAGTCCTGGTCCTTTTCCAAAGAAATTCAGTTGGTAATGTGCTGAAAAAATGGCCTTTTATGGTGGTCTCACTGGGTGCTCCCTGAGGACTGTGTGAAAGGAGAGGAATAAAAATGACAGCATGCTTTTCTTTGGCTAGCCTTCTTTCACATTTCATAGGAAAACAGACCCTCACTGCTGATTAAAAAACAAAATAAAACAGAACAAGCAAACAAAACAAAACAAAAACCCCCGCGCTTTCCAAGAGCAGGTTATGTCGCTTTCTGTGTGTCCTGACCTTGCTCTTCTCCCCGCCCTCTTTGTTAAATCTCACTATTGATTGTAACCATATCGTCCTTTGATCTTTCTGGTTTCTTTGGAATGCTTTGTTGGGGATCCTTATCTAATCATCTTTTGAAGCCTTATTACAGCTGTGTGCATGTTGAGAGGAAGGATGCTCTTCACTGAGATTCACTTACAACTTGGCTTGACCTTCTCTGGCCTCAGGGAATATTTTAAGTATTTAGAACATTGCCAGATAGGAGAGCAACAAGAAGGGGCGCCTGTGTGGCTCGGTCTGTTACATGCCTGACTCTTGATTCGGGCTCCAGTCACAATCTCACCGTTCATGAGTTCGAGCCCCGTATCAGGCTCCATGCTGACAGCATAGAGGAGGAGCCTGCTGGGGAATCTCACTTTCTCTCTGCCCCCCCCCACTCCCTCCCCCTTAAGGTAAAGAAAGAAATCAGAAATAAGAAAGTAACAAGAAAGGAGAGACTTAGGAAGGGAGAAGGCCCCCCTGGTTTGCTGGTAAGTGGATGGGTCAGAAGAGGCCATCAGAGCAGCTAATGTGTCACGCGTGGCGCCTCTGGCAGCAGATGAAGCCACCACAGATTTCGTCCCTGCAGATCAGTCGCTTACCCACGAAAGTGAAGGGAAGTGCCTGACTTGGTCTCCACGTCATCACCTATATGAGCAGAGGCGAAAAATCAAACTGTGCTAACTTTTTAAAGACTACTGTGTTGATTTATGCTTTTCACCGTATGAACTGATGGGATCTGAGCTATGTGAACACCCATGTCTCCAAGGGGCCAGGCAGGTACGCCGCGAGTTACTATAGTCCTTATCTGAAGATCACTTTTACTCCATTTGCCTGTTGTCTACTTGATGAGAAACCCCAATATCCAATGAACGCTCGTTCCCTGGTAAGCTCCACCCAAAGCTTCTTTTTCCTTTTGATGACTTCCTCCTGCCAGTAACCAGCTGGGTGCTGGTGCCTCGTTTCCCTTAATGGTGCTCTTGGCCTATGCATCTCTTCTCATGATTACCGGTGGCAAAATACTAGAACGCACTGTCACTGTTTCTGTTGGTTCCTGAAAGATTAGCCCTGGATATTTTATAGTATGTTCCATACTGGAATGTTCCAGTTGGAAGCATTTTGTGTGTGTGTGTGTGAATTTCTGTTTGCCCAGGCTGTCTACTCTAGCTCCTTAGGCCTGTGCTGTCCTGCATAGAGCTGTGGAAATGGCCATCAGTCCAGCTCGTTTTCAAGATAACAAAGTGAACTCATTGCTGCCTTATTTTGCCAGCCTTCTGTACCCGTCCTCATTTTCTGGGTCGGGTGCCCTGCATGTCAGGGTGCGACGTAGCCGCAGGCAGCTTTCCTTCTTCCATCAACATAACTGCACACGGTGCCTCTTGGTGGTTCATTACTACCCACTTCCTGCCCCCACCGCTGCAACTCTCTTTTCTGTAGCCTCCCTCATCAGAGCCGAAGAAGCACAGGGCATGGAGGCGCTACCACTGCATTCCTCGTGGCTGACCAGGGGGACAACGGGAAGAGAGGACCTTGTTTTACCACCTAATGACTGAGGGAGGCAGTGCTGTGCCCCGTCCTACAAATCAGTCTCTCCCATGCTGGGTTTCCATCCTGGTGTTGCTGCATATTAGCTATGTGGCCTCCAGCAAATGACTAACCCTCATGCAAACTCAGTTTTTCCTTCTTAAAAGGGGTGATGTCTGTAACAGTACCCATCTAGTACATGTATATTGAGGATTAAATTAGATAATACTTAGTTCAATGCCTAGTATAGAGTTTGCTTACAAATGTCTACAAAAGAAAGGGACAGAGGGGGTCTTCAGAGAGCAGCCTCAGCTGGCCGATAGCTAAGGCTTCTTCTGTTCTCTAGACTCAGGCCACTGAGCCAGGGAAGAATACTGGACAGTGAGATCACGCGAGGAAAAACCCAAAATGTCACCTTCGGTTTGGGAAGGGTATTTAGGAGACACCATGCCCTGCTTCTCACGGGGCATGCATACAGATTCCTGCAGCGAGTGCCCGTCTGTTAACATTCCCGCTCATGCTGACCGCCAGCCCTGCTGTTTCCACACCTCATCAGGTGCCTGCCTTCCAAAAAGAAAGAAAATCAGCTCTGCGAGTGCGTAAAAGCCGAGGCAGCGTTCACTCTGGTAGCTTCTCTAACAGGTAGCTGCATCCAGTACTGTTAAGTACGCTTCCAGCCTCTCTCCCGACAAAGCAGTGCCCCAGCGCTCACTGAGAAAGGGACTTGTAATCAGCCAAAACCTGCTTGGTTTTGCTCGGTCTCATGACATTTCCATCCCCTCTTGCACCCTACCAAGTAAAGGCTGCGTTTCAGCTGTTGCCAAAAAGTTAAAGGTGCTGTTTTATAAGACCACAAAAAAGTCATTGAAATTGTACTCTGTGTAGCGGTTTGTTCCGTGCCTGTGACCATGTGCCTCTCTGGGCCCCGTAGCTTCCCGGAGGAACTCTGTGGCCTGCTTCCCATTCTCAGAAAGCACGGCTCACCCAGAGATGCTCCTTGGACATCTGATTTCCCAGCAATCTTTCTAGTTAAGCTCCTTTCACATTTGAGAGTGATAGTCTTGGCCAAAGTTGTATTCTGAAAATGGAGTCGGTGAGTGATTTTCAGTGACATTCAAAAAAAACAAACTTATTTTGGATTCACATTACTCTCTGCGTCTTGGAAGCCATTCTCCCGGGACACCCTTTTTGCTCCCTTCCTGACTTCTTACCCCCTACCCTCATTTCAGACATCCCACTTTATCAAGTGAAGCCACCTACTGTTTGTGCCCCACCCCCCTTGCCTCTGTGCCGGCTTGTCTGTTCCGTAGAAAACTCCGCACCCGTGTGTTTTCTGCCAATGCCAGATCTTCCCTTTTGGACAGTTTCTTGCAACCTCGTGAGGAAATAGTTCTGTACACCACTCTCTTTCCCTAGCAGTCAGGGGCTACACATGGGTGTGTAAGTACACACGTGTTGCTTTATAGATACTCTTTCCTTCCTTAAGAATATGTGAGTTCCTAAGAAGAATGGAGGTTTTGTTTTTATTTCTCTTCACAGCAGCTGGACAGTAAAATCTCCTCTTGAGTAAATATCCTTGAAGATTTGCTCATGCACTGAAGCCCTGTTGTTTTGTATCTTTCGGACAAGCTTCAGCACTAACCATTTTCTTTAGAATTCTTGCTTCTAAGCTGTGATACTGCCTTAGACAATGTAACACGATGTCGGAGTGAAAGTTAAAACTCATTTTTCATTTCTATGACCTAAAACACATAATTTTTCTATGCTTCAATTAATATGTGTCCTATACCAATATAGGGAAGGTTCAAAATTAGCATTTAATTATAATTTAGTCACAAGTACAAATTGTCTGTATTTACACTTCCAAGTGAGAGCAAGCTCTACAAACTGTCTTTTAAAAAAAATTGTACTGGGGTGCCTGGGTGGCTCAGTCAGTTAAGCATCCGGCTTCGGCTCAGGTCATGATCTCACGGCTCCTGGGTTTGAGCCCTGCGTCAGCCTCTGTGCTGACAGCTCAGAGCCTGGAGCCTCTCTTCAGATCCTGTGTTTCCCTCTCTCTCTGACCCTCCCCTGCTCATGTTGTCTCTCTCTATCTCAAAAAAATAAATTAAAACATTAAAAAATAATTGTACACTTTTGCTTTATGTGCATGTTGTTGATGTATGTCCCTGAAAGGGACCTTTGCTGGGTTAACCCTGCCCTGGTTTTACTTGTGTGTCAGTGAGGAGGGTTTTGGCTAAACCTATTCTTAGTTCAAAAGGTCTTCGTCCTACAGAGTGGTCGGTGCTGCAAGGCACTGATAAAGTACGCACCGAGTGTCTCGATGACCGGATGACCCATAAACCCATCATCTTTATGAGCTCACTCATTTGTACTTGGATCCTGGCCTTAAACACCATTTCTCATTCGCAGTCTTGATGTTTGGTTAAAACCAGTAACCATCCATCACTTTCAGGCCACGTCAGATCTGCTTGCGGCTGTCGCTGAATGAAATATGAAGGCAGCTTTTCCACCTAAGTTCCTTTTTGAGATCCTGAAGGACACAGCTAAAATACATCAGATGAACTCAAGGAGACCTATCACAGGAGGCAGGGGGGCCCCGCACTGAGAAGCAGGATGAAGCCGAGACTCTGATGTTATCTCTGAGGTCCTCGGTGAAGGTCATTACGAGCCAAGTCCAGCGGCAGCGCCCCTTCTGCTTGGCATCTTCCTCTCACCTGTGAGCGAACAAGGCCCTTATTTATTAGTTCTTCCATTTCTCACAGTCTCGTAGGATTATAGCTTTATTATCCAGATGCCGAGAAAGCAAAAATAAAGTTCAGCATTCTAAGTCAAATTCTCTGGACATTCTAGAGATGGAGAACTTTTGGAGAATACTAAAACAGTTCTAAGGTACTATGAATTATAATATGCATTACTTTATTCAAATATTAAGAAGGAGAAACAGTGTTATTGTGTACTATGAGTATTTGAGGTTCATGAATTTAGTAAGGTATACATAAAGAGTAAAACCCTTTATATATGTATGAAAAACCTTTGCTGTTGGTGGAAGCTTAATATTTAGTGAACAAAAATAGTTGATGAGGTTCTGTAGTATTACTACTAAAAAGGAATTTCTATTTTTCTGGGTTTTTTTAATTTTTTAATAGTTTATTCATTTTTGAGACAGAGAGAGATGGAGCACAAGTGGGGGAAGGACAGAGAGAGAGGGAGACACAGAATCTGAAACAGGCTCCAGGCTCTGAGCTGTCAGCACAGAGCCCAATGTGGGGCTCAAACCCACAAACCGTGAGATTGTGACCTGAGCCAAAGTTGGATGCTTAACCGACTTAGCCACCCAGTCAGTCACCCCTATTTTTCTAGTTTTAAGGGAATAGTTGGATATTACTGTAAAAGGTGATACTATATATTTTCTAAATGCTTATTTATTTTTGAGAGAAAGAGACCATAAGTGGGAAGGGGCAGAGACAGAGGGAGAGAGAGAGAGTCCTAAGCAGGCCCTGTGCTGCCAGCACAGAGCCTGATGTGGGGCTCCATCTCATGACCTGAGCCAAAATCAAGAGTCAGATGCTTAAGCCAATGAGCCACCCAGGCATGCTGGCACTCTATTTTTTAAAGTGTTGGCCACTACATCCAAAGATGGTAAGTTAACATATTGTCACTAGAGAAAATACTAATTTTGAGTTGTATAGATTCTCAGAAAGATAATTTCAGGAATCTCTCTCATCCCCCCTGGGATTGTTGGCACATTACATACGATGTTGTAGAAAACTGAGGATGACCTACCTATGGACTTAGCTTCTCTAACCCAGGACTCAAAGCAAATTAACCCCTGAAATTTCTCTTAACACTGATCTAAGGTTTACCACTAATGTTTTAGGAAATAATTATTGCTTAGTGTAGGGCTCTGATTTGACCCATAATATAAATATTTATGGTTTATTGAGATACTTACAATGTTGTTTTGCTGCATCTAATAAACACTAGATACCTAAAAGAGATTCGATTCAATTCGATTCGATTCGATTTGGTGCCTACAAAGACATGAAGATATTTTCAACTCCAAAACCAACTGCCAGATGCAGCAAGGGTCAGTAAAGTGGGCTTCCCTCCAATCTTTACAATGTTTTCTTTGATTCAGAGTTCGAAGAAGACTGAATGATAGCTAGGTCAATCACCAGACCGCAAGTATCAACCAAGTATTTATTAAGCCTTCATATATTTTTTGTGCTGTAGTTTTTATTGGAAGATGGAATATAGATAAAATTAAAAGGAGCAAAGTTAAAACGCAGTCCCTGTGCTCGTGGCTTAAGTGCAGAGATGGGGCTTTCACACGTGAAACAACCAGGGAACAATTTCACAACCACAGGTAAACAAATGGCGTGTTTGGGAGGGACATCTGGTCCTCACACTGTTTATAGCTAATTCCAGGGGGGGGAAACCAGAGGAATGGAACCAACCGCTTCTGAAGGGAGCACGTCCTGGTCCTCTGGCAGCGAGGTGGAAATTTTCTGCCAGGAGAGGAACACTGGATAGGGGGCTGTTTGTTTTTTCTCTAAACAGGAAACTCCTTCCATGCCAACAGTAGCTTCAAAAGGATCGCTGTAGCAGATGGAAAGAACCCATATGCATTCATGCATTCAATTAGCAGGGACTAATTCAATTTGAGGATTAACTCTGTCATTAGAGAGAAACAAAACCTATTTTTGTCTCCCATCTATGGTTACCCACTCTGAGCGCCATTGGCAGGGGTGGTGGTTGAATATTAGACCACTGTAGCATTTTGTGGCCTTCAGATGCTGCGGATGGACGAAGCCTAGTGATGCAGAGAGAGCTGAAGTGTGTGTGCTCTCTTAACCCCCCGCTCCATATTTCCACAATGGAGGAGAAGCTGGTAGATCGGGTGTGTAGGATGTGGGACTAGAGTTTGGTGAGTGATTGCTTGGCTGGAGGAGAAAGAGGAGGAGGAACAGTGTTTTTTCTTACGTCTGATTATTAAAGAGAAGTTCAGGGTAAGCTTGCCTTAGACGGAATTCTTAACTCAGCTCAACAAACACCTGTTGTCTGCATCGTCTTCTACTTACCTGTCTTCCTCCTGCTCCAAAAAGCTGATCCTGCAGATAAGCGGTTGTCAGCCTCTTGTATTGTTCAATGACCGTGTATGCAAAATGTATTCTCATTGGTGACCCCGGTAACAAAAGCTGTTGTTCATGGCCATTTCCCACTGCCAACTAAAAGTCGACAGCAACGCTCTTACTCAAAGCATGCCACAGTGCAAAGGTGGGACAGACTGTATTTCCCAAAGACAGCCACAGCGTTCTCTCCTAGCCCACACCTTACTCGTGCAAGACGACTCTGGCATTCTTTTCACTGAGATGTGGGGTCAGTGTTTTCTTGCATATAGACAAACTTCGGACTGTAGCAGCAGTGACTACATATGATTTCCAAGGCAAGGTGACTCCCATTAGGCTTTCTTGGGATGGTTGCTCTGAAACCCAGTCAGCATCTCGGACGGGAGCTCAAACAGCCACAGAATGTCATGCACGAGGAAGTTAAGCTCCCAGGCGAAGCCAGCACCTGGTTATCAGTCCTGTGTAGTCGTCTTGAACGTGGATCTTTGAGGTCTCCGTGGAGCTGCCCCGCCTGATGCCAGGTGGGGGGGTGACAGCCTTTCGGCTGACCCTGACCCAAATGGCAGATTTTTGAACAAAACAAATAATTGTTCTGTTTGAAGCCACTATGTTTGGGATGGTTTGCTGTGCAGTAACAGCTGATCCAGGTTTGTGCATCATTCTAAGAATAATCTTGAACTTGTTCCAGTATATTAAAAACCCTCAGTATTTTAGCTATTAACAAATAACTTGGCACATAGCTGATTATCAATTGTTAAAACATCCTCTAGGCTTATATTAAAATGCAGAGGTCTTTCAAAACATCTAATAACTCCTTTCTCTCACCTCATCTTGTTCAGTATTACTATGTAAAATAATACTAATTAGAGTCATTCTCATGAGCTGCTTCTCACTTGTGCCTAATTAGGATGATTCCTAGCAGTTATCCATACCATTAAATAAGTGTTGGCTACCTTTGCTGTATTTGATGATTATGCTAAATTCCATTTTGGGCAGTAAGTTTTCACAGTTTGTTACTCATGTACCATTGACTGACTGCTTACAAAGTAGAAAAATCGGACAGAATCCTTCTGATAAGGAAAATATGGGAAAAGCTCTGCAGAAACACGTATCTCAAAGAAATAGGTTCTTGGGCAGCTGACAATACAACTTCCCTGGTGGGTAAGCAGTAAGTAACTCTGAATAAGGGGAAGTCAGAAGATGCCCATCATGACCCAATCAACAGAATGGTGAACGCAACATCTGCCTTGGGTGTGCTCAGTATTCAGTGTCTCCCTCAGCATAAGAAGAGTTATACTTTAACGCCACAAATTGACGTCATTTCCCATGTGATGCATTCGTGAAACTTTTATTGGAAGTTGTTTCCATCTTTGTCCACCATGCTCCGGGTTAAAGGGGAAACAGCATGGTGGAAAGAATTCTAACATGGGTCAGACACAATAACATTAAAGAAAATATATAAGAAGCAAAAAATAAATGAATAAATAAAAGTCCCTCTGTTCCGCTGGATTGCTAACTATCTGTGTGACCTTGGAAAAGTACACTTATCTCTCAAGCTCCAGTTTTCTCATTTATGAAAGGAGAGGGCTAGTGTGGGGCCAAAAATAGTCCATTTCCGAAGCGATAGTTCTAGGATATGCTACTTGCTTTGCAGATGAAATATTTAGAAGTAAAAAGTGTGCAGAACTTGGCAAAGCGAGATACATGTTTATGCTTTCAGTGCATCAACTGGGTTCTCCCCCAACCGTAGGAAAAGCTAGTCTTTGTTCAACATCTGTTGTTTGTACTTTTAATTTTTTCTTCAATGGTTTTTTAAAAACAGATTTAAGTGACTGCTATCATTAGTAGGTAACAAACAGTCTGGTAATAGAATAGTAATTTAAGAACGAGGAATAACACGAAAGATTAAAGTTTTTAAATAGACATAAGTGTTCAGAGTTGAAACTATATGATGTAGTTACTTGATTTATTGAGAACTACATACACATGGCTTTGCCAAGTTTTGTATTAAATATTTTCATATTAAATATTTTGGCCCAGTTTTGTATTAAATATTTTCGTTGGCATAGCAAAAAATCACAACCTTAAACTATCCCTTTGGAAGTAGTCAGATGCCAAAGTCTACAGCTGTAATTGGCCTTAATCTAACCTTCTCCTTTCATAGGTGAGAAATGGTTCTTTTTCTGTGTAATGAGGTCAGAAACATCAGTATTCCATGGTGTTCTACAAAGAAGACCATAACAGTCAGATCCTCTGTTCTTTGGGCTTATTTGCAAGGCAGAGTCTCGAAAAGGACTGATCTTGTTTCATTTTTCTAATGAGAAAACTGAAGTTTGGTGAACTGTCACTCGCTAGTTAATCGTGCTCACAGGGCTTACACTGAGGCATTCTGACCCAGTTACCATGTATCCCTTCCTAAATGGGACTTCTTGCCAAAACCTCAGTTCCTGGCACGGGATGGAGTTTGCTTTGTGCAGTGGAATCCCCAGATCCTTGAAGAGGGCGGGGCACCGCAGGGAAGGTGGCGAGCCAGTGACCACTCAGATTATTTTCTCCCTATCCTGATTCCAGCTGAAAGCATCATTCCTTACTTGCACTGATTTCGGAGGATATCCAGACTTGGGAACTGAGGCCTAAGACAGAGAAGGAAGATGGAGGTTCCTTCCTGGAAGTCTTGGCTTGTCCGTTCCAGCTTTCTGTCTTACGGTGTTTACTGGAAAGCAGTTTACTGGAAGGCGTAGCACTGAAGGGAAAAGCAACCATTTCACATGAATTAATGATTCAGCTTCTAAGCTCTAAAAATGATAAACCTCTTAGTTCTCTTACTCCCTTACTCTCCTGTCTGACTATGTAAGTTTATGGCCAGGAAACTCACTGTCCATCTACTCAGTAATCTTGACCACCCCTTAGCAATTTGACTTCTCGTCTTTGCATTTGGGAGCATGATTTCCCCAGTTGGAAAGAGTTTTGGAAAAGGCAAGAAGGAAAGCTTGGAGACTGAGAAATAATAAGAAATAATACTGTAATCATAACAACTCATTATTTGTTGGGTTTTTTTTTTAAGCTTGATCTTTCAGAAGGTTACAGTCTGGAGTTGAATACTAATAGACGCAAGCTCTCTGTATGCAGAGGAAATCTTAAACAATAGTGTTCATGGGGAAGGACATTAATCAGGAGAGAGAAGTGAGCCTTGAGCCTAATAATGTTTGCATAATAGCTACCCTTGGGTGTATGGCTTGACTTAAAAATAAATATTCAAGCTTTCCATCTCCAGTACAATTGGAAATTAGTTGTGGTTATGATTCTGTTATATGATCCTCTGCCTCTTCATGGGGACTTTAACCAGGAAGCTGCTGGAAACCAACAAACATAGCAGTGCTTGAGAATGAGTCTGGGGTAGACATTTAAAGAGGCTATAATGTGGGCAATCTGGAGAAAATGAGCAGAGAGCAGGTCATAGCTCTCTTTCCAGGAGGGCAAGGGTAGGATCAAACTGGCATGGTTGACATTTATGGATTTCCCTGGTTTGCTTTGAACCCTGAAATAGTTTGTCATTACCTGCAGGACAGACTCCCAAGTGCTTTATCTTGACGGAAGAGGTGCTCACTGTGGGGGCTGGGTCCCTCAGGCTCTGCAGCATCTTATCTGAGACCACACCTCACCTCAGGGAGGATAACATACAACCCTTTTCAGCCTCCCTTAGAATCACGACTTAACTTCCATGTCTTTGTTCAGATCCTACCTTCATCTTGCACGGATTTTCCAAATCCTCTTTGCTAATTAATTTCACTTACCATGAAGAGTTGGCTTAAACGTCACCTCCTCCAAGAAATCTTTAACTCCACAGCTAGCCAGTAAGTTTTGCCCCAGCTTCTAATATTTTTCTCTCCTTTCTTTCTCTCTTCCTTTTCTTCCCTTTTCCTTTTCTTTCTCTCTTTCCTGGTTCTCCTTCAATCGACTTTGTCCTGGGAAATTCCTTCCTTGTCTTGATTTACTGGTTATACACGCCAAACGTTTTTACACAAGTGCTTTAAGTTAATTCATTTTTCTTCTTTCTCCTATTTCTCTTTTTCTTTTGATTTCTGGGAAATGTTTCAATATAATCTTGAAAAGATGGGCTCTATACTATTGTGAGGTTCTGTGTTGTTTCAAGCTCTGCATCAACTGCCTTCCCCTCAGGCAATTTCCCTAACCTTATTCCTTCCCTAATATGGATATTCCACTCTGTCAAGAGAATATCCTATAGTATAAAGGCCTGACCTGATTTGTTCTTGCAGACTTGTGATTGGCTAATATTTACTCCTGCTTCTCCCTCCCCGTCCTCTGATGTAGGGTTTACATCGTAGGGTTAAGCACCATCCAATTTTCTCCTTCATCCGGGCCTGTCATCTCATGGGTGCTGTATGAACACCTGGATTGACTGGAAGTCAAGCTTGACTTCCCCTACCAATTTTACCCGTCCTTCTAGGCTCCTTTTGCAGTGTCTGTCCACATGTCTTCAGGTGCTTAAGTACAGTCACAAAAGTACTGAAAATGACCCCTTCTGTTGATATATCTACTTAGACAGCTTTTGTTTGTTTTAATTTTGCCATCGAGAGATGAGCAGCTATTACTTTTCCTTTACAAATAAGAAAATTGTTCAGAGTCATCGACTTGTTAAGCTTACCTGTCTGCTATGTTAAGTTTAGAATTCGATTCCAATCCAGTGCCCTTTCACGAAAGCACTACAAAGGCTTGATAGCCTATAGAGACGACTTTCTTTCCTTTTCTCCAGGCCTCGCAGAGCCTGGCGGAGCTCCGCCTGGGGAGCTCCCGGAGGGCGCTGGACAGACGCCTGGGCGGGACACAGGGAGCTGTGTTACTGCAGTGATTGGGCCACACCGGCTCTGCGCCCTGAGACGGTCACTTTACTCTGAGCTCCGGTGTCCTCGTCTATAGTAAGAAGCCTGAGGCACATGTTCTTGGGGTCTTTTGACATTAACCTTTTATCACTTCCTCTCTGTTTCTACCTCTCTCCCATCTGGCTCCTTTTCTCTCTCTGCCTTTGGTAACTTCCACAGCTCATCATACGCACGTCCATACAGTAAAGAGCGATGCGCTAGGAACCCTAAGGATGTGCTTGCAGCCTATTAGGGAAAGGAAGTGTTCTTTCCTCTTTCCTGTTCTCCTCCTTTTCTGTCCTTCTTTCTGTCTGTGTCCTCCTCGAGTGCTCAAGCAGCCCTCCTTATTTCCATGGGTTTTTCGTGCTTTCTGTTGTGGTCAAGGTCAGGGCCCTCAGCCCCGGGCCAGTGAATGGGTTTAACCAGGCTGTGGTGCGTCCGATCACTCAGGGCCGGTAAGTACTCAGTGTGAAGACCTTGAGGGCTGTGTCGGTGCTGCTCCAGGGCTCTGTGCACTTGGACGCACCATACGGCACCTTTGGCTCACTCAGTGTGAGAGTAAATGAGAATAGAATGCCTCTTTGAGAAATATAAAGTTTAAGTTACTTCTAAAATTCTATGCCATTTAAGCCTTAAGATAATCTATTGTTTTGAGTAGTTCTAGAATCTAGGTATTTATTTTTCTAAAGGGACCATTTCCAACCTAAGACAAACGTTCCCTGGGGAACCATTGCTGTCATTAGGTGCTCACATATTCTTGCCCTTGTTAATCAGTCATTTCTTCTCATTCCCCTTCTGCCTCCCACATGACCTACATGTATGTGCACTTCTAGTTTTACCCCTAAAGCTACATATTTTTACAACTAGTTTAGGTTTCCTAAGACTCTCAGAATTCTTTCCATATGGGTTGCCAGTGGATGAGATGCTGACCACATGATCATTTTCTTCAGAACATAATTAAAGTATGCATGTCCCCTCTCTACTACCATTAGTCTTCTTCATTTGCACAGAAGTAAGAATTTGTTTCCCATTACATAACAAAATTACTAGTAATTTTTGATACTCCAAGAGGACACAGTGGATGGAATCGGAAAGAAGGGAGCAGAAAAAAAAATCATGGTTAGGCACCTAGCCTGCCGCAGTAGATGCGCTGAGAACATTCATATGGTTTAATCAATCATTTCAGTAATTCTGTGAGATTTAGACTTGATATTTATGTGGAAACCAGGTTCAGGGGAGTTCCATGATTCACCCATTGTTCCACAGCTTGTGTCAGAGCTAGACTTGAACCTACTGTCTGTAACTCCAAATTTCATGAGGGGGTGTCCATGTAGACTCTAGAATGACAGACAGAATGGGTGCCCCGGTAGGGGTAGGGAAGGGATGAAGAGAAGGCTTTAGTCTGATGCAAAATTCTTGGCATGCTTCTCCTTCCCTGATTCCTGCCCCAAATGTAGACTGTTTCTGCAAAATGTGGAACCAGCCCATGGTGGTGTTTTGATGAGAGGGTCTTCTACTAATGGGACATCTCTCTTTTGTCTTTCACAGCAATTTTGCAGGCAGTAATAGCTGGTGATCTTATGAAGGTAAGATATCTTCCAAAACTTTTGGTGATTCTTTAAGAACTTTAACCTCATTTCTCACCAAATTTTCATGATCTCTTGTATGTTATCGATCATGCCCCTGCTGTGCTAGCTGACTTGAAAGGGGAAGGATGCTTTTTTTGAGAACTGGGCAGAGAGGACCAGAGGAGTCTTCTAGCATCTCCACGTTTCCTAACAGCCAAGGACGTGTGCAGGAGTCCTGTGCTGGCTGCCTCCACTTGTAACATGGACTGAATGTTCCCAGGATGCAGAGCTCACAGCGCCCCAAACTCCCGCTCCCTAGGAGCTGATATTTGGAGTTTTAAGGTTTCTTTTTAGACAGGTCTTGAAATGAGTGCATTATCTGGATAATACCCAGAAATACACTCTCCAGGCCAGAGCCTACAGCTTCCAACATGATTAGAGTTTTGTCCTTCAGGGGTCACAGTTAACCAAAACAAGATGCTCGGTCTGGTCTCCTTTGAACATTTTCATTCATGTGGATGTTTTCTTACTTGGGAGGAAAGGAAGTGGTCACTGTTGTCTCCGGAGTGAATATGGATTCAGGAGTCAGATGTCCAGGGTTCAGTTCTTGGCTCTGCCATTCATTGCATGTGTGACTTTATTTAATTCCCTATGTGACTCAGTTTCTCCATCTGTAAAGTTGAATAGTGTTGCCTTTATCCTTTCTTGTGAGGCTTGAACGTAACAATACATGTACAGCTCGTAAGACTCTTTTTATTACATGGAAGCAATTCTGAAATGCCAGCTAGTAGTGTTAGCCTGTGACTTTTTAATAAACATAGTGGAGATGCAAATATTTGTTACAAAGTATAGTAGAGTCCACGAGTATTCTAAACGTTATGTTTGGTTTCATGTCATTTTCGGGCATTGGGACTTATGACTGCCTGTCTATCCCTCTGTAACCTACACTGGCTTGATCTGCTCTGTAACACTGGCACCTGAGGGATACCGAGGCGCTCCCTCCTCACCAGCCTGTGGGGTATGGTGCCACTGCAGATCGAGAAACCAGAAGCCTTGAAACGAAGCTGAGAAGCACCGACCTTGCATGCAACTGCTTCTGAAGCACATCTATCGAATAAACTGAGAACCCCCGGGCTACAATGTTAACAGGTTACTAATAGGAAACAAACAGTGAGAAGGTCACAGGCATCCTGATAAACCGCCATTTTTAGACACATAAACCTGGAAATGGCGCCTGTGCCACTGTCTAGATCATAGTGTTACCAGCCATTGTCACCCACAAGAGAAAAGTGCTCTCCAAGTGGTGTACCTAGGACTTTGATGCTGTTGCCCAGCCGTGGATTAAACCAAAATTACCCTATACTCCCTGCGAAGCCTCATATGAGATACTTTCGGCAGTAAGACGTGATTCCTGTCCTTAATAGAGCTTCTAAGCCAAAAACAATTTGCAAACTACTGTATATTTCAACTAATTTTTTATTTTGCCTATGTGTTTAGCTGGGCAATGTATTTTCCAGGTCCCTGGGTATATAGCCACACTTTTTTCATACTTAACAAAGAACTATTTGAAATGCAGGAAATGACTATATTCAGTTGGTTGTCTTATTACATACTCTGTTAATACCATTTCCCTAGTGCCTGAGAGGTTACTTAACCTTATTTATTGAGAGATGAAATATTGTAACTTAGGGTGTTTCTTTCTCATTCTTTAACCTTCTTTCTGTCCAAAGTGTTTTTCTTCCCCTTTTCTTTCTTCTTCCCCATCTTCTTCTATTTCTCTATTCCATGTAGAAAGCACTATGCACATTTACTATTAAACCATGTGTGTAGGAGAGAGTGCACACCAAACAGCAGAGAACAGAAGAACCCAGGAGCAGCTGCCATGTAACTTGGTGGTATAAGATACCCATGGACCAGCTGAAGGTCCACACTGTCCGAAAACACCACAGAAAGGCACAGTCAAGGCAGCTGACATATTAGTCTGTGCTTCTCTGTTGAGCCCGAGTCCTTTGTTCATCTGCCTACAAAGAAAGAGAGTATTGTTGTAAGACTATTGTTGAGCAGCACTGGATATGCTTAGGTTTCTTGTGGGAAACTTCTAGCTACCTCTTGTCGTCCTGTAGCCTTGTAGTTTAGGGATAAAAGTCCCCATATCTTCTTTACTTCCATTCCACTGTTCCTTTTTTATCTTTTTTCTAGAAAGTCTTTTGTGACTCTTCCTTACCCCTTGAAGGCCTCCTCAAGTTCTTCTACATTCCTCTATCTCTCCACATCTGTCTCCCCCATGGATTGTGGGGTCTTGAGGCCAGTGACTGAGTTCTGTTTATATTTGTTTCCCTAGAATCTGGCACATGGCGGTTCCATGGTTGGATATGATTGAAATCATGAACTATGAGTTTACTCTTTTGACCTTATGAGATGTTTAATTTTTTTTAATAATGTGCCATCTAATTTTTGGTGATAGGTGTATCCCTTTTGCTTAGTACCTCCTGGGTTAATTTATTCTTATTTGTCCTAAAACTACGCTTTATAAGCTCCAGAAAGACTCTTTTGTTCTGCTATACTGCAGTTTGGAGAACAGAAACCCATTTACACTTTCCATAATGTTCAATATCTCATGAAATTAGACCATATGATTACTTTACCTCATTATTCTCAAGCTACAAAATCTGTGAGTTTTTTTCTAGTCTGTTCTCACAGGTATTTTAGGTTTCTACTACTACATTTGCTGAATCCTTTTGATTCTCATCCTGTGGATCATCTCTAGCCTTAGTGGGTGTGGGTTGGACGGTTAACAGAAGGCGTGAGGCCGGGCTGCAGATCGGGATGAAGAGGAAGACCATACAGGTGTGCACTTCCATCTGCGATGTGCACGTGTGCCGTGATCTCCCGCAGGAAGATGGGAAGCAGCTTCTGTATCTGGTAGCTAGCTTCATTGGAGGTTGAGATTCAGTATGGGTGAGGAAAGGAGCTTAGCTACCAGACACCAGGCTGTTCTTGTCTACAGCCTTAATGATCCTCTCACTCAGGAGAAAGCTCAGCCAACCTAGGAAAACGTTTATTCTCTTCACCGCCCTTCACTCCCTTGGGACAGATACCAGTGCCCAGAAAAGAAAAAGACATAAAACAGAAAAGAAATAAGTAACTCAGCATGTTTCAGTTTCCTTAGGCTGCTCAGTGCCCACAGGCCCTCTCTGGAGTCAGGTGAGATGCTGGCCATCTATTTGAGTGGTGACACAGACCAGGAAGGTTACTTCATCCCTTTGACTTTTCTATGTCCTCTGAGGCTAGAAACATTTGTGGTTTGCTCCATTGCTCTTATTTTATCACCGGTTAGCTGCTTTCCTTGTTCCGGACTCTGCCTGAGCTTCTTTTCATGTGTCTCTTTTTCAGCTAATAGAGAGCTATAAAAATGGAGGCAGTCTGCTAATTCAGGGACCAGACCACTGTTCACTCCTTCACCATGCAGCTAAAACCGGCAACGGGGAGATTGTGAAATACATCCTCGACCACGGTGAGTAGGCGCAGTGAACCAAGGATCACTTCTCCGCGAAATAAGTGAATTTTCTAACTTGACTTTCTTCCGGGATATGTTCAGAATGGGAGAAATGCTCTCCAAAGTTTAGCTGACTCCCCCTGCTTATTTGAAGCAGACAGAATGGCAGACCACTGACACATGTCGGTCCCCATAGCCAAAGATTTCAAAGACATACTTTTCATATCAAGGCCTTTGCAGGATATTTTTGAGCTGACTAATTAAAAAATAAAAGCCAAAACAAATGTGACCTGACATAACATGCTGTATTGTTTTGGGAAGAGCGTTAAGTTGACTGGTTGGGACAAGGTACCAAATCCACGTTTTCATAGCTAATTGTTCTGAGGATTAATAAGCGTGTTTTTTTCCCCAACTTCCTGGCTTCTCTCTTTCTCTTTCTTTATTTCCTGTTTGAATTTCATTCATGTTTTCAAAATAAGCCACACTTCATTCTCTTTACAAACATCGGGTACTCTTCTGTCTTCTGCGGTTAGATGATTACTACTGTAGCACGCACTTTAGCGTCTTCCTCTAAGGGCCCCTCTGAAGGCATAAACACATGCATGGACACTGGTCTTGACCACTGCTTTCAGCTTCCCATATTTACAGTGTTTCTAGGGATAAAGAACAGAAGCAAAGGGGGTAAAGTCTGCGTGGCTTGGGTATGTTTGAGGAAGGAGTAGAGTTAGCCTCTAGCTTTGCTAAATATAGATACACGGAGACCCTGGAAGATTTCCCGTGAGCCCCAGCAGTGACACTGTAGCATCCAAATCCAGGCTGTAAATAGTCTATCAGTAGACACGCACATTACTTTTTACTCCCCTTTTTATTCAGTTCAACACATGCTTTATTCCTTTCAGTAATTCCACAAATATTTGTGGAGTGCCTAACAGGAAGTACCTGTTATAGACCAGTATACACACACGTGTGCACACACACAGGATAACAGTCACTATTTTCAGGCAATTTCCAGTGGAAAAAATATAATCATATATAGCATTAGTTTGAAAATGGTTGTATATAGATGGTTTAAGTCCTGTTGTAAAGCTACAGGTAGATAACAGAGCTCCCATTGGTCACACACTTCTTAGATTTCAGATGCTTATACTAAACTCATCCCATGTCAGGATGTGACACGTCAAATGTCAGCTACATGTGACTCACCTTGTTTTGTCTTCAGTTCCTTTTCACCATGAAGCGTTTACTCGAACCCTTGGCCTGAATTATGGTGGAAAGAATGGCAAATTTTTAGGAAAAAAGAAAAGGTGATTAAGTAGGATGGTGGTCATTAGACCATTTCTGACCCCCTGTAGGCTGGGCCGGACAGCCCCAAGCCGTCTGCCCTGGGAAGCTTAGGCGGTTGGCTGTGTTCTTAGTACTGTGTCTGCGTGTGTGTCTTTTCATCTCCTGTTGCGCTGCCCATTCTATTCCCTGCAGTGAAAGCATTTCTCTCTGGGCAAGACTCACAGAGCAATGGTGGCAGAATCTCTGCTTGCCTCCTTCACACACACACACACACACACACACACACACACACACACACGCACAATCATAGGTGTTTTCTCTTTCCCTTCGTGGCTTCTCCCAAAGCTGGTGAGAGGCAAAAGCAAATGTTAGAACCCTCTATGATGATTTTTCTCTTAATAGAAAAGATCTCATGGTTTCTCCTGACAAACTGCACGTGTGCTTTAGATATACATACTGTCCATTTATCTGTCTTTAGCTCAAGTGGAAGTCCTCCTGGTTGCTGTCTGCTTGTCCATTCTCAATCCTTTCTTCCTAGTTTGTCCTTTACCCAGTGGGGCTGAATGCTTGCTCACATACCTTAAGCTGTTCAATACCCACATCACCTCTCCGGAGTTAGGTGAGACACTGGCCATCTATTTGAATGCTAACACAATTTAGGATCTCTCTCTCTCTCTCTCTCTCTCTCTCTCTCTCTCTCTCCTGCTCTACCTCTCCTGAAGAGCTAGAACACCCCCCCCCTTAGTTCTGGGAACCCCTCTCTTAGTTACCTGCTGGTAGCTCACTTGGTCTCACTCACGAGGCCGCAGCGGACCACACTAGAGACTGAGTCTGCATTGGAGATGGACTCCCCGTGTGCGGGCTCTCAGCTGAGGTGCTGGAGTGCCCGGGACACCCAGAGCCTTTCCCTGTACCGGTTCTTTTATTTACCACTTCTTCATGGCATGGCGCTCGTAGGGCTCCAGGAGGATGGAAGCTTCCAGTTGTTGTGTGGCCAGTCTGGAAAGTTCTGCATCATCTCTGTAGTATTCTGTTCACTAAAATGGGTCACAGAGCTGGCCCTGACTTAGGGGAGGGGGAAATGGCCCCCACTACTCCATGAGAGGGGCTGAAAATAATTTGTGGCCAGATTTAACCCTTACTCTCTGTCTTCTTCAGTTGAAAATGATGAGCCTAACTTCTCAGTATCCTGAATTACTGTGTCACCTGAAATCCCCTGGACCTCTGCTTTTATATGTTCCTTTGGTTCTCAGTCCTAAGGTTGACTAGTAACAATAATTCATTGAATTTGCAGGTTCTTTAACCTCAACAATTTCCCCTCTTTTTAGCATATGCATGACCCATGTAATATTTGGGGTATACTTATACCAAAACCAAAACCTGTCTCCTCAGTTGCATGTCCCCAGGGGCATGAGATGATATCAGTCTAGAACCGTGGATTTTCACTCCCCACTACTTTTTTCACTGCCTTGAAAAAGAGGCTTGCTGTTTCTAACCCTGTCCGTGGACTGGTGCCCACGTACTTCGCCTGGCGTAAAATCCAGCTGGTGCATTAGTCTATTCGTGTTGTCACCAAAGCCTGACATTCCAGTACTAGGCTTGTTTCTCTTCGACCCCCAAGATCTCTTGCAAAGCGTGAGCCACACAATACAGCTCTCTCTGTCAAAATGGAAGGGCGTGAAGCAATCTGATAATTTGGGGGGAGGGGTATTTCTTTTTCCAGGTTTTTTTTTTTGGTTAGATTTTATCAATTAGTTGGTTTACTAATTATGATCATGAGAAAAACCAAAAACAAAACACAAAAAACCTTGAGATTCCAAGCACCTCAACTTGCCTTAAAGGCAAGTCATTCTCAAGGTCATGGAGGCATCTGATTCTCTCCCTGCCTCGCTAGGATCTCTCATGGGCCAATACGTACCTGAGAAAAAGCCTGTAGATACGAAGCACAATCCATCTTTCTATTTGGAAATAAAATCTCCGTATGCTCTCTAGTCCAGGAATCACTGCATTTTTAACCTTTTTTTGGTGATTTTTAACTTTTTAGTACCACAGTCAAATCATAGAAACTAAATTGCAGTTGATTTTTATTGAAATTCCATCTGATAGGCCTGGTCAATTCCATCTCTCTAACATGAATCTCATTATTTCTCCTTATTCCGGAATCCGTATACAAAATCTTTTTTGCTAGCCTAATCCAGCAGGGTCCTTAAGAGCTAAGCGCTTCAGCTCAACTGTTTTCAGTGTTGCTGTTTGTCTTAATATCTTTAGTTGCTGATAGAATTTAATTAGCCTGTGCATTTTGAAACATTGATCTCTTTTAAGTTATAGAAAGCTCTGTAAATTAGAGTATTCTGGAAGTCAGGGACAAGCACACGGGAAACATGACCCTTTCTCTTCTGGGAACCCATCACCTGGATGCAATGTCTGCTCAGTGAAATAGTCTCTCCTAATTTAATATGATGGCAACTCTAGAATCCCCCAGGTCCGACATGGAAAATGGCCTTTTCTAAGAGGCTTTAGTGAGGCCGGGTTTCAGGATGTGTCTCAGACGGTGGCACTGTATTTATAAACCAGCCCCAGGTTTGCCATAGACAGGTCTGATCAATATGAATTCATGTAAATAGGGGGGAAAATGGAAAGTTTTCACCACACCCAAGATGGAGAGGGACATTCCTCCTCATCTCTCAAAAGCTACAACTCTTTTGAAGTTTTAGTTTTTTCTTTTCTTTTCCTTTTTTTAAAATTTGGTTTAAGTCTTTCCTGTGGCTTCATAGGATAGGAATCCTAAAACCTGTTCAAAGACCTGACTGTAATGAAGTGCTAGTGACAGGGTTCTGGAGAAATCGGTGGGCCCTTTGCAAGGTGCCTGACGCTGGACTGGCGGCCTTGCGTCCTGCACTCCTGCTCGCCGGGAGCCCCTCTCCCCTCTGCTGCGCCCGCCTCTTCCCTGGCTGTTTGCGGTGAGCAGCGGGGGCCAGGAGTCTGAGAGATTCCTGGTTCTCCCAGACACCACAGTGAACCACAGATTTCTCTCCCAAGCGCTCTTTGGAAAGCGGGCTGGGGGCTGGGGCAGGAGAAGTGCGGTGGGCTCTGAAAAGCCACCGGAGGCTTGGATTGTTTTCTGTGCGCCTTCTTCTTTGGGACTTTTTCTCTCAAATACACAACCTGCTGTTTTCCTTTCTGAAAACCTGGAGTTTGGGCATTCGTAGGCTTGCAGAGAGAATGGAGGAGGAAGAGGGTGAGCCATCCCCCAGGGCCAGGGTGGAGAGGGAAGGGGGGCTCCAGCCCCGGCCCCCCCAGTGACTCCCGCTTTTCAGCTCCTTTCAACCATATTTTCTCCCGCTCCTTCCTCCCTCCTTGAACCCCTCCGAGGGACTTTTGTGTTGTTTTAGGCTTTTACCACTCCGCACATCTCGCCCCTTTGTTTTAATCCGCCCCCACTCCCACCCCCTTGCCCCCCTACCGTGTGTCCCGATAGAAATCTCACTCATGCATTTCCTTTTTGATTTCAATGGCTTATTTTGTCTTCCCTCCTTTTCTGTCTTCGGTCTTTCTTTTCTTCTTTTTTTTTTACCCCCCTTTTTCTGCCTCTGGTCCCCGAGAGAAAGGACCACCGTCCCGCTGGGACAGGATGGCGGTGGGGCTCGAGTTCCCAGTGCCAGCTCTCCCCACATCTGTGCAGCTTTTGTCCTGGGGCCCAGGAGGATTTGGAATGGTCTGCTGGCAGCGTCAGGGAGACTAATGGGAATTGAGGGCCGCGGACCGAGAGGCCACCGAGAGGTGGAAGGAAAAGCGAGGGGGATTTGGATGCCTCGGTGTGGGAAGCGAATTAAAGGATGCATGTGACAAAGGACACATCATGTATAATACAAGCACAATATTGATGATAGGGTCCTAGCGGCAAGAGCTGGGGATCCCACGGAAGGGCCGATGGAATGAGCCCTGGGCGGCAAACTTGCGGTCTGGAAGGCTCGACACTTAACCTCACTCTTCACTTTCTCACGTTGGGAGATCTGTGAAGTTTTGCTTCCCTTCACACTCCCCGGCTTTCACTCGAATACTGATGCCTGGATCTTAGTACATTTTTTTCCTCCTTCCTTTTCATACAGCACAGTCTTTTGAATGCATGTTACGTTTATGGATCCTTCTCTGAGAAAAAAATATGATGCTGGCTGGGATCCACATTGATTTTGAAATGGCTCTCATTCCTTCTTTCATTCAATAAAAAGATGAAGTCTGTCCCATGACCTTTGGAGAAAAAATGTTAAAGTACTAGTCACCGCTAACTTTTATCGCTCTAAATGCTTTGTCTGTATTAATGTATTACATTCTTAAAAGAACCCTACGTAGGGAGTTCTCTCCATCTGACAGGTGGTGAAAACTGAAGCGTAGTGAATTCAGGCTACTCCCCAAGACTCACATGTAATACCTGGTCTCTGCCCTCCTTTATTCTAAAACCCAGTGTGGGAAATGAAACACAACCCAGCGCAGGGTAGTCTGATACAAGCATGGCGTGCCGGGCCCCAGGCCCAGCTAGTGCCGGGCCCTGAAGGGGCGGCGCTTGTCCGCCTCTGAAAGTTTCATGGGGAAATTTGCACACATGCCCCTTGAGTCAGGATTTAACGGGTGTGTTCTGGTATAGGTCAGCTGTGGGACTGAGTGTGGACGTGGTGGTAAACCCTAGGAGGGGGCAGTCAACCGAGACTTGGTTTCATATTCAGGGAAGAACTGTGAGTTCACTGCTGACAGGGTAATGGTACCTCTTCAAATTCCCTGAGGGACATGGCATGGTGTTCACAACGTATATCTAAAATATAGAACGGTATGTACTCAAATATAAATCAAGCTTCAGATCCAAATAGTCACCATCGATAGAAATGGAAAGAATTCCATTATCTTTTCTTTCTCTTGTTCTCTCAGTAACTTAAAAAAAAAAATCACAGATGCTATTTTTATTATTTATTTATTTTAGTTTTATTTATTTCTGAGAGAGAGAGGGAGCACTAGCAGGGGGAGGGCAGAGAGAGGGGGACAGAGGATCCCAAGTGGGCCAAGTGCTGACAGCACAGATGCGGGGCTCGAACTCATGAACCATGAGATCACGACCTGAGCTGAAGTTGCACTCAACCAAGCGAGCCAGCCAGGTGCCCTGATGCTATTTTTAAAATACTTTTTGCTTTAAAGAGCACTTTGCAGTCTGTGCGGGTGATTTGTTTCTCAGGCCATGCCCCGTCTCTGCAGACCTTCCTTGGGGCTCTAGTAAACAGCACAAAACACTAGGGAGGGGCATGGGGAGCGAAACGCCTGCCTGTTCCTAGGCTGTAGCCTGACTCAGTCCTCTTCTCCTTTCCTCCTCTGCCACCCCCTTCTTGCTGGCATTATGCCAGCACGGTTATTGTAAAGCAGGTTAAAACGCTGTTAGAAAGTGTACCTGGACTGTTAAAAACGGCTTCCCGCGCCTGTCATCAGTTCCCTGCCACCCTTCCCTCTGCACTGGGGATCCACCTGCCGCCCTCAAACCGTTCTGCTCTTTGGTGTTATCTGTACTGATAACGCAAAGGGGAGGACGGTTCGGGTTAGTTAAGTCCATCACTCCAGAGCCCATTTCATTCCAGAAACCTGTAGCTGGAGTTTCATCAGATTCTAATGAAGCGTAAGTATCTTGCTTTAGGATCGGCACCACCTCTCCCCCTCACCCCTCTGGGCCGCGGCAGGTTAACAGGAGAGAAGGCGGAAGTGCTAAGCGGTGCGGGCGTCTCTCACTCATACACTGGATAATCAGCTCTGGAATTGTTCTGCGTTGGCTGTGTTTATGGGAATTCTTGTCAAGAAATTTGAGGAACAAGATCCTTTCTCTTCCTTGTCCCCACTTTCAGCGTGTCAAACAAATGCCATCTTAGCGCAGATTAAGTTGGTTCCACAGCCTCTCACTTACCTGGCAGCAGGGATCCTGAAGGCAGGGGACTCCCCCATGGTGGAGCCCTGAGTACAGAATGAAGGGAGAAAGGAGGCAGGGCCTCTGGTGCCCAAATACGCAGGCCAGGCACTTAGTAGTAATGGTGGGAACGCAGCCACCAGTGAGGCTGGGTTCCATGGAAATCCTTTTCAAATGGCTCCAGAGGTTTGCGAAGAGGGCAGGCGCTATCTGTGAGGACCGTCGGGCACTGTAAGCCTTCTTGTTCCTGACCTTGACCTTGCAGGGAATGCCCTGCCCGCAGCTGAGGAGACACGGAGTATTGCTTCTCGGGACATTAAATTTGAATCAACAAGTGGGTTCAAAAATCAATGGAAGAAAATGCAGAGTCCAGTACATTTCCTTCCTTTACTGATTCTCCACATCTTGATTTAGTGTAACCTCTTGGATTATGCCAGAGAATAGGACCCTTAGTATGTAACCTTCAGTGTGTAGTGTGGTGCCCGCGAGATAAATATTAGCAACCCTTCTTTACATATGTGGCAGTCGAGGGACTGAGAGATTGCATGAACTTGCCCAAGGTCCAGGAAGTGGTAGGTGGAGCTAGAATTTGGAAGCAAGGAGGTTCAGCTCTAGGACCCATCACTGCGCTGTACTGCGCTGCACTTCTTTGGGTGTTTGTTGCAGGAATTATTTGTTTGTCATGAACTATTTTCATTTTTCCTTAGAAAAATGTTCCTAGTTTGTTGAGGAACAAAAATGAGTTAAGTCTTTGTTAAATCCTTAATGTAGGATAGATGCTAGAGGGATATGATAAATAATAAATATTCTTACACTGCAGGGATTTGGAAGAAATCATTTAGGGATCAAGACATATGACTGAAAATCAAATACATGGTACCCATGGGTGGAACCAAGTAAGTGTTACAGGAGTTCAGAGAAGGGATAGATTCCTTGTGTGAAGGCAGGTCTTTTCAGAAGACCTTGTCACAGACTGGACTTCACGGAACGGGTAGGACTTAGGTGTGTGTCTGGGAAACGAAAGGCTGGTCTGGATGGGGAGTGGAGAGAACGAGCTCTGTGAGCCAGGAGGGCCTGAGAAATGGGTGGTGGCGGGGCAGTTACCAGATGAGCTAATGTGAAAAATGGAACCTGGGTCAAGTTGAGGAAAGGCAGTTCCAGGTGAAAGACTGTGAACTTCCATGTTGAAATACTTGGGAGTAAACCGTCAATATGCTGAACTGGAAACCTGGAAATCTGACTGATCAGAGACGTGTCACTTTTCTTACTGTGTCTGCAAGGTATTTATGCTCCAGCCAGAGACCAGTTTGGAAGCCTATTTGTCAAATAGGACAAAGAGGAGAGACAAATAGGGCAGAAGGTGCAAGGGAAGATTCACTGGCCTTGATGGCCAGTATCTGTGAAAGAGGAGCAAAGCTGATGAGGTAGCTCTTGGATGACCAGGAGGATTGTGAAGGTCCCATAACATCTCAGCCAGCTTCTTGGCCAGTGACTTTCGTGGTTGGGAAGTCCTAACCTCTTCCCTGTCTTCTTTTTATGTAATAAGTGATCACCTAAACACATTTTCTTTTTTAATATTTTTTAATGTTTTTTTAAATTTATTTTTGATCCAGAGAGAGACAGAGCATGAGAGGGGGAGGGGCAGAGAGAGAAGGAGACACAGAACCGGAAGCAGGCTCCAGGCTCTGAGCTAGCTGTCAGCACAGAGCCCGATTCGTGGCCCAAACCCACAAACGTGAGATCTGACCTGAGCCAAAGTCGGAGGCTTAACCGACTGAGCCACCCAGGCGCCCCCACCTAACCACATTTTCAATGATAATGATATCCAACAGTAAAGAAAGCAGATCAGCAGGATTGTATTTCTAAAGACTAAAATGCTCAATACCTAGAACTGTGTTTATCACATTTTATTCATTAATTCAGCCCAACATTTAAGCATCTGCTTGCTTCAGTGCCAGGCACCACGGCAGGATATAGTGATGACTGAGGCATGGGCCTTGAGGTTAAGGGGTTCACCAGAGTCTAGTGGAGGGAGACAAATGAGCAGGTGGTTTTGTTATGGTTTAAATGTCTTGATCAATAAGGTGATTGTGTGTCCCCTCCTGTGCAGTATAGTCTCAATTTGGATGATGAATTCTATTGCCCTCCCAATTATAGGACATTGGCTTAGCGCACAAAGGGAGGGTGCACATAGGCAGGACACTTAACGCAGTGTTTGGAGCGGGATCACTCAGGGCTTGATGGAAAATGTGTCTCAGCTGACACCTGCAGGTTGGTTAGAGTGAGGGAGGGTTCGGGACGACAGCAGCGGTGCAGAAGGTGGAAAGGGGGTCATGCCAAGCATTGTTTGCAGATCAAATGAATTAATTGATGAACAAAGAAAACATCATCAGTGTACAACCTCACCAAACATCTCAATTGCTAACCAAGTATCTGTTATCATTTGATATGTGTACAGAACATTTCTTCCTGGTCTTGGAAGGGAAATCTTTTGAAAACTGTAATTTTACTTTGTTTCTAAAATACAGATGTTAGACTGGATGATATCTGTGGTATTTTATAGTTTTAAAATTCTACTGTATAAAACCCCATCTCATACAACCTGCTACTGGAGAATGATAAATAGTCCTTAAAGCCCACTGAATTGTCCCCTTTCTCCCAAGGTAACCAACCACTTAGTTATTTCTCACTTATTCCATTCCAATTACTTTTATTCCTTCATGTTGACTGAAAGCTGCTTTACAGGCAGAAACCATATCATTCTTATGGAGCTCCCATTTCACACATACTGGCTGGTGGCGGTTGGGAGTTGGTGAAGGGGAATAGAGTGGTCCTTTCTTTTCAGGGGGCATGGGAAGCAGTCTCATCCCTATTGCCAAATGGCCCTTCTTTATTCAGCTTTCCAAGGCATTATAATTCTGTGATTATAGATTTTTGTTGTTGTTGTTAATGGTTATTTTTTCAACTTCTCTTTAATGGACATCTTGCTTTCCTCTTATTTAGGACCTTCCGAGTTATTGGATATGGCAGACAGCGAAACGTGAGTGTTGCCTTTCATTACATAGTCTAGATTGTTTTCTTTAGAACGTATCTAGGAGAAGAATGCAGTCTATAGGGTATATACTAGATCATTTAAATGTCAGTGATAAAGAGGTCACTTTCTTTTTTTTAACGTTTATTTATTTTTGAAAGATAGAAATAAAGTGGGGGGAGGGACAGTTAGAGAGAGGGAGACCTAGAATCCAAGGCAGGCTCCAGGCTCCAAGCTGTCAGCACAGAGTCCGACACGGGACTGGAACTCAGGAACCATGAGACTGTGACCTGAGCCAAAGTCAGATGCTTAACTGACTGAGCCACCCAAGTGCCCTGAGGATTCACTTTCAGTAGTACATCTAACTGCTAATCTTCTAAATCAAAAATTACACAATAAAAATTGATGACAAAAATCCTAATGATTTTAGAGCTTTCTACAGGCAAGGAAGTTCTGCACTGGTGCATCTTGGACTCCTGAGAAGCCTAAATAAATACATTTACCTTTTTTATTTACTCTTCCTCAACTGGGGTTTGTGAGAAAATGAAGTCCTAATACTGTACGGCATCCTTGTTTGTAACGAAACCTCTACGCTAAGTCTAGAATGGAGGAAGTTAGATACAACCATTGAAGAATTAAGAATATAGGAATTCCAGCCATGGTTATGTTCTGGAGTTCGGTGGAGAAAATCATCCACTTTGGGGCGGTCCCCAAACTGATAGTTTGTTTTCAGCTTTCTTTGTTGTTTTCCTCAGGCAGCAAACATAACTACTCCTTCCCAAATAGGAGCAAAGAAACGCTAAATATCTAACTCTGAAAGCTATATAGAAGCACCGTAGAACTTCTCAGAAATTTGAAAAGAGATAAAGATGGTTGGGGAATAGCTAAGTCAGTCTGGAGGAAGGAAAGTAGGCAGGAAGAGACCAGAAGATGAGTGGGAAGGGTCTTGTTACCTAGTTATGAGTTACTAGACATGGAAGAAACTATCCGTTGTTACGAAGAGTCCGTCCACGTCCCATACCCTACTGACAAGACTGTCACCCGTCTGTCTTGTGTAAGGACTGCATTTGATTTTCCGTGATAAGCTTTGGCATTGAACATGTTTTCCATTTTGGAATCAGAATTGAAATATTTTCTTCCCTCTACTGCCTGGGGTGGAAATAGCTACTTGGCCTCACCCTCTGCCTAAGCTGAGTGGCTGGCCTCAGCCCTGCTAACAGGGGGGAGAGCTCATGTCCCCACCTCTCCTGGAAATCCTCTGTGACTGCCCACACCCTCCCACCTGCCAGTCACATGAAATCAGTAGGTAGAACAGCTTGTGTTGACCGGTCCTTCGAAGTTGAGTCCCCAGGAGGTCCTCCACTGAGGGCCCCAGGGCGGTCAGCCAAGCGCCCTGTGATGGCGAGATGCGCCTGAAGGCCCTGTGGTTTTCCATCATTGTTCTGCCCGAATGTATCCGCAGAGAGAATTGCTCCGCGGTGCTCCGCACATCTGTGCGTTATCAGTCTGTTTAATAGTGCCATTGAGTATTGCCTGAATCAAGCATTAGAGGTTGAAAACAAAATCACTCAGTCTAGTTAACACTCTTTAGAAAAGAGAACAGAGGCAGATATTACGCTTAATTGATGACTAACTGAAGACGGTTTTAGATACCCCGACATCCACCTCTCCAGAAGATGCCAGCAGCCAGTGTCTCAGCTGCAGATAGCGGAGGAGGCCGAGGAGCACAGAACAGCAGCAGCAGGGATAGGAGGCCTCCCTCGCCCCCTCCCTACCGCCTCCACCCCCACTCCCACCCCTGCCCCCAACCCCTTTATGGGTGGTTTCCCATCTCATCTTTGATTTAGGGGTGAGACCGCACTGCACAAGGCTGCCCGCCAGCGGAACCGGGCTGTGTGCCAGCTTCTGGTGGATGCGGGAGCATCTCTGAGAAAGACGGACTCCAAGGTAACTTGATGAGTGAGTGCAAACATCCTCCCACTGGGCAAGACCACCGGCACCATTGCCTTCACTTGTGCCCATAGCAAAGGCATCCTTTCGATGCTTATGGAAGTGTCTGGGGCTTTGGAAAAAGGAGGAAAAAATAAAGTGCTTCATTTAGAGAAACTGTAGTTTAAACCTATAAGCACAAAAGGAAGGGTGTGTGCCTGCCTATGGGACTTTATAACCCCCTGAATGGGCTGGCCTTGGGACGTTGGGGTTGTCCTGCTGAATGCCAGCAGCAGAGCGGCGGGGTGGGGAGGTCGAGGCCTACGAGAGGAGTAAAGGACGTGGGCTTGCTGCCCAGAGCCCCTTCTCCTTCAGCTACTCTGTCTAGCGTAGTTTGAAATCTATGATTTATGTGGTCCCTGACCCTGAAAGGTTTATAATCTTAAACCTGGTGCGTTTAGGTTGGCTTTATATCTTTAAAAGTTTCTACCTATTTATTTTCTTATATTTTCCCCTAAAAGTTGACCCCTGAAGTTAGGATGGGAATTACTAATTACTCTCATTGATGTGAGAACTGAAACCAAAAGGAAGTTCTACGCCCTTAGACCAGTCGCTGAGCCCAAATCCAATTTCAGCTCTTTTGACACCCAGCCCAGTGTTGTTTCATCGGGTCAGTGGTTCTCATTTGGTGACAGAATACCCCCTACTGGATGCGACAGGATGAAGTGTGGCAACATAGTTACAAAGTTGGGGTTTTTTCCTATGGTTTGTATCATGTTTCATTGCCTTATGGTGATAGCTATGGCATGGTGGCTTGAAATGTGGTTAGTCTCCCTGCAGCAAAAGTCTTACAAACCTAGATTCAAAGTGTGTTAATGCCTTAATGGGAGGGCAGTGAGGCCGGAAATTGATAGCGGGACATATCTGCCAACCTTGATCAGAAAAACGCCAACAGGTAGTAGTAAGGAGGAGACCCTCGGTCAAGGAGAACTGACTTCAGGCTGCGCTGTGAGTTCTGCATTCACAGATAGCACCAAAAAAAGGGCTGAAAGCCAGAGCGATGGAGGAGGCGTAGCTCGGTAGAATTGACCTGGGACTGTGGCCCAGGAGACGGCGAGATACTTAATATAGAAGATCAGTGTCACAGAGGAGCCTGATGAGGGTCTGAGAAAACACCCTGGGGAAATTCTCAGAAAGGACAAAGCATTTAACTGTAGAGGGTGGCAGAGAAGAATTTTAATATAGAGATGAGGATTGCATTATGCAGGCACTGAATAAATAGCCTACGTTTTGGGCCAGTGAATATAGCCAAGGAACACAGATGTATTACTTACATGACTTGAGCCCTGTTAGACTTATTTAAGTGACTAGCAACTGCTTATATGCAGTTTGCCTCCTGGGGTTTCCTCAAACCGCGTGAACGCCATGAAATAACGTTGTCTCCTGGGTGGACCTCTTTTTCTGCTCCGAGCCAGTCCTGAGCCAGTTGCATGGTGTGGTTCTCGGCTCCTGCAGCAGCCCACCAGATCCTAGCTCGCTGCCTGAGGTCCCCGGCCACCTCTGTTCTTCCCGCAGGCTATTAAACAGGTCAAGCTGTGTCTGGATTTCTAGCAGGTCTGTTACCTGTCTGGCTAGCTGAGTGGGTATAGGATTTCAAATGGATTGCTCAATGTGATATTCTTCCCGGATGATATTTGTACTGAAAATCTTTGTTACATAACCTGGTAGAAAGACACACACCAGGTAGGCAGGATCAATGAGGCCATGATTTCAACGGTTGGCCTTGCTGGGGTCACTCACACTGCAGCGTGGCAATTGCCGTTTGCCACACAAAAGACCATCTTACACTCAGCTCAGAATATAAAAGGAAAGAGAGGACAACATGAAATAGACAAAAGACTGGACAGGGAACCTGGCCCCTGGGCAGATTGCTCTTTTTTTTTTTTTTAAATCTTTCCAAGTTTTCTGAATCCAATAAATGAGCTTAACTTTCCTGGAGATTTCTTCCTATTCTGTGTTATGTATATGCATGCTTTTTTCCAAAACGCAGCTTCATTATTTTTGTGATTATAAGTAGAGTGCATTCTTACATAGAAAACTCTAGCAATGCAAAAAATATATAAAAAGATAAAAATCTCTAGAAATCCCACCCTGTAGACCTACATACTATTAAATGTTTAATGATCCCACTTTACATGTAGCTATGCCTGTTTTTCTCTCTCATTTATTTAAGTAGGTGAAGTCATACTCTTCACGTTACCATAGAAGGCAAGCGTTCACCCAACAGTATGTTCTGGAGGCCTTCCCGTAGGAAGTAGTACATGACTCATCCTTTTGGGGATCTGCTAATTTTTCCATTTTGTAATTTTATGTTAAACTAAAGCAGAACATGGTAATTATGACTGGATCTTCTCCTAGAATGTTTTTTTTTTTTAATTTGGAAAGAAGCATATCTTTAGAATTTCTCTTGATACAGAACATTTCCTTTGAAATGAACTCAAGGGCCACCCCAGTCCACCTCTCTGAATATTTAGAAGCTAGTAATTCCAACCTCATTAATATTGAGGTTAAGACCAGATAGTCTACTAATACTGTAAACAAGTTGAGAAAAATTATGATAGGAACTTCAAGCTGGGGATGAAATACTGAGTCCCAGCTAAATAAATAAAATTTTAGAAAGAATCCAGAGCCACTGCTACTTTCCTTTTATCCTCTGCCCATGTCCCCTTGTAGGCTGCTGGGAGCAGGCTCAATTAAACTTGACACTCTCCATTGCAGTGACTTAGATGGAAGCTGAGAAGCCCTCAATAATTTTTGTGATACTTGTGTGCACTTATATGTGTGGAGCTGTTTCTTTAGTACAGTGATCATGCCTTTACCTTTTCCCTAGAACTTAATATTACTTTTTAAATAGAGAAAACCATATCATTGAGCAAAAACTAGAAGTTTCAAAGGAGAGTTAAGAATCTGTAAGCATTCAAAAGAATAGAGACCCTCCTTCCTTCTGCTGAATTCTATTCATTGACCTGATCCCAAAAATATCATGTGTGTGTATAAATATACACACGGCATTATAGTAGGCTGCAAGAAATGATAATCACTTAAGATGACGTAGAAGATCACTGAATGACAGAAACGTTTTGATATATTAGGTGAAAAAGTATGTGACAGAATAGTATATAAGCAGAGTATGGTTTTATTTTTATAAAAAATATGTATAGAGCTACAGGAAAATACAAAACAGTCACTGTGTGGAAAGTTAACAGTGGTTATCTGAGTGTAGCACAGGAATTATTGGTGATTTTTATTTTCTTCTTTATGCTTTTGTACTTTTCCAAGTTTATTTTTAATCAATATCCATTACATTTATATTCAGAAACTTACTCACTTTTTGGAGAGATGAGATAGTTCTGAATTGGGGAGAACTTAACTGAAGACATTAAAACCAGCAAAGAAACAATCTCTAGATCATTTACACCCATCCTACGCTATCATTTTCTGCTTGCTGCTTCCCAGACTTTAGTACAATAGGAAGACTCCCAACTCTGAATGCCTCCTCTCCTGCTTTTCTGCTCAGTGGTTTCTACCCCGCTTCTCCCCAGAAGCATCTGGGTTCCAAAGCTCAGCATGCCACACCATTTCCTGCTCTGGACTCAGTTCCCCTGAACCTCCATTTCCTTGGATGTAAGCCCCACCTGTCAAGTGATAGTCTCTTTCTCTTAGACTTACCTGTCTCACATGTTTAATGTGATGATAGATTTGAAAGTGCCTTGTGAGCTCTAAAGCCATCAGCATGGGAAAATCCTTTAGTGGGTTAACTTTGAATACCTCTATTTCTGCATTTAAAAAATCTCATTCCAAGTATTTGTGTCTCCTTCCTTCACACTGCTACCTATAGGGTAAGACACCTCAAGAGAGAGCACAACAAGCTGGAGACCCAGATTTGGCTGCTTACCTAGAAAGCCGCCAGAACTATAAGATCATTGGCCATGAGGACCTGGAAACTGCTGTTTGACCCTGGTGGATCACAAAGAGAACCTGAGCGAGCGTATCACCTGTGCCCTCCCGGCGATCGGGCAGCTCCCCTGGAAGAAGCTGATGGAATCCATAAATCTGTCTCTCTCCTGCAAGAATCAATCTGATACCATGTCACCAGTTGTTAAGGGCTACCAGGACGTCCAACAGAACATGATAGCCCATGGAGGAAGAGGCAGGATACCTGGAGATTTGTGGAAGTCAAGTTCCACAAAGTTTGATCCTTATTGCTTCCAGCAAGTAGCATGAACTTCTGTGTTCACCTGTATAATTTATTTTCAAGATTCAAAGGATGTTCGTATACACGGCACTACTCCCGCCTCCCCCTGTGCATTCATGACTCCCCTGTACCACACAATTCTACTGTAACTACTGACCATTTGCAAAAGATGATCTGTTCTCTTTACATTCAGTCTTCGAAGACCACAAGACTGTCTGAAGGTCTTTGCAAACCCTCTGGATGTCCTGCAGAAACACAACTGTAAAGCTGCTTCCATTTCCAAATCGAAATATACCAAGACTATCAGTGACTTTTTGCATGTTCCCCTGCCCCCCCCCCATCCCTTGTCATTACGTAGGAGCTGGGATGTGCCACATGGATAATGTCAACTTGTGTGCTCTTATCTCTGAGGTATGGTGAGGTGGCATGGGAGGGAACCCAGGGGCCGGCCCGGGGTCACGGGGCTGTTGCTGACAGCCACAGGGACTGGCTCAGCTTGGGCTGTTTGCACAGCTCCGTACTGCCTATGTGTAGCCATCTTTGCCTTTTGCTGCAATAGAGGCGAGCAAAGGATTAAACGAAGGCCCACGGCTGGTTTGCAGAACCACTGGATTTTTAAGTGCAGTTGAAGTTGCCAAGCAGAAAACCATGTGCAAGAGCTGCGGTAACAGGAAATGGAGCACTGTGACAGCGTTTACGTGTAGACTTTCTTGAGTGATAATAGAAAGCAGGCTAATTGACTTGAAATAAAACAGCCAGTGCAAAAGTAGCAGCATACGTCGAAATAACTCACTTAAGCAAGAAAACAGTCACTGGAATATTGCACAGAGGCTATTAAGTATAGACTCTTAGGTGCAGTGGTGAAAGGGGGCCCATTTTAGCTTTTCCTTCCAAGTTTTTGGTTTCCATTACCCCAAGGAAGCCTTGTCCCAAGGACAAAGCCTTGTATTATGAGTTCCACTGCCAGATTCCCAGGAGGGCTGGATCTTTCTGATGGATGCCTCACCTTTTACTTGTCCGGTCCCGGGCTGTGCCTGATAGCACTACAGCCCCATTTCTTCTGTCCGGGGGAGTCTAATATATTCTTTTCTCTGTCTTTCTCTACTGGAAACTTCTTAGTACAATCCACGGTGGGAGCCTAGCCAGAAATGTGTCTCTGGCATTGAAATTGCAGTTTCTAATCCTGCCACAGATCCATTGGTACACACAGGTCCCTCTACTGGGGACACGGTGATACCTACAATAGCAAGAGGAAAAGTCTTACTTTTAGTGAAGATACCTATTTGACTTTGATATAAGTGAGAAATGAAAGTGGGTGACTAAGGGTTGTTTCAGACTAGAACTGATGTCTTCTGAGCTTTTCTCCATTTCGCTCTTAGACACAAGCAAAGTGCTTCTCTAGTGTTTCTGCATGTGACCATATAAATGATGGTTTTTCTGCATTTACTGGAAAAGGTCCGGTGGTGACGCACCGCTTATCTGAATTGCATCTGGTCACATACCATTTTGAAAGGACACATATGGATACTGGATTGAGTAGGAATAGCTTCTCAGTGGATGGGGACATGGTTTCAAAATCAGATCATTGGTGTTGTTTCCAGCTATGAGGGAAGAGGTTGGTTGTGAGTAATCTGTTGCCATATATCAGTCTTCGTAATGGAATTATCTGTTGGGCTTTACGGTAAAGGGAAGGAGGACTACAGCAGATTGTTTCCAGAAGCTGGAAAAAAATTTGCTCCAGGAAATTTTAATCACTGGGCTTCATCTGGGAGTTTTTCAGTTGGTGAGACTGTCAAAGAGATGTTGTGATGACAGAAATATAATCCTTAAAACAGACTGGAGTCTGGCCTTGATTGGTGCCTTCCATTCCGTAGATTTAGCCAAACAGTTGGCCACACCATCGGTTACCCAGCTGCCATTTCTGGGATGAAGGAATATTTTCACCAACTACCATCTCATATTTCTTTGTGATGCTTCAGAGCAGCCCAGAGAAAATTTAGGGTAGAGATGGCGATGGGCCAATTCAAATAGGTCCAACTGAAGTCACAAATAAATTCCTGGTATGAAAGTAGATTAGGTAATGACTACTGTAGGAGTTTCTGGTACATTTGGAAATCGTTCCAAGCAAAAAAAAAAAAAAAGTTCTACATTATTGATGGGAAAGTATATACAACCAAGGCAAATATCTCTTTGAAAAAGCAAATGCCCTCAGGACTTGGGTTGTCCAAGAAAAGAACATCAAAAATGAGCAGAGCGGTTATATATTTAATGGATTTGATATTAAACCTACCTCCTGTAGCATTTTTTAAAACTGATCTCTGCGTATGACAGTTCTGGGCTTTAGAAAAAGCTAAGGCCATATGCTCCAGGAGTTTCCAGCTCAGCTTAAGTAGAGCCTCTCATCTTTAATGGGCCATCAGAAAGTGTAGAAGCAAATGGTCTGGCCCGGGTCTGTAAACCCACATGCATTTAATTTAAAATACATAAAACTATATACTTAGAGAAATAACAATTTCTGCAAAACCTCCTGAGACAGAACTGGAGAGCGGCAGCCTTAGCTGGCATTCCTCTGTGTCTGGCTCAGAAGAGCCCCTCCCATGGTGGAGCTTTCTGCTCTGGGATTCCATTTTTAGGTTAGGCTGACAGGGAGGGGGATGAGGACGGGGGAGGTTTTACAAGACAACACCACGGAACCCTAAAGGTAGTCATTTCCAAAGCTGTATATTCCAGTCATATACACTTAATGAGACAGACCCCAGCTAAGCTGTGCTTTCTCACATTCAAGGACTTGATAAAAAACAGAAGCCAAGAAGGAAATAAACACCATGGCTGTGAATTTCACTTTGGGAGTTCTGGTGAACCTCTTGTAGTTAACCTAAAACCAATGCAATTTCTGAAAAAGAGACACTAGCTGGCAAGCACACAACCATGAAGTTGGTGACAGCTGATGGGAGGCATCGCGCACCCCATCGCCCCCCACCCCATCATGGCAGCTGGCCTTGGCGCTTAGGCACGTCTGTTTGCGTTGAGGGGCCCTCAGCAGGTAGCTTTCCTTTGGATCTCACAATCCTTCTTTGCCTAAAGGATTTCTGAAATTTATCCACCAGACTTCTCATAGCATCCATGTCTTACAGTATGTCGGGCAGCAGTCTTATGTTTTCATGTGTCTACTTTATTTAAAACATTTAGATTGTTTAGTTTATAGAAGTCAAACATGCTTTTTATAAGTTCTAATAGCACAGATGAGAATCAAAAGCAAGGTCAAGATGTTCCTCTCTGCTGCTGTAATGTCCTCAGTCCCCTCCCCAGAGATAAACAACGTTAACACTGATAAACATTGTTGCTCGTCTGTTATGTCAGAAATGCTCTGTGTACACAAGCCCCCACCCATGTATAGAAATATATTTATTTGTATACATATGTGTATATCTCTACTATACACACGTTATTGCATAGGCTTGTAATAGAACATTTTAGAAGCATGCTAATCATCTCTATGTGTATAGTTAACACCAACAGGTAAAGACAGGCTACCAGAAATACCAGAAATTTTTCATTTATTCTTCATTGTGTTTACTGTTGCTAAGCTTAGTTCTATTACTGCCACACTCCAGCCGCACATGGCATTTGCTATTGCCTGTGCCATAAAATCCATGACCACGAGGTCTTATAATGAATGGTTTATGTTACCTTACATGAAGCATGAAACCCACCTGAGCCCAGAGCTTTGTCTGCACTATTTTTGGATCTCAGACCGAGAGTTTCTTCTGCCGTCCTGCTTACTCCACAAGGCCGAGTCTGCAGGGCTAATAACTCTCCAGACACTGCCTAGTGATATTTAATTAGGGCCAGCTACTGCCAGGAAGGTGTCATAACTTAGATATGGGCTGGGGTCTGAGGAGCTTGGCTTCCTTCCAGTAGGAGTAGCTAATGAAATCACCAAAAACAGCGTGATCTTTTATTCAATTATGCTGTTTAAAAATAAAATAGATCATTGTTGAAATGACTCATCATAGCCATCAAATAAAACTAACTGCTCTACTTAAATGGATTATTTGCATTTTAGCTGAGAAAAAATAGAACATCTATTAAATGAGAGACGTTTCTAACTAATCTTTAGCATTTATTTGTGTAAAATAGTTTCTGTCCAGGTCTACCTAGAACCTTCTCTTAATCTCTCTACTTTCTCATTCTCTGAATTCCATATTCAGCTGATTGCTGTAGTTTTTTTCTCTACCGAGCTTCTCAGATGGACTTTGGCCCCATCCCTTTCTGTGACCAGGTCTTCACTCATCCCTAGTCCCTCCATGGTCCCTCTGACCATGGCAATAGTCCTCCTGGACTTTCTGCCACTACTTTCAGTAATTTTGTCATACAGACACCCAGATTTCCCCCAGGTATTATGCTCAAAATGGATCAAAATGAAATTATCCTCTGGGACAAGTATCCATTTTGCCTGAAGGACAAATAGATGTCCACTGACCTTGATTATCTTACAGAGTTACAACAAGCCTTATTCTGAGAAGTCATCTGCCACAGAGGATTAGCACATGTCTGTCTTAGTACCACCATGGGTGTCTCCAATCATGGCAGTTTCTTCCACATCCGGTCATGTAAACCTCGTGCTCCCCCAAATGACCTGGATGACTGGATTATATACAAGTTATACCCCTACTGGCCACCTGTGCATTTTTAGGCCATCTCCCCACAGTTTAATGAGAAACCTAAAAATAGGAACTAAGCAAGGAGTGGTGTCCTTAGACAGCCCACTCACCCCAGACACATAGCACTGACCTGGTCTCAAAAAGAAAGCAGAAAAAATAGTTCTTAGGCCATTGAGGCATTGCCGTTTAGAGATTTGAATATTGAATAGTATCCTCATGGGAGACAGATACCAGAGTCATATATGTATTCAGGCATTCTGTAGGCAATCATAGCTTCATGAGCCAATCAGACCTTTGTGTACTGAACCATTTAAAAAATATATTTATCCCTTACTCTGAAGCAAACAACATGCTAAGGATCTAGGAATTGATGCGAGAGCGCAACCTTTGACTTCATGGAGCTGGCAGCCTAGGAGGAAAGACGGATTCCATGTGATCAGTTGAGTGTGGGAGAAGCCCAGGGTGCCGGGGAGTGGGGGGCGGGGGGGGGGTGAGCATGCACTGAGGGGTCCATCAGGCTTTCTTGTGCCCATCACTCTTTAGGTGTATGAATATGAAATGAGAATATGAATATGAAGGAGATGATAGTTTGCGTTTCCTTCTCCTTCGAGTCTTGGTTCTGTTCTTAAAAACGTATTTGCAGCCAAGACTTGAAGATGAGAGAGGAACACTACTGAAATGAGAGCTAAAACTCACGCTATGTCACAAGGACAGAACTAGAAGCAATAGGCAAAATTTGCAGGGTTTTGACCTAAATACAAAATGAAGTAAAAACTCTATCAAACAGTGGAGTGGACACCCTAATGGAATTACACCCTTCTGGTCCCTAGGGCTGTTTGAACACAGGCTCCTTGACCACCTGGTGGGATGCTGTGATTAGGAACCTTTATCTAAGCAGCTAGAATCAGATTCTGTGAGTTTTTAAAGGGTTTTTTTTTTTTTCCAATGACAAATGGCAGGATTTCATTCTTAAGATTTATGAAAATCTTGATTCTTAGTCTTTAAGCCATCAATTTGAGAGGGAAAATCTTGAAGAGAATGACTTTTGGTTATCATTAAAAATTTTTAAACCCACTAAGCATGAATAATAGCTAGGGAACAGAGAACATACTACAAGGTCTAACTTACCCTAGAATACTTCTGGAAGAATCATGGATTTTGATAAAGGTTCTTAGGCATTCTCAAATCATCTTAGAAATCTGTTTTACTGTCTGTCTAATGTAAAAAAAGAAGTACCATGATTTGATATTCTTGCATTTAAATGTAATCTACTATAACTACAAAAGAAAATTTTGCCTAAAAGGTATTGGGAATCCAAGTAAATGTACCCAAAAAGCAGTCATGGGAAGGCCCCTTGCTTTTGCTGCCAGCGTGAGAGCTGCAAGAGAGGCCTCGCCCATGGAAACAAGTGACTCGGATTCGGAACGTTTTCCCAAGTTTTACTATTTTGAGCCAAATGGCATCTGAAAGGGATCCCTTAGTGGTGGGAACAACTGAAACCGTCTCGTTTCTCGATCCTTGGGTGAAACAGGTAGCTTTCAATAGAAAATAGTTTATACAACTCAAATCTATACCATTTACTATCGATTATACTGTTTGTTATAATGTCAATAACTTTTAAAATTTTAGTGTTTTAGTATTTTGATGCATGTGTGACAGCTTGGCACCTCAGTACAAACCCATGAGGTGGATAATGCAGATAATTCATGTTTGAGGAAATCTCAACCTTGGGCATTCACCTTGCACAGATTCGCATAGTACGTGGCAGAACCAGAGTCAGAACAAAGACCTCTAGACAGGACAGACTAACACCGCAGCAGTTATGTTTGCTAAGTAAACAGTTTCCCACCATTGCCTTCAGGGCTGTTTTACGTCATTCTGATTTCCACCGTTTAGACGATGCCTCCTTGAAAAGATAGATATTGACTTGGTCTCCCACAGCAAGAGATGAGTAGAACTGAGGGAGAACAGGAAGT
This sequence comes from Suricata suricatta, assembly GCF_006229205.1. Classification (NCBI taxonomy): domain Eukaryota; kingdom Metazoa; phylum Chordata; class Mammalia; order Carnivora; family Herpestidae; genus Suricata; species Suricata suricatta. Next base: position 15,928,510 of record NC_043701.1, read on the forward strand.
TAAAAAGTCAAGAGGTTTTGCAATCAGAGGCTTTTCAGGTTGAGTAAATGTCAAAGGGAAGAAAAAGGTCAAATGTTTGGGGCCACGGTAGATTTCACACACACACAAAAAAAAACCCCTAACACTGAGGGTGACTTCCTGGCTTCCCTATGATTCTCAACATTAAGAGATGTTAGTATTCTTTTCTCTCCTTGGAAGTTGCTCTTGGGATGACATTTTAGAATTCTGTACCAAAAAGTGTTGAAAGTGGGCTTGCCACTCAAGAGTCCATTACTCTAGGGTAGGGAAGCCAGGTTCTCAGACAGTCACACACACAGAGGTCTGATACACCTGCGGCAAGTTCTTCGGTGTTTGAAGGAGAACGAATAAGCAGGCCCGAGGGAGTCCTCAATTCGGGATCTCCTTTTTCACAGGGCACCCCTACAGGCAGAGCAGTGAGTTTGTAGATGGCCGCTGTTTGATCTGGAAGGAGAAGAAAGTAAGAGTAGGAACAGGAAAGTTTGGAGAAGACTGGTGAAGTAGGACTATGAAATTCAAATTCTGTAAGGCAGATAATTTGTGGAATTAAAGTCAGGACAGAAGAGTTCAGGACAGACATGGAAAGGAGGTAGCTTTATTACTTATAGAAGGATTTCTTTTTTTCCTAAACATATATCTAGAAAAATGGACTGGGCTTTTTACAAAATAAAGTGACTTAGTGCAGCTAGGGTCTCTTCCACTATTAAGCGAAAGTTGAACAGCCAAATCAGTGATCATGAAAAAGCAATTCCTTTACTGTGAGGGAGCATAGACTAAAAGACTTCTAGTTTTAGTTTTTTCTGATTTCGGACTCAAAGCAGCACTGTTAACCCCCCGCCCCCTCTCGGTTCCTGCCATGTAGACGGCAGTTACAGCTTTTTTGTAACAACATCAGTCATTGCAGATGTATTCCAGATCATTTAGAAGCAGTTAAACAATCTGCTTTGCCTCTGTACACGCATGCACATATGCTCACACGCACACACACGTGTGTGCACGCACACACAGACATGTGTCCCTTGCTAGCCAATTCCCAAACCTCCTGGGTGAAATAGGTATTTCTATTAAGGTAGAGGAGTTTCAGGTTTAGGAATTAAAGAGGGAAAAAGGATCTAGTGTTCAATTTTCCTACTTTCTACCTATTTGTTGTTTGGGGTATGTGGTTGTGGCTGGGGCTTGGACAAACAGCGGAAGATCTCTACTTTCTGGTAAAGAGTCATAGAGGTATTTTTAAAAATGACTTTCTATCATTAAGTAGGACTTAACCTTGTATCGCTAGACAAACGCTGCTATAATATCTGTGGACTATAGGTTTCATAGCCCATCCCCGCTTCCATAATAAGAAGACCTGAATCCCTGGATTTCAGGTTGGCTCAATGGGTATCACTTTTGAGATAGTCTTAAAAAATAGACCCTCATCCAGAGTTTTGCTCAGAAAATGCTGCTCCTCCACCTTCTCCCCCACCCTGTCTTTGGGAAAGGGAAAGGAAGAGCGACATTGTGGGAAAGGAAAAATTTTCAAGAGCAGTACAATAAAAAGGCTCTAGTTTTCACACAAATTGCCATGGCAACCCACAAATAAATAATATATACTCTCAGAAAATTTTGATCCTCATGAAAAGCACATCCTGAAAATGTAGAAAAAGATAGAGCTTGTTCAAAGTGGTTTCAAGGAATATCATGAAATGTTCAATCTAGGCAGCTTAGAAAAATTACGTGTGGAATTTAGGGGAAGAGACAGTTCTAGAAAGAGCTTTCTCATAGAGCTTTCCTAAGGACTAGGCTATTTGTTGAAGGAGTTTCTGTAAGTGCTCATAGGAGGTTAGAGCTGGCCACAGATTTGTGGCCTATGATAAAATTTGAAATAAATAAGGACAATTTAGGGTTTTTTCATGAATCTAAATATATTCAACCCTTAAAAATTTAAAGACAAACTTTTTTTATTCTGCGATTTACATATAACCTTCTTAAAATTATAGAGCTAGGAGATAATTACAAATTGTCTTTACTTATAAAAATAAAATGATGACAGCTCTAAGTTGGTTTACCCTATATTTTCTTTCAAATTTATGGGTAATTCTGTGAGATATATTGGTGAGATTGATCATTTTTAAGGCACTATCTAGCTTTGATATTTACTGCACCTTGTATAATGAATCCAAATGGTTCCTGGCCTTTTGGGTCTTAATAGCACTAAAATTTTTCATTCGCTGTCCTCCATCCCTTCTTGATCGGACTGAGGCTCTGACCACATGCATAATTTCCAACACAATTACAACTCAGATCGATGCTTGCTCACATCCTGATTGTGGGCTGGGAAGTGTTCCTTGCCATCCTGGGAAATGAGTTTCAGAACTTTCATAGACAAAATATTCTAGCACAAGAGAATATTTTGCAAAGCACATCTTTGAAGGGTTATAGTCCAAACGAGTCTCAGTAAAGGTTAGCGAGGCTGGGTTTTTATTTATTTATTTATTACACATGGTGAAGCGGCAACCGTGAATCTGAATATCACGTGGATCACAGCAAAAAAAAAAACCATTCCTGTAGAGACTTCAAGAATAGAGGACAATGTCCGTTCCATAAGAATGAATATATTTCATTTCCTTTGATTTCTGAGTGGGCAGAGATTCCTGGGCATCCAGAGTACCCTTGGCTGTGGGTCGTTCCCTCTCAAAGCCTACATCTGTGTGAAGAGTTGCAGTCACATTATAAAGGGCTCTTTCATGATTTCTGATTCTGCCCGATCACATCCTAGAGCCATGCTTTTGCAAAGCTGCCAGCTGGCAGGTGGAATCAAAATTAAAAAAAAAAAACAACAACAAACAGCTGTGGCAGTAGGTTGATGACGTTTTATTTCCAGGTGAAGTGGGATCCAGATAATATGAAATGGAGGGAGGGAGGGGGGGCGGGAAGGGGGGGCTGGGGAAGGGAAGAATGGAGTTTTTTGTAACAAAGTCATAAAGTATTTTTCCCTAATTTTCTTGCATTTCCTATTTATATAAAGTATCTTGATCACTGTGTTGCTCTACAGAGATTTTCAACGGGATTAATTTGAGAGACTGAACTAATCTCTGAAAAAGAAATTGACTAGTTACAGTTACTTTTTGGACACTTTTTCTGTATTGTGAATTGTGTGGAAATGTACAGAATAAAAGTTAAGAAACATACCTCGTTTCTTTTCTTCTGTTACTGGCTGCTAGATGTAATTGGTGTGAGTACTGTTCTTAATGGAGGTTAAGTTAGATTTTTAATATCAGGAGCTAAGCAAAGAGTTGGCTGTTAGGCAGAAACTTTAAGGGATCCCCAATAAGGCAGAAATTTAAAAAAAAAAGATTTCTGCTTTCAAGATGGTCTAATAGAGGCCAGATTTATCCTCCCACCTGAATAAAGAACATCTATATAAAAAACAGTGATTGTTAAGACACCAGGCATCAGACCAAAAAAAAAAAGGAGTGATCCCTAAGAGATGGAAGTCAGCGGCATGATTACTCCCGTCTACAGACCTCAGAGTTTCCAGGCAGTGGCTCGGGGAAGAGTAATTCAGGCAGAGCCTGGGAGATTTCCTGAGTTGGGGAGACCAAGGCAACTGGAGCTTCCAGAGCAGAGAGCATCGGGAAGCTGCCCAGAGGGATAACCTCACAGATCTGCAGAGACCCCTACCGAGGTGTTCAGCCACACCCTTGTCAGCGTGGCCACTTGAGGAAACCACGGAGATGGTGAGTCCTCGAAAGTGCTTACAAGGCACAATAACCACTGCTCACACGTGGCTGGGAATAATGCCTTTGCCACTAGCCACGCTGCACCCTTACCACCTACTCTGCCCCGACAACTTTGATTTCTTAACAAAACCTCACAGACTGGTTTCCCACGCTGTCCCTTTTCCTCCCCACTCTGGCCACAGGGACAGTCACCATGATGGTTTTGTGTGGATCTTAACATGTCCCCCTCTCCTCTCCCCTCTTCCACTTCTCAACTTCCCTGTCACAGACATACATTTTATTTGATTTTTTAAGGTTTTTTATTTTAATTCTAGTATAGTTAACATACAGTGTTCTATTAGTTTCAGGTTTACAGTCTAGTGATTCAACACTTCTACACCTTACTTGATGCTCATCATGATAAGTGGACCCTCAGTCCCCTCCCCTCTGTCATTCAGTCCTCCCCCTACCTCCCTTCTGGAAGCCACCAGTTTGTTCTCTATACTTAAGACTCTGTTTCTTATTTTACTGTTCTTAAGATTTCTGTTTTTCTGATCAAATCATTTTTCCCACCATTTCTTTTTCTCTTTTTTTTTTCTTTGTTTTGTTTCTTAAATCCCACATAGAGTGCAATCATATGGTAGTTGTCTTTGGCTTATTTCACTTAGCAGTGTACTCTCTAGCTCTGTCCATCTTGTTGCAAACAGCAAGATTTCATTCTTTTTATTATGGCTGAGTAATAATCCATAATACATATATATACATATGTATGCATATTACATTTTGTATTACATACAATATATATTATATATACATAGATATTACATGTATGTATGATATATACATGCATGCATTATATCTCTTCTTTATCCATTCGTCTATTGATGGATACTCAGGTTGCTTCCATAACTTGTCTGTTGTAAATAATGCTGCAGTAAACATAATGGTGCACATACGCTTTCAAATTAGCGTTTTTGTATTCTTTGGCTAAATATCCAGTAGGGCAATTACTGGATTATATGGTAGTTCTGTTTTAATTTTTTGAGGAATCTCCATATTGTTTTCCACAGTGGCTGCATCAATCTGCATTCCCACCACCAATGACTGAAGTGTCCTTTTTCTTACATTCTCATCAACACTTGTTGTTTCCTGTGTTTTTGATTTCAGCCAGTCTGACAGGTGTGAGGTGATATCTCATTGTAGTTTTGATTTGCATTTCCCTGATGGTAAGTGATACTGAACATCTTTACATGTATTTGTTGGTCACCTGTGTGTCTTTTTTAGAGAAATGCCTGTTCATGTCTTCTGCCCATGTTTAATTGGATTATTTGCTTTTTGAGTGTTGAGTTGTATTCTTTATATATTTTGGATACTAACCCTTTATTGGATATGTCACTTGTAGAGATCTTCTACCATTCAGTAGGTTGTCTTTTATTTTCACTGATTGTTTCCTTCACTGTGCCTGTTTTAATTTTTCATTTTTCATTTTTTTTTTAACATTTATTCATTTTTGAGAGCCAGAGCTCAAGCAGGAGAGGAGCAGAGATGGGGGAGACATAGAATCCGAAGCAGGCTCCAAGCTCTGATAGCTCAGAGCCTGATGTGGGGCTCGAACTCATTGACTGTGAAATCATGACCTGAGCTGAAGTCAGATGCATAACCCACTGAGCCACCCAGGCGCCCCACCAGCTTTTATTTTGATATAGTCTACAGATGTACATTTTACATTCTATTCTGTACCAACATTGCAAGTTCTTTGTGTTGTTGATTTTTTAATTCTAAGGTTTGAAAGTTAAGCACATGGAGATTCATTAGCACGGCATGTTAATACATAGCTCAGAGGCAAGTAGTAAGTGCAATTACAAGTTTTTTCTGAAGCTTTTCAAGGCAAGGACTCCAGTGACAATGAAAGACAATGTTTCTGTTATTCTGATCAAATCATTTTTCCTACCATTTCTTTAGACTGATCTCCTTCATATTTGGACCTTTTGATGCTGTTTTTCTTTCTCTTGGTGTTGGTCATCTTTGTTTTTGTTGAAAGATACGACACACACTTATTTATTTCAGTATGTCCCTAGTATCATTGAACTTTGTCATTCTGGAATCCATTTCATTCTTTCTCCTAAAGGCATTCTGAGAGTCTGGCTTCCTGTTCTAATTACGATGAATTTTTTTTTCTAGTCAGGCCGTATAATTATCACCTCAGGCTTTTCTTCTTTGGACATCTGCATTTGTCTTACCACTTTGGACTCACATATTTCTTTGTTTCTTGATTTTCTGGAGTATAGTCACAAATTACTTCTGAAAATTAAGCACTAGGGGAAACAGAATCTTGGAATCCTTGCATGTCTGAAAATGGCTGTTTTGTCTTTGCGGTTCTGATTCCAATATCATTTTTCATTAGAAATCTGGGGAAACTTAGGAAAAAGAAGGCCCGTGTGCTTTGTGAGAAGTAGACAGACACAAAATGGCCAATACATTAAAATCACAGAGTCACAGGTTATGGGAGCAAAATGGCATTAGGAATCATGTTGAATGACTTTCTTTTGCACAGAAGAAAACCAAGGGTCAAAGAGAGTGAACTACTCCTCAGGGTCACACAGCTCACTGGGACAGAGAGACTCCCCGAAGCTCGGGGGCTCACGTGCAACGTGTGTCATGACAGGTCCTGGTGCTCTCGATGCCACCTGAAGGAGCTACTGGGGCGGAACAAAGAGCAGCTGTGGCAGGAGAAGACGCGCTGGATTCCCGCCCCGGCGCCGCTCTGGGCAAGCTGTGCGGCTTGCTCTCTTTAGGCCCAGCTTTCCTCATCCGCAAAACAGGACTGCACCACCGACGGGCTCTGGAGCCTCCTTTCTTCTCTCAGATGCTAGGACTCCCTGAAGCGGGATATGTGTTCTTTTTTAATTTTTAATTTTTTTATTTTTAAGGCTTATTTATATTTATTATGAATGATTTTGAGAGAGAGACAACATGAGCAGAGGAGAGTCGGAGAGGGAGGGAGTGTGAGAGAATCCCTAGCAGGCTCCGTGCTGTCAGTGCAGAGCCTGATGTGGGGCTCCATCTCATGACCCTGAGATCATGACCCGAACCGAAAACCAGAGTCAGACGCTTCACCCACTGAGCCCGTGAAGGCTTCTTTTAACAGCAGGACATTATAAAGATTTAAAAGCTTCCAAACGATCTCTATGCAAGGTCTTCCCTTTGGAAAACTTCACTAAAGCCACCCCCAATACATATTCTTTGAACTCTATTTACTGTAGCATTCATAATTGTTGGCATTTAAAAAATCGAAAACAAATGCCTCTTTTAATAAGATGTCTGTGGCTCCAGCCCGTGAGGATTTTTGCGTGTGCTTATTTTCAGAGATCAGTGCAGTGACTCACAGGTTGCGAGCTGCCTGACTCTATAGGCTATCACTTCAGAGGTGGAAAGATAATTAGCTCAGTTTCACACAGATGGAAAGGACCAGAACCTATATGGAGCATGGACGCTTAATAACTCTTAGGTATTATTACAACTACATGGCAGCTATGGTGATGATAACAAGGAAGGAGGTTTCTCCTTTACTGACCAATCTAATTAGGTCATGGGGTTTCTTTTCTGCTTGGCATTATCTGACTCCACGTGGACAGCCTGAGTTTGGCCCCTGTGTTGCTGATTACAGACGGGTGAACTTGGTCACTTTCAGCCTTAGCGTCCTCATCGGAAATATAGAAAACACCACCAACAACCGCATGGAGTTTTTGTGGACACGAAATGAGATATTGGCTGGAAAAACACTTAGAACAATGCCTAGCACATAGTAAGTGCTCAATAAATTGGACCTATGCAACTGTGCTGGGGAGGATTACATTGACGGCATGTCTATCCCTTTTCCCACACTCCCTGCTCTGTGGGGCAGGGGGCAGGCAAAGAGAGAAGGGCCTGTGCATACTCAGCTCAGGTGATTTGGTTTACTTAATTGTCTTTGCTCTGACGTTGAAATTCCTGACCTAAAGTTTGCCTCAGTCCTTTTTGGTCCCACTGGCTTGTAAAAATGCCTTAAAAAATTAAAGATAAACACACTTTAATGGGACTAAACAGGGCACAATTCTGAAAACTTAAATTGAGAAAATATGTGGAATAAATAGACCCAAAGCTTACGCTGAGAATGGAAAGACAGAATTCATCAGCTTGTCCGAAGTCTAATTTCATATGATGCCAGTCTAGAGTCTGGTAGCACTGCTGCTTACGAAGATACTACTGTGCTGTCTCTCCTAATAGGGTGTGTGCACATAACCCCTGTGATCAGTTCATTTAAGTCTAGGGATAGTTTTGTTTTCATTTGCCTGTTGGTTTGTTGTTTTTTTTACATTTAAAAAAAATATTTATTTATTTTGAGACACACACACACACACACACACACACACACACACACACACACACATGAGCATGAGCAGGGGGAGGCAGAGAGAGAGGGAGACACAGAATCCGAAGCAGGCTCCAAGCTCTGAGCCGTCAGGACAGAGCCCAATGCGGGGCTCGAACCCAGGAGTGAGAACATAAATTGAGCCAAAGTCAGATGCTCAACCGACTGAGCCACCCAGACGCCCCTCATTTGCCTGTTTTTAAACTGTCTTCATTCTTCTAAAAAGCACCAAATTTCCAAACTCGGATGGCATAGAGCCGAACTTTTGAACGTTCTTTCATAACATGAAAGCCTCTGACAATGTAGAAGCCATAGAGATATTTTGTATGTTCTCCAGATTAGCCGCACCGTTCAATTGCAGTTTCTGTATCTCCCATTGTCTGAAGCCTCTCTTTAAATGTCCTCTATCCATAACTTTTCCTCTCAGCTTTGGAATTTCATTTGGTCTTGCTTCTCTGAATTCAGGGTTCTAAGGTTGGTTGGTTTGTTTTTGCTTTTGTTTTTGTTTTTGTTTTGTATTCTACAGAACGGAAAATGCTTCTTCAGCCCAAACCTCCAATTTGCACTGAAGACCATGATACAGTCACATGAATTAGGACCTTTCATTGTCCCTGATGACGGGCATGAAAAACAGGTATATGAGCTGTTTTTAATGATCTGTATAGAAAAACCATAGGCACAGTTTGCACTGGCTCAGTGAGCGGCTGGCTCATTGCAGGACGAGGTGACAGCTGGCCTGTCTGCCAACGACACACTCGTTCCTCTGCCAGAGGCCTTCGGGAGTGACATCCTCAACTCCGCTAGCAGCAGCCCCCGGTAACAAGCACATGCTTAATTACCAAATGTGAAATGGCTACTTCGATTGTTAAGAGAAGGGTGATGCGACGGAAGGGATTTTCTTGCTCCAACCCAAGCCCAACTCATATTTTTTATTCTATTTATCTTGTCCGAAAAGAAGTAGGGAGTAAAGGTTGGATGAGCAACAAATACCAAATACCATCCACGCGCTAGAATAATGTGCTAGTCATTTGATTTAATGGCTCCGCTCAAGAAAATGGATCTTTCAGAAATTTCTTGGTTCCGCTATAATTTTTATCTTCAAGGAACAAAACAAAGGCTGTGGGTGCCCGGATCAGAAGCTGTCCCCATGTCCTTGTGAGTGTAAATTAGTCCCATACTGGGATCTCTGGTCGGTTGTTATCTTATGGCTGCAAGGGCCCCTGCCCCCTGATATTAATGTGTCGTATAGTCCCCTTCCACACTGACTTTGGGTTTGTCCCTTTTGCTAATGTCCCTCTTCTCTGGTCTGAAGCAAGTAGCAGTTTGATAGGCACTTTTGCACACTGGGGCTGGTCCCTCTGGTGTGCCCTTCTTGGGACCCGGCACCATTGTGACAAATCCCAAGTTAGCCACGTGGGGAGGCATGCAGAGAGAGAAAGATGTCTAGCCAGCCCGTCTGTGCAGCCACCCCCATGGAGGCATCCACTCCAGTGTGAGCTGGAAGAGGGATTCTGGGATATTTTAGTCCCAGCGTGGGGCAGAGCAGGGCCGCCCTGACCGGTCCAGCCCAAGCTGCAGAGTCACGAGCAAATAAATGATGGCTGATTTTTAAAGCCGCTGAGTTTTGGGTGGTTTGTAATAACTCAGTGGGTAATGGAATCAGAGTCTCAGTATCTGAAAAGACATCGCTGGGCTGGCCTGACCATTTGTGATCCGTTCCCTTCTGTTAGTGAAGACAGGACAGGAAACAGTTACATGATTTTTTCCTAGCCCAACCAGTAACTGAACTTGTGCACGGAAGTGGCCCGTACAACACTACAGAAGCTGAATCATGGAGTTGGGGATTCCTCACGAAGTACTTCTACTTTGAAAATTAAAAAAAAAAAATTGGAGTCCACAAAACTTAAGCCAGGAATGGAATTCAACCCTCATGATTCTCCTAGTGTCTGTATTATGGGCTCCTGTAGTTTCCAAAACTTTCAAGGACACGGACCACTGTTAACACCAGAATATAGAAATACTAAATTAATGTGAATTAATTTGTTTGCTTTATTGTACTTTTTCTGTTAATCTAAAGCTGTGAGATCCATGACTATATCCGTATCAGAGAACATAGTATATGCTGAGAATTAGGTCTGTGAGAAGGAAGGTGAGGGGAAGGAATGAGAAACTTACCAATTTGAAAATGGCTTCCAGCCATTTCCTCTCCTCTTAAAGAAGCAGCCGTGTCTGCAATTCCTCCATAATACAGAGTGTTTCAGCCTCAGTGACCACTGATTTGAGAACTCTGCTTTAAGTCTCAATGGACATTTAAGGAGCTGCAGTCCCATGCTTTCAGGGCACTTGACTTCATTTATTTACTTTCTTTTGTTTCTTCTTCCTCCCTTCTTCCCTCCCGCCCTCCCTCTGCATCTCTTCCTTCTTTCCTTCCGACCTTCCTTTTTTCCTTCCTTTCTTTCTTCCTTCTCTTCTCTCACTACTCTCTTTCACTCTCTCCCTTCCTACCTTCCTCTCTTCTTAATTATAAAAAATCACTCACTCAATGACTTGGAGGAGTTTGAGGCTCCCAATGAAGAGATACGTTAGGTTCTTGGGGAAGACTGTGCACGCCAATCATTTGTGAATTTTTAAATCCCAGGTATGCCAGCCTCATAAGCCTCTAGCTGTAGGGTCAAGGAATCACAAAATTTGAAATTAGATAAGGTGCTAAAAGTTATTCGATATTATAGGTTCTTAATATAGATCTTTGAGGTTAAAAAAATCTATGACATATTTTTATCCTGTTTACAATTAACTTACGGTAGTTGACCAGTAATATCCTAGTTACTCAAGTCTTCATTATTCAGGTTTCTGTGGTTGCAAATGTGCAGTAGATCAAAAGTTGTGTTGCATAGAACCATTAGGTTTTTAAACACACCACTAGAAAAAATAGTCTCTAATTAAAGAACCTTGCATTCCTGATGCTGACATGTATCCTCAACTGTTCCACCAAGATCTTTTTGGACTGTCTCTCTGATTTATTTATTGGGTTAATACTTATAATCTAAACTTATTAAATAAAGTAAGTATTTTCATTCTATTCTTCCATATAAAAATCCCCATTTAACATGAAATGTTGGCCTCCTATCTAAGAAGATATTTTCCAAGTTCTAATTCTTCTCAAATAATGAGCCACTTTCATACTTATTAATTATATGCATGATTCAGCTTCTAATGCAAAGGACAGAAGGAGATGACCACTTATTGAATGTCGTTTATATTCCATAATCTGCTCCGAGCACACATTACATTTTTTTCTCATTATTAATCCTTGTTACAACCTTCTGGAGTAAACACCTGCCAGAAATCCCATTTTCTAAATGAGAAAAACCAAGCATTAGTATTTAAGGAGCTTGCATAAAGTTGGATAGGTATTTTGTGAAAGAGAAGAAATCATGATCTTAAGTTTTTTATCAATGGGATTCAAGGAGTAAATAAATAACACACCACCTTACTAGCCAAGTTCCAAGCCAGTTGAGACATTAAAAATAAATACAAATAAAACAGGACAAAGCAAATTGGAGCCTCAAATACACTTTTATTAACGATGAATCTGATATTGGAAGTGTGGTTCATTTCAAAGGACAAGTGGGCTTTCTATCAAGACTTCTAGAAGGATCCAGCCCACAGCCTCACATGTTGTTCTCTCAGATCCCCCCTCCTGGAAGTGGAAAAGAACTACGGGTTAGAACAATCGGGTCTAGAGAGCTCATTGAGGTATACGACTGGCTGGTCAGGAAAAGGACCTTCTTCAGGATAAACTCTTCCTTTAATAACATTTGGCCACACACACATCTTTTGTGCCACAGTTAGAGATAAAATATTTGACTGAACGAGGTACTAGTATCGCTTATTGAACGTCTATCTTATGCTCTAAGTGTTTTCTTATCCTAAACATTGTGACAGAAAAAGTGCTTGAAACATGAACTAGTTGTCAGCAGATCCTGCTAAGGAGTTCTGAATTTATGTGGTGAGATCAACAAAGAATTCTAAAGAGACTGAAATAGAAAAGGAAAGGAACAGAACTGCTCACAGACTGCACAGGCACATATAAGTAACTTGATGGAAGCGAAGACTAAACTAACTATTTTTCTTTTTTTAACTTTTTTAATGTTTCTTTATTTTTGAGAGTGAGAGAAAGAGAGAGTGAGCGAGGGAGGGGCAGAGAGAGAGGGAGACACAGAATCTGTAACAGACTCCAGGCTCTGAGCTGTCAGCACAGAGCCTGAAGCAGGGCTTGAACTCTCAAGCTGCAAGATCATGACCTGAATTGAAGTTGGATGCGTGACCAACTGAGCCACCCAGGCTCCCCTAAATAACTATTTTTCCATGCAACAGCTTTTATGAATCCTGTGGTAATTAAAACAGTCAATTAAAGTGTCAGTTTCACCTGATACACATAAAGAAGCTGAAATTCAGCATTAAAAAACAAAAATATCACCAAAAACCCAGGTAGGTGCAGGTAACTATGTTGGTCTTTGGGGGAGAGATCACATGGTTCCAGTTCATTCATGCTACTGAGTGGGGACCGTCTGCTTGTGTCCTATGGAGTTGCAGCAGGTGTCTACTTGCTACCCCATGGCCTTCTACAACCTCCATCTCCTCTGCCTGCCCCCCATTATGGAGGGTGAAAACAATCTTATGTCCAGCTTACTCAGTCTTTCTTCCAGGAAAGGTCACATATGACCTGTCATGGCTAACAGAGTAGTAGTAAGGAAGGAAGAGTCTTCTGGGGCCTTTCGAAGGATTTATTCTTTCCCCATGTGAGGGAGATACTCAAGGAGACGCTCTGCTGAGCACCGCTCCTGAGACGTCGCCACCTTGTAAGACACAAGGTACAGGACAGCGGCATGACGGAGACACCAAAAGTGCTCCAAAATCTTGGAGACACTGAACCAATGCCAGTGACCACAAGCTTCCAGAAGTCTTGTTACATGAGATAGTGCTAGACAGACAGGCTTTCTGATGTTTGAAGCTAAAGGCATCCCTAACAATCCCTAAAAATGGAGGCCACAATTTGGGATAGAACTGTATCTTCCCATCTGAATTCCATCATAGTTTTTCTCTAAGAGTTTAGTTTCGAAAGGTAAATAATCAAAATGATTCATTTCCCACAGATCAAAGTGTTATGTAATGTGGCAAAAAATATAATGAAAAGTTTGGGAAGATGATGACCATAAAAGGTCAGGGTGCCTTCTAGGTCAGACCTGGCTCAGACCCTGACATGACCACCTCAATCTGGGTCATTTCATCTGAAAAATAGGGGTAATGAGTCATTTATTTCATGGAGTTCTTGTGAAAATTACATGTGATCTTTATGAATTGCTTACCTAGTGCCTGGAAGATGAAGATGACTATGGCCTGTCATCACATACTTCTTAATTTGCAAAATAAATGTTCAACTTTATACTCATCCTCTTGATATCAACTTGCACTTCTACAGTTTTTCAGGAAACCTTTATTCTCAACTATATTCATGTTTTCTTTTTGAGAAAATTCCTGTTGGTGCCAAGTGTTTCTTTTTTTTAATTATTATTATTTTTAAATGTTTATTTATTTTTGAGAGAGAGAGAGAGAGAGAGAGAGAGAGTGTGTGTGTGTGTGTGTGTGTGTGTGTGTGTGTGAGCAGGGGATGTCAGAAAGAGAGGAAGACACAGAATCTGGAGCAGGCTCCAGGCTCTGAGCTGTCAGCACAGAGCCCGACGCAGGACTCAAACTCTTGAACCGCAAGATCATGACCTCAACTGAAGTCAGATGCCCAACCAACAGAGTCACCCAGGTGCCCCTTCTTTTTTTAATGTTTATTTATGTATTTTGAGAGAGAGAAAGAGAAAGCGAGAGAGAGAGAGAGAGCAAAGGGAGCTACAGAGAGATTGAGAGAGAAAAGGAGAGAGAATCCAAAGCAGGCTCCACACTGTCAGTGCAGAGCCCAATGTAGGGCTCAAACCATGAGATCATGACCTGAGCAGAAATCAAGAGTCAGATGTTCAACTGACTGACCCATCTAGGTGCCCCCCCAAGTTTTTTCTCAGTAGTCAGTTATGCCAATCCTTTAGATATTACTGCATTGCATTGTTCTTACCACCCTCTCCTTGACTCATCTGACTAGGATGCGGCCAAAATTAGCATCATGTAAGGGAAGTTTGGAGAACAGAGTGCAAGATGGTGATGTCAAAGTTATTGGAGACAAATACCCGGCCCTATACACACAGCACTGCCAAGGAAATGTCACCTAGCTGGGGTAAGGGAATAGAATAGAAGTTAGGGTGATTCCCTCACTCATATACACAGAGAGCCAAACAAAACAACAATAAAGCAAGAAAGAAGACTCACAAACATACACAAACCAAAATAAGAAGCAAGTAGGATTTAAGACATTGAAATCATGAGCCTTGAGCAATAGCAAAAATCTGCTTACTAATGTACTAAATATTCATTAGAATGATTGTTTAAGTGGATAAGAGAAGAGCACCACCGGGGGAAGGGGATTGAGGTGGAAAACAAGGCTTAGTTAAGCTTCCAACTTTGTCCCTTGAGTAGCAGTAACTAGATTTGTATTTAAACAAAGACCCAACTTCCCTGTTCTCCAGCCACTTTGATATAGAGAATCTTCAAACCATGATTACTTCCAAGTGGTGGAGAAATGAAAGAATTAGTCATTAGCAAAGTTTCTTCTTTTCACTTTGGACATGAAAGCCCTGAAAAGATACGTAGACCCCCCCGTTTCAAGGGCCCACTCTAGTCTGGGAAGGGTTTATTACAGCGTTGAGGGCTTCTTGCACAACCTGATGTAGAGAGGCATTCTCGATGGACTAATCACAGCAAGTGGCCCAGAGGCTTAGCTCATGCTTCGAAAATACATGAAAAGTGAAATTTAAACTGTCAGTTTGTGTCTCCAGACTCAGCACTTCTAAGGGTGGATTCATTTCTACTTGTCCAGTCCTGTTCCCTGTCCCCGGATTTGGCATCACCGTCCACAAACCTTGATTCCTTGGGTTATTTTTGATCTTTTCTTTTTCCTTTTCTCACCCCTAGCCACTCAGCTACTGCTTCTTGTCAGTAATTTTCTCTCTATTCTGCTGTCCCTCCATCACCATTGCTGACTTACTTATTCGACCACCTTGATTTCCCAGCTGGCTTATCTCAACCGGCATCCCTGCTGTTCTCTTCACTCCTCCTCCTCCATCTACTCCACACAGCCAGAGCAAGGCCTTCAAAATGGAAATCCAGGGGCACCTGCGTGGCTCAGTTGGTTAAGCATCCGGCTTCGGCTCAGGTCATGATCTCACGGTTCGTGGGTTTGAGCCCCGCTTCGGGCTCTGTGCTGACAGCTAGCTCAGAGCCTGGAGCCTGTCTTCAGATTCTGTATCTCCTTTTCTCTCTGACCCTCCCCTGCTTGCGCTCTCTCTCTCTCTCAAAAAAAAAACCATTTAAAAAAACACCCAGAAATCCAATATATGGTGCTAAATGGCTTACAACATGAAGGCATGCCTATAACAACAAAATGAAGTCTAACTTCCACATGAATGTTGGCAAGATTATTCCCAGACCTGACCCGTGCTCATCTCTTCAGGCATGTTTGGTACAGCCTCTTTTGAAGCATGCGATATCATGGGGAAAAAATAGCAAATTTATAAGTGGTCAGAAGTATTGGCTCACTGTCGATTACTCTTTAACATATATACAGAAACTAAAAGGGTGATCCATCTCTATATGTATCTATGCATTGGCTTCTCCCTTTAGCCCAACCTTTTACTTTCTCGTCTGGATTGCCACTGACATTTCTGCTAGCGTCAATCAAAACTGTCCATCCCGTAAATGCAACCCAGTTAGTCAGCAAGGTCACATGAGTGCTAGGAACTTAATTTCTTACAGCAAGTACTATTCATTTACAGCTTGAAAGAGTGCCAAGTCTGAAAACTTCATGCTGGAGTACATTATGGCAAGATTTGGAAATGAGAACAGGTTGGGATTAAATGAGGTAGTTCACAGTTATTTTAATTTTTAATATTGTAGGCCTCACTGCACATATATTTAACCCAATTCTTAGAGAGTAAGTTTGTTTCCAACCCTTTAAAACTGAAAATGAAGAAGTTACACACCATGAACGTTCTGGTTTCAAGAGAAGGCCTCAGAGCACACTGGATGTGAATGGATGCCGGAGCCAGCTACACAGAAAGGAGCTGCTTGGGGCACTCAAGTCCCACTAAATAATTCAGAATCCCTAATGGAAATCAGATCCAATGTTTCCCCAGCGGAGGCACAGCCTTCTTGGTTACCCGATAGCCAGCTAGCTCCTCAAGAGCTTTAGAAAACAACAATAAAGTAAAAGGTAAAAAATATTTTAATGGCGTTCATATTCTCCTGGGTGCCATGTTGTTGGCATGAAGTTCCCAACTTCCTGACAGCTGCTGCCATTGTAAAGAGACAGAGAGAGACAGAGAGAGACAGAGAGAGAAATCAATACTTAAATCTGAAACAGCCAGAAAGTTCAATGAGGGGTGCCAGAATTAACTGGTTTGTGTATGTGTTCGGCCTTTCAAAAGCCCTTAGTCTTAAGAGGAGAGGAGGTATTCCAAGTAAACAACTCATTAAGAATCACACAGCAATACATTTAATTTAAGGAAGAATATTCATGTGAGACTTTGTCTAATATTTCAATAATAGAATGAACTGTTGCATACAGTAATGTCTCTCTCTCTCTCTCTCTCTCTCTCTCTCTCTCTCTCACTCACTTTCTCTCTCTTTCTCTCCAAACAGGAAGAGAATATTGATTTCCCAGTCTTGGCCACCAGCCCCAACCCTTCTCACTATAACTATTGAGATGAATGAGTTGGTGTCTCTAAAAGCACTAAGCAATCTTCAAGAAAGTACCGCTTTATAAATAAAAAAAGCTTGATTATTATTGGGTAGAAATGGTAGAGAGAAAGTTGGAGCCCTTATCAAAGGCTGTTGGTGCCCTGACATTTGCTGTCAGCTCTGAAAAGGTGGCTGTGAAATTCATTGTACCCAGTCCTGGTTGGCTTTGGGCCCAGCACACAGTGGGATTTCTGGCCAATGGCCCCGTACAGTGCGACGGCTGGCGCCCAGCCCAGGGATTAGAGAGCTTTCATTTCTTTGTCTCATTGATATTAGTCACAGAATCTCCCTTTTCCTGCACAACCCAAGCCCGTGCGGCGGTGGAGGGAGGGAGAGGGCAGAAGCAGAAATCGCTGTGGACTCTGAGCTCTGGTACCCCTAGGAGTGAGAAGAAAAGTTCCATTTCCAACTCAGCAATCGAACATCTGTACCTATTTCGTTATGCACATTTAGCAGGAAATGGATAGTCTGGTATGTCCTTGAAAGGAAAATTGCTGTATAGATATAAGACCCTGTAGGTTAATCTTGGACAAACAAGGTATTCAGGCTTCTTTTGCTTTCTCCCCCTCCAATGAACCAATGACTTCTGAAATTTCATCTCAAGGAGCAATTTTGGTAAACATAATTTGCAGGCACAATTTATTCAATTTCTAGATATCTGTGTTCATGTGTACATGCATGTATAGATTTCCTTTGATTCCACCTCGGCATGTATGTGCATAATCGTGTACTTGTGCGCAGGTAGGTAATGTACGCTTTGCAGAATCTGTCCATGCTAATAGGTCCTGGAGCCACATTATACTTGAATCTCTCAGAAAATGTTCTGCTGGTTCCAGAGAATAAACTTTGGCCTCCAATAATAATAACCTTGTCTTAAATATTCATATGCAATGGAAACAGACAGTCATTTCCAAAATAAAACTAGGACTATGAATTGCTAAACAGCAACTGGTCTTAAAATAAACCCACAGAGCCCCAACATATCATAACAAAATGACTCAGGCTTACATCTCTTTGCCTGATTCCCCGAAAAAAAATTTTTGATACAAGAAATGAAGTATCAAAGTCTTAAGGAAGATCTAAATTGAGTACATGTGCATAGGCTAAGCTCCTTTTCATTGTATTACACAACTGTCATTAGTGAGAAATTAATCTCAGATATAAAATTTGTGTATTTTCTGGAACCAGCTGAGTGGCAGAGGGAGTGAGAGAAGGGTGGGGAGGGAGGGCATATAAATGTGAAAAGCTGTCACCCTCCTCTCTCATCAGCCTGTTCCATTTCTGCTTCCCCAGCTGTAACGTAGTAATAATAACATCCATTCTTAGGGTTCCTCACGTACATCAAATGAGAAAATATATGTGGAAAACTTCATAAAACTTACATTATTCAAACAGGGTGGTGTTACATGGCACTTGAAGTTGGCAATACTTAACGGGATGGGATTAAAAGAAAGATGGAGGGAAACCTACATGGCTCAATTAAGCATCTCATAGTTCATGAGTTTGAGCCCCATGTCGAGCTCTGTGCTGACAGCCGGGAGCCTGGAGGCTGCTTCAGGTTCTCTGCCTCCCTCACTGTCTGCCCTTCCCCACTCCCCCCTTTTTTTCTCTTAAAAATAAATACACATTTTTAAAAAAAAATAAGAGAATGATGGATTTTGTTCCAGTGAAATTGGGGCTTTCACATTCCTAAAATTATAATAAAATGTTGAACCCCACACTCAGAGTAGCAGGAATCTTGAAGATTCCCAGTCCTGTTACATTTTAAAGAAAATCAAGGTCAAGAGCCATTAGTGATTTATCCATGGCCAGAAATTAACCAGCAGCAGATGAAGGGAATCTCACTCCGTACTTTTCAACCCCATATTCTTGCCTCTGCATTCTTTACAAATGACACCTAGCTGGGTTTTGTTGTTGTTGTTGTTATTGTTGTTTTGTTAAATGACCCCTGAGAGAGGTGGCGGTGGTGATGGAGCAGCTGGGTGTGGTTGTGTAATTCTGGAAAGGCTTCACGGCGTAGGAGGAACCTGACAGAGGACAGGGTGTAGGTGAAGGCGGAGCAGGGAAGACTTCATCAGTGCAGGACATACCAAGAACCAGTGAGGCATAAAGTGGCACTTTGTACCCAGAAGGCACTGGGGACAGCTACCTGGCTACCCTAGAAAGAATTCATTGGAGACAATAAGAAATTTAGTGTATTATCAAAGGCCAAGTTCTAGATGATGCCCTTCAAATAAATTCTGCACGAGTCTATGTAAATTTAGGTTCTTGAATGAGAGATTGACAAGATGATATGCTCTTCATAGGTTTTCCTTCATGTAGATAGCCTCCCTGCTTTACACGTCAGTCTTTCTAAATATTACCGGCACCTGTCAGTCTGTTTAGGAAGCCCCCATGTCCCTGTTGTGTCTATGACAAACACAGATTCAAGATCTGCCACGCGTGAACATCACTCCAGCTTAGGATGATTCCCAGACCTTTGCTTCAGCCAAAGCTGTCCGTGAGCCATGCCCAGTATTCCTGGGGGACTTTGGGGGCTCCACCCACAAGAATAATTGCCAGCTCTGACTCTACCTGTCACACTTTCTTAAAGCCATTCTTCAAAACCCAGTATAAATTCTTCTTTTTCTATTAAGTGGTCTTTCTTCCTAACCTTTGAGGTGGATCCTTTTCCCTCTGAATTGAGACAACAACCTTTTACTATAAACTCATATGCTTTTATCAGAGATGTTGTAAGCTTAATCTCTTTGAGGACAGGATGCAGGCCTTCAGGTGTGACACTGCCTTTTTATATCCCTCACCGCCAGTGCTGCCCTGCGTGAGCTGGGCCCGAGGCAGAATCTCCGGGGGTTAGCTGGTTGGGCATCTACACACCACAGACATCCTTCTGGGTTAACTATCCACTGAATATCTGCTAATATCAGCAGTTAGCAATCTACTTTAGGAAATAAGCAAAGAAAATGGATTTCTTAAAATTAAGGAGTTTATGGGGTGCCTGGGTCACTCAGTTGGTTAAGCATCCATCCGACTCTTGATTCTGGCTTGGGTCATGATCAAGCCCCACATTAGGCTCTGCACTGACAACATGGCGCCTCCTTGGATTCTCTCCTTCTCTCCCTGCCCCTCCCTCCCTCTCCCTTTCTCTCAAAGTTAAGTGAATAAAAACTTTTAAAAAATAATTTAAAATTTAAAAAAAAGGAGTTTACTTTTGAAAGTCTTAGGATACATCTTGTGTTTACATGCATCTATTCCTAATTTAATGCAGCGTCTGGCCCAGAATTTCGTGAGTAGATTTTAAAGATTCTTTGTTAATGTAAAAAATGATGATATGTTTATTCACTAGCAAGTAATGTTCTGAACATGTTAAAAGCTTAATTTTCTTAGCAAACTTGTAAGGCGGGCATTGTTGTTATCCTCACTTCACAAATGGTAAACCAAGGCACAGAGTGGTCAAGTGACTTACCAGAGGTCACACAGCTAGGAAGTGAAAGAGCTAAGCTTTGAAACCAGGCAGTCTGACTGGAGCCAACGCTGTTAAGCCCTATACCACACTATCTTTTTATTTTGTTTTACATATAAACTTTATTGGGGTACATTTAATAATTTTAGTTATATACAATAACATGTACCCATATAAGGTACACAGTTTGATGATTTTTGACAAATGTATATTTCTATGTTGCCACCATGTCAATAGAATATTTCATGATTCTACCCAACTCTCCAACCTCAACTTGTAGTCACAGGTACAACCACTGATCTGGTTTTTTGTCAATGCAGATCACATGTGCTTTTTCTAGAATTTGATATAATGGAATCACACAGTATGTGCTCATAAGTGTCTGGCTCGTTTGGCTCAGTGTAATGCTTCTGCAAGTAATCCATGTTGTTGCAGGTATCAACATTTCTTCTTTTATTTCTGAATAATATCTCATTGAATGGATCTATCAGATTTTATCAACACATTTATCAATTGATGGATTTCCAATTTGGGGCTATTATAGACAAGGATGCTATATGGACATTTATGTGCACAAAAAGGTGTGGGACACATATCCGTATTTAACTTGAGTAAATACCCAATAATGAAAAGCCTGGATCATGTGGTAGAGACGTATGTTTGGTTATGAGCACCCGCCAAACGATTTTCCAAAGTGGTTGTGCCATTTTATACTATAGTCCCAATACTTGGGATTGTCAGTCTATTTTTTTTTAATTTTTTTTAATTTTGAGAGGAGGAGAGAGAGAAAGAGCATGAGTGAGGGAAGAGGAGAGAGAGGGGAAGAGAGAGAATCTCAAGGCAGCTCCAGGCCCAGTGTGAAGTCTGACACGGGGCTCAAACTCCTGAATGGTGAGATCAAGACCTGAGCTGAAATCAAAAGTCAGACACTCCACGGACCGAGTACCTAGGCTTGCCAGGACTGTCAGTCTTTTTAATTTTAGCTCTTTCGGTAGGTATGTGGTGGTATCTCACTGGGGTTTAGTCTGCATTTCCTTGACAAGGAAAATAATGTAAAGCATTTTTTCATATGCTTATTGGGATTTATGTATTTTCTTTTGTGAAGTGTCTTTGGAGATCTTTTGACCATTTTTTATTTTTTTATTTATTTTTATTTTTTAAATGCTTATCTTTGAAAGAGAGAGACAGAGACAGAGCCAGAGCGTGAGCAGGGGAGGGGTAGAGAGAGGGGGACACAAAACCTGAAGCAGGCTGACAGCGGGGAGCCCAATGCAGGGCTCAAACTCACAAGCCCTGAGATCATAATCTGAGCCGAAGTCAGATGCTTGCCCGACTGAGTCACCCAGGGACCCCTTGACCATTTTTTAAAATTGCATTGACTTCTGATTATTCAGTTACGGGAAATCTTTAATATCCTGGATCACAATCTTTGTCAGATATGTGTTTGATAATATTTATTTGCACTTTCAGGGTTGCCTTAGTATTATTTTCAATGGTGACTTTCAAAGAATAGAATTTTCACTTTTATGAAATTCAGTTTATCCACATTTTAATAACAATTTGTGCTTTTTATATTTTATCTAAGAAACCTTTTCCCATCCAAGGTAACAAAGATGTTCTCCTATTATATTCTTCAAAAATTCTATAGCATTTGCTTTTACATTTAGGTCCACAATCCATGTTGAGTTTATTTTTCTCTAGAGTATAGAAATTTATTTTTTCCACATGAATATTCAGTTCTTTGGGGACCATTTGTTGGAATGATGATCCTTTCCCCATGAAATATGTTCGAGTCTATTTGTGAATTGATGGTTTGGTTTCCATTGATCTAGAAATCTATCTTTATGCCAGAATTGCACAGTAATCTTGATTATTTTAGCCTTATTCTGGGACTCAATTTCAAGCAGTGTGAGTCCTCCAACCTTGTTCTTTACTTTAAAATGTGCTGCCTATTTGTTATCCTTTGCACCACCATAGAAATTTTGGTACCGGTTTGTCAATTTAATTTAGAAAATTTTGGGGGATTCGGTTTGAATTACACTGAATCTGTAGATAAAGATGGAGAGAATTTACGTCTTAATGGTCTTAAAATTTCAGATTGATGAACATCGTGAATCTCTCCCACTTACTTCCAGGTTCTATCATTTCCATCAGAAATCTTTGGTATTTTTCAGTGTCTAAGCCTTGGACATGTTTTGTTACATTTATCTCACTAGTAGTTTATGCTTTTAAGATACATGTGTTCACATTTATTTTCCCACTGATTAATTGCTAAAATTTAGAAATAAAATTGATTTTTAATATTTTGAACTTGTATCTAGCTAAGGGCACTTAATAGTTCTAGATGCGGGGCGCCTGGGTGGCTCAGTCAGTTAAGCCTCCGACTTCGGCTCAGGTCAGATCTCACGTTCGTGGGTTCGAGCCCCGTGCCAGGCTCTGTGCTGACAGCTAGCTCAGAGTCTGGAGCCTGCTTCTGGTTCTGTGTCTCTTTCTCTCTCCGACCCTCCCCGTCTCATGCTCTGTCTCTCTCGGCATCAAAAAAAAAATTTTTTTTTAATTAAAAAAAAATAGTTCTAGATGTTTTTCTATGAATTAGTGACAATTCTCTCTCTCTCTCTCTCTCTCTCTCTATATATATATATAAACTCATGCCATATGAGAATAAAGACAATTGTACCTCCTTCCATTATTTTTACTTCTTTTTTTCTGGCCTTATTTTACTAGCTAAGATCTCTAGCACAACATCAAATAAAAATGGTAGGAATGGGGGCGCCTGGGTGGCTCAGTCGGTTAAGCCTCTGACTTCGGCTCAGGTCAGATCTCACATTTGTGGGTTCGAGTCCTGCATCAGGCTCTGTGCTGACAGCTAGCTCAGAGCCTGGAGCCTGCTTCAGATTCTTTGTCTCCCTCTCTCTCTGCCCCTCCCCCTCTCATGCTCTGTCTCTCTCTGTATCAAAAATAAATAAACATTTGAAAAAATGGTAGGAATGGTAATTTTTGCCTCGTTCTGAATCTTTGATGGAAAGCATTGACTTTCATGAGAAAGGGTCACATTAGCTGAGGGCTTTCTGCACACATGCCTGACCAGAACAGAGATGTTCAGTTATATTCCTAAGTTGCTGAGAATTTTTATCATAAACGGGTATTGAGTTTTTTCTAATGCTTTTCCCTATGTATGTAAATGTGTTCCTTTTGTTCCTCTAATTATTCTGTTAATATAGTGAATTAGGCCATTTGATTTTCACGTGTAACACCAAACTTGCGTTCTGGGTATAAACATCCAGTGTGACATACAGTATTCTATTTTTCCACATATTATGGGCATTGATTTGGTGGCATCTGTTAAGGGCATCTGCATTTATGATCTTTGAGGGATATTGGTCTAATAGATTTTATTTTTTTGTAATGGGTGCTCAAACTCTTTGGGGTATTTCAGGCTTGATTGTCTGGGTGAGTGTGGATGAAACCCAAGGCCTGCTGCTCAGTTTTGCCACTTTAGAACCTTAATGTTTTAGCAGCTCTTTTTTTAAATGTTTATTTACATTTGTGTGTGGGAGGCGGGGGAGAGAGAGACAGAGAGAGAGAGGAGGAGGAGGAGGAGCAGAGAAAGAGAGGGGGAGATGCAGAATCTGAGGCAGGCTGCAGGCTGTCAGCACAGAACCCGACGCGGGGCTGGAACCCATGGACCATGAGATCATGACCTGAGCCGAAGTCGGACGCTTAGCTGACTGAGCCACCCAGGTGCCCCTAGCAGCCCTTGATTAGAAAGGCAAGATGAGGGGCTTAGATTCCTAACAGGTTCAGGACAGCCTGACTGATCAAGTATAAATTCATAAAATATAGGGGCTTTGTGGGTTGCTTCCCAAATCCGTTTTACCGTTTCCTTTTGTTGGCGGGAATCTGTGTGGCCACGTGACTGGCGTCCACTAGGGATTCGGCCTTCTTTACTTTAAGCCAGATCTGCCCGAAGCTCCTTGAAATCGTCTTGAAAAGCCTTGGTTCACAGACTGAAGGTACAGAGTCAAAAGATGGTAACACCTGATCCTTGACTTTTCTGTGTTTTCTTAAATCAGAAAAAAAAAGCATATTCCTTACGGAAAATAAAGAAGTTGAAATCTAGTCACAGTGATAAAAAAATAAAGTTTTTTAAAAATTACCTTTGGAGTAGTTCGGAGCCAGGAAGAGAAGTGCATTAATGGGCCCTCTATCACACTGCCGAGCCTGATGTATTGTCCCGTCGCCTGGTAGGGATATTGCGGCACCCGGAATGGTAATCAAGAATCTAAACATCCTGCCAAGTAGGCAATCCAAGAGACACTCTGACGAATTTTTCATCAATTCCCTTCACATATTTTCACTCCATGCTGTTCACACTTCTTGTATTTGTCACTGCAGAATCAGTGGCCTCATTTCCAAAACACCCTTAGGACATGTTGTAATTTCGATGGCGTTAGATTGTCTTGCGTTGGCCATAGTTTAGTCTGGTGGCTTCACGTAGGGGCTCATTAATTATACCTGGAAAGATCGGGCGGGACGGGGAGGGTGAGCCTTAGTGAGCCACGCCCACTGGGGAGCTCCTGGGGGACAGAGAAAGGGTGAAAGGGTGTTAACAATCAGTCATTCTTCACAAGAGGCAGGGAGAAGTTCGGACAGTGGATTGCCTCCATCGCCTCCTCGCTCTGCTCCCGTCCTTAGCCACCTGTGCTCCATTCACCACAGACCATCGTAAATCAATCAGATGTTGTCACTCTCAAGGGCTTCCACCTCACTGAGAGCAAAAGTAGAATTTCTTACGTTAGACAAAGGTTGTACAGGATCTGACCCACTACTCGCCTGGCCTGGATGCCTGGCCCCACCCACTGTGTTCCTGCCACAGTGGCCTCCTTCCTGGTCCTCTAACACATGGGGCAAGGTCAGACCCCAGGGCCTTTGCACTGACCGATCCCTTTGCCTGGCGATTCTCCTCCTAAATATTTATTTGGCCAACTCCCTCAGTTCATTTAAGTCTTCTCTCAGGTTTCACCCCAGGGAGCCTTTCCTTCCCCAAATTGGCAGTTTTATCTTCCTTTACTGTATTATTTTTTTCATGGCCTTTCTCAAATCTTTTTAAAATTTAATTAACTAAGTTTGTTTATGTAAACAAAATTTTAAGCTATAGCATAGTAGGAAGTTTTATCTGTTTTTGTTCATAGCTCTATTCACTCAAATATTTGAATCTTCAGGGGGCACCTGGGTGGTTTACTCAGTTGAGCATCTGACTTCGGCTCAGGTCATGATCTCACAGTTTGTGGGTATGAATCCTGTGTCGGGCTCTGTGCAGCTCAGAGCGTGGAGCCTGGAGCCTGCTTCAGATTCCGTGTCTCCCTCTTTCTCTGCCCCTCCCCTGCTCATGCTCTGTCTCTTTCTCTTGAAAATAAATAAGCATTTAAAAAACTGAAAAAAAACCCAACAAACTCTTGAGTCTTCAAAGAATGTTTGTGAAGTGAATGGAATAACTTGAAATCTGGAATCAGTAGACCCAACTGAGGCAGCAGGTTGGATGTAGACTGAACACTGTGCATTTCAACATATCTTCTCCTTGAACTCTGGTGTTAAGTACTGGGCTGACGTCAATTAGGATCAGTCTCGACCTCAGAGATTACTATTTCTTAAGAAATACCCCTTAATATTCCACTATATTTAAAAACCACGGTGGTTAGTAATATACTTAAGGTTTCTTATCTTAGCGTTACTAACACTGTGGGACAAATAATTCTTGGGGGCCGTTCCATGCACTGCAGGGTAGTCAGCGGCGCCCCTGGCCTCCGCCTCCTGACTCCTGTTGCAACCCCCTCTCCTAAGCTGTGACAACCAAAAATGTCTCTGGACATTGTCAGATGTCACCTGGAGGGCAACACTGTTCCTGGCTGAGAACCACTGATATCAAGGATTTTCATATATTCCTAGCTGAACACAGGGTTACAGTTTGGATACTATTCAGGGAACGGAGCGGAAGTTCTGGGGAAGCCGGCTCACCGCATCTTCCCTGAAGAAGAGCACCCACATCACTGGTAGCAAGATGCTACGTTTGCAAATGTTGAGATAAAGTTTAGGAAGAGATGGAAGATGGACGGCCCCTTGTTTGAGGGCCTAGAAACTCTACCCTGCAGGAGTGACAGTGAACGTGGAGAAGTCTCTTTTGAAAAGAGCCTTGGAAAAAATAAAAATATAAAATAACAGCGTGCGTTCCTCCACAATTTTTGCAGCTGAAACCGCACTGACACCACCACTGCATCGTCACTGCGAGCATGGAATCACAGAAGGCAAAGGGGCAGCATGAAATCTGGGTGTCCAGGGAAGACAGCACCTTATTAATTTATTTTGCCTTAGGAGGGTGTGTGGCATGTGTACGAAGACTTTGGTGATAGAGACAGATGGGAGGCTTACATGTGAATTTCTGAAAAAAAAAGACTGATTAAAAGGTCTACTTGTAGAGATGTCTCTTTGTCCGTAGCTGGCCCCTTCATGGGACATTTGTCCTGGTAGTAGTCAACATAAGAGCCCAAAGTTTCTAAGAACTCCTTGCCACCAAACAATGCTTCTAATTTGGGGGTTTGGTAGGCAAACAAATGTCCTTGATAAGAGTTACATAACACGCTTAAGAGATATTTATCAGATTGAAGGGATGTAACCGCAGAATGTGGAAAATGGAAGTATATGTTGCAACCGTTTGGGGGAGGATGCCATCAAATCATGAGCTGAAAGGCAGGAAAGGGGGGAAGACTAGCCGCAGGCAAGGACTGATGAATACCAGAAAATCGCAAAAGTTACCTTTTGAAACGTTGGGGGAAACTTGTTTTATATTTCGTAATTAGTTATGCAATACTTTTGTCATATCTGTATCGTAAATATCCAACTATGTGTTACCCAAACAACCCTAGCTGTATTACCTTAGCATCGTTTCTCAATGAAACTTCATGGAAACCCAGAAAGCTCCGCAGCCCAGCCTCTAAGATTTACTAAGCCCAGAGTTTGAGCCACATGAAGCCCCCAAAACTCTTGAGTGTCGAAGGCCTGTCACTAAATAGGTCACTAATGGCACCAAGGAAGCCCAAAAAGGAAAAAAAAAAGTCCCCTAAAGGAAGGTGGAATTTAATTGGGAACCTTCAGACATCTGTCGCTCTTTGTGACAAGCCCAAGAAAGGACTTCACATTTGTGACGCGCAGGTGGGACAGGACTGACAGATGAAGAAACCGGAGCTCGGTGCAGGAGAGGGATTTTCAGCGTGGGGAGGAATGAGGGTCTCCTTTTGATGACTGGGCTTTTTCATCCCAAATATCATTAAAAAAAAAGTCTGGGGCCCAAATTGTATCCTCAAATGTTAACAGCAGTCCTTCGAAGCTGGCTAAGCGGGGGTGTGCGGCCACCTAAAGCCCAGGTCAGGCACAAAGTTTGGGAGAGGAAGGCGCTGTGGGTCCCTGCTGAAAACAAAACCTCGTTTCTTCTGGCTCAAACCCGAGCGCCCGCTCCTGCGAGGAGAGAGCGGCCCGCGAGACTCCTGCCTTTAATGAGCTTCCCAATCAGCTCGCGAGGGAAAGGCGCGCTCCCTCCCTCGCCCAGCCTGCGTCCTCGCCCTGCCCGCTCCGCTCAGCCCTCCCCTTCTCCAGTTCCCTTCCGTTCCCTCCGCGGCAGGGCGCAGCGCAGGCCCAGGCCGGACCCGCTTCCCCGCCCGCCCGTCCCAAACCCCGCCGAGGGAGCCGCCGAGCCGAGGCCCAGCCGCCGCGGGGAGCGGGCAGCGGGACCCCCGGGGGAGCCACCGTCCGGGAGGCAGGGCGCAGCAGCGGCGCGCGGGCAGCGGCCACC
>NC_043701.1:15956940-16022474 GCF_006229205.1 Suricata suricatta
GCGGGGGCTGCGGCTCCCAGCGCGGGGACCTTTAGACTCACCGAGCGGCGACGCTCGTGTCCGGCCCGCCAGCGCAGGAACGGCCCTGGAAGTGGTCAAGTCCCAAGTTCACAAGGCACACCTTAAACCCATCTCTCATTTGAACGCGGACTTAAATGAGTGCCCTGTACACAGGCACTTGAACTTTGTAGTCCACTCCTGTAAAGCGAGGGTGCTTTTTTTAAAACTCATTTCCCGGATCCTTGCTTTTCGAGTTGATGTTTCTAATTAAAATTTTGAAAGCAAGAAGTGTATTCAATTCTTTCTGCACGTAACATGCAACATACAAAACATAAAACTCCCCCTCTTGAACACACACAAGACACACATCTTTTTCCTTAACGAAACGCACACCTCTATACACACTTTGCTGTTAACTCCTATCTCTCTTAGAGTTGCTTTGTGAATTTGAGGATGCATTGAAAAAATCAGGAGTGGCCAGGGTGTGGGAAGAGGTGGCGGGAGACCGGAGAAGGGACAATGGGCTGCTTATCAAAGTTTCCCTTCTAGCATCCTTCAGCTGGGCGGGTATTTTGCTCCGCAGCTTGAGAAAGGTGGTGTGTGTCCGCTTGTGTGTGCTGGAGTGGCCGGCCTGGGAGGAGATTCGGGAACTACCGAGGAGAGCTTTTCAACTAATAACATAATGAAGCAATTTCAGGATTCCAGGCCACTGGAAAGTTGATTCAACAGTAGAGCCCATTTAGCCTAATTGATAGGTGGAGAGAGATTACAAGGTGTGGGTAGGGAAACAAGAGAAGTGTCTCCCAGCAGAGAAAATAAAGCATGTATTTTCCATCTCCGTCATGTGTCTTTTTAAGTAAATTATACACTTTAAAGCCCAACGCATTAAATTCCAAAGGCAATTAGAGTGGATATTAGCCCTTTGCCTTTTTTTCCATATAAGCTACTTCCGAATGGCAATACTTGTACTTTCTCATTGAAACTAGAGGATGAGATTTTTTCTGATTTTATTTTAAAAACCACCCTACTATTTTAATATTTTATTAAAATTTTAATAACCATTATTCTGCGCTTTAAGCAACTTCTGTGTTGTGAGTTCTCTAACTGTACTTGACATCTATAGAAGGCTGTCTTTCCTTTCCAGAAGGCTCCCTTACTGTCTCCACGCCCTCTTTAGGACAGTTTTCTTATTAGTGAAATCTGCGAGGGGCACCCACCTGTCGCGGTAGGAGACCGTTGTAGGTGCTCTATTTCAGCTGGTCACTTGTGGATACAACCGCATTTTCTAGCTCAGAGCTGCGTTGTTAATGCCCAAGTAACATCCTGTTACTGTAGAACTTGTATTACTTGACA
Source organism: Suricata suricatta (assembly GCF_006229205.1). NCBI lineage: Eukaryota > Metazoa > Chordata > Mammalia > Carnivora > Herpestidae > Suricata > Suricata suricatta. The sequence goes on from NC_043701.1 coordinate 15,958,294, forward strand.
TTTAAATAAGGCATGGCGAATGAGAATAACTTAACAGTGTGTAGAGTATAACATGTATGTTACATACTAATACATAGATCTGTGGTTTCCTAGACCGCTTTCCATGATATTTGGAGTAATTAATTTACAGATTGAGAGTTTGCAGGTACCTTATTTAGTCTTTACATACAGCAATATGTATGTAGCAGGATACTTTTATTTTTTTTGAGAGCGCAAGTTGGGAAGAGGCAGAGAGGGACACAGAGCATCTGAAGCGAGCTCTGCACTGCCAGGCTGACAGTGGTGAGCCCAATGTGGGGTTCAAACTCAGGAACCGGGAGATCATGACCTGAGCCCAAGTCTGATGTATAAGCACAACCGACCGAGACCCCAGGTGGTCCACACTTTTTTTTTAAGTGCCTATTTTTTTTTTTTTTAACTCTAGTTAAAGCCAGTGGCCTTGTTTGGATTTTCATGAAACTTGATCATTGGAAATAACCTGAGAGAAATAAGGTCCCCAAATAGTTTAATCGCTTTTATCACTAAAATCAATCTTAGAAATGAAATATTTTAAGTTTAAATGCCTTTTTTTTCTTTGAAGATACTCTTGCTTTCTCATTTAAATGCCCTCTCACATGGATTCTGATCCTATTTCTATTTGACATGCAGTTTTTTTCTGTTACTCTTGAAAATTTTCTCTGGAGACTGAGTTTTTAGTTAACTTGTTGGACACAAGGTGTGTGGTAAGCTAAGGGCTGATGAGGGCCAGAAGTCAGCATTCAGAATATGCATTCAAGTTCTCCAAATGCTCATGTTTTCAATATGGCGGCATAGGAATATGGGGAGATGTCCTTGACGTCTCTCCCGAAGGTAATGTCCAAATTGAGAGCACCCAAGGGGCCCGGAGAGCAAGAATGGTCTATATCTGAGCGCAGCTCAGGTTGGTTTAAGGCGTGACTCCCTCTGGAGCCCAGTGGAGCCTGGGATCTCCAATGGTGCTGTTCATTGTTCGAATGCTGAATGGGGGCTCTCTAAAAAGTGAGGGAATATCAATATCATCTCCTATGACTACGCTTCTAATGAATCATCAGAAGACTTTCTGTCTCCTCTTGGCACTAGGCCATGCCATTGCCCGGAGGTAAAATAATATTCAGATATGGATCTTCTCTTTCTGAGCTGGGCCGGCTTTTTTCTCTCCAGAGTTAACTGGCCTGAGAAAGAATTTGGATCACAGCCTTACTTTGGAAAGTTGTTTTTCATTCTTGATGTTTATGGCCAATTCGAGTTTCCATCCATCGAGCCATTTTTCCATGCTTCTCATGATTCTTGTGTGTGGCATAGTTTTTGCAGTGTCACACAATCTTCTAGAATGTAAAATATAACAAGCCTTCTTGTTCCTCTCAGTTTTAGTATTCAGTAAAAAAAAAAATAGTTAAAATGTCTGTGGCTTAAGAGAGTAGCTATAATGTAATCTTATCGGAGGGCATTATATATATATTTATGGTAACATTGTGGATTAGATTATGCAGCTCACATTTACCACTAATCCCTTTTTTTTTTTAAGAGAGAGCACATGAGGGAGGGAAGGAAGAAAAGGGGGAGAGAGGATCCAAAGTGGGCTCCACGCTGACAGCAGAGTCTGCTGTGGGACTTGAACTCCCCAACCTGAGACTTGAGCTAAAGCGGTCGGTGCTTAACTGACCGAGACATGCAGGGACTCCCACAAATCCCATTCTTTTTTTTCTTAATAATTTTTAAGTTTTTTTTATTTTTGAGAGAGAGAGCATGAGCGCGCAAGCAGGGAAGGAGCAGAGAGAGAGAGACACACACACACCCCCCCACCCCCCAAAGCAGGCTCCAGGCTCCCTGCTGTCAGCACAGAGCCTGATGCGGGGCTCAAACCCACAAGGGTGGGATCATGAGCTGAGCTGGAGTCAGACACTTAGCCCACTGAGCCACCCAGGCACCCTCACAAATCCCATTTTTAAGGGTAGGCAAGGAATGCAGTAAATAGTTCATGCTTGAGATACTTTGAGAAATAAAATTGAATTTCTTCTACTGGGATTTATTTGTTAGCCATTTCTTCACAGTGGGTTTAGGTAAAGTGACATTAAAAAACATCCTCATAATGTGTTTCCTGAAAACAGAATTTTAAATTCCTAAATTTCATTCTGAGAAAAAAAAAAAGTCAATTGTATATTAATCTTAAAAGAAGTGAGTCATAGTAACCGACACTGTGCTCTTAATTCTAAGAACTGTATTTACTACAAACCAAAGTGTTACTTACAAGACAAATAGAATGCTATATTCCTAACCTGTTGTTTCCACTTCTTCCAGCTCGAGCACTTCCTGTCCCTCCCCTCCTGCCCCCTCTGGCTGTCACTTGTCCCTTTCATTGATCCAGTTGTCATCGTTTCCCATGCAACAAGTCCCATGATGTCGTGCTCAGTTCCTTTACCGTATCTGTGGTGGCCTATACCCATTCATGTACCTGTGACTTAGGAAGGGTTGCCCGTATCTCGGGATGCATGGAAAAGCTGGGCCTCTCTCTAGATGAAATTTTTACATTTTTCTGATCTGGTTCCCACAACATTGTTTTCCGGGCCAATGTGCCCTCTGGGGACTCCCCTGGGCTGTTTCCTTTTTGACTAAGACCCTGGCCGTGATCAGTGTATGTTTTCATCACTCTAAGAGGTGTTGGCTTCACTCTCCTCTCAGCTTCTCGACCTCGACCTTGACCTCAGTAGAGGGAGGATTCCTTGCCTGCCTCCGCTCCCTCCGTCTGGGTCCTGCCTCAACAATGCAATGTTTCTTGCTCCTCTGGCGCGTCCATTTAACCATAATAAACAATGTTTATCATATAGGCTAGATGCCTACTACTGAGCTGGACCATGTAAAATAAGAAACACAACACAGTTTCTTTCTTTTTTCTTTTTTAGTGTTTTATTCATTTTTTGAGAGAGAGCATAAGCAGGGAGGGGCAGAAAGAGGGAGGGGACGGAGGATCTGAAGCAGGCTTGGCATTGGCAGGCGACAGCAGTAACCCACAAACTGAACTTGAGCTCGTGACCTGAGTTGAAGTCAGAGGCTCTACTGACTGAGTCACCCAGGCGCCCCTCCCGAACTTCTTTTCTTTAGGGCTTCCAGTTTTACAATGCCAAACACTTCGTGCATGGAAGTGGTGGTAATTGATGAAATCCTGTGTTACAGATTCATTTAAGAGATGACACACAGTGAAGATCCTTTATACTCCCCCAACCCCCGACTCCGCAGCTCTGACAAAAGCATTTTAAAGGTGACCGGTCATTTCATCCAACAGATGGCTTTTTGCATTTCTTCCTTTTCCTTAGCCTGTAGCAACATTGCTTGCCAATATGGCCTTCTTATGATTATCTTTTACAGAACCCTCCTTGACATATTAATTTTTAACCCCAGCTTCCTTGGCCAATCCTCGGAGGTTAGGTTTGGTTTGGTTTGGTTTACTTCTTTACCCCTCAACTTCCACATGTGGCCATTGTTTTCTAAATATTCATGTCCCCCCCTCCCCCTCCCTCTTCCTCCAAGTGCTTCAGTATTGATCATGACCCTTTGAGTTTCTCCACCAATTTTCATGAGAAATCGCTCAAATCTCTCCATTCCCCATGGAGTTTTGGTGTCACGTTTTATTTTACTTTATTTTTTAATGAGGCCTAAAGGGGATGCTTTGAACACAATCCTATTCTGGGAAAGAGATTGAAGTGAAGGACTTATTGTTATTTTATTCTTAACCCTAACAGACTTCTATAGATATTGATTGTCCTGTTATAGGTCAGGGTTACATAATTATGTAAACTTCAAACAGCTTATGGGTACTCAGTGTGTGTGAATATCATTAAAATTAGTACACCACACAAGCTAGAGTAAGATATGTACATACAAATTTTTGTCCTAGACACTTCCAGCAACAAAGTGATTTAAAACACAAAAACAAAACCTGTTTTTATGAGACAGAGGGAAGTGTGACTCACAAAAGGCTAAATGGAGAAGGTGATAATATTTATTTCAAAGTCATCACTGTCTTTTGGTTACTTTAATGCCATTTGTTCTGGAAGAGAAGTTGAACTCTCAATTCCTTTGTGTTTTCGTTTCACATTTGCCACATAATAGAGCAGAAAGGAAGTGACTGAACGTGACATCTTAGAATTCACTGAGTTATTTAGAATAAATATACTAATAAAGATTTGACACATCACCCTCGATGTTCTCCTTAGGAAAATTTATACCAGACATGAGATGACTGTCCTTCAAGGGAACTATAGACATGGAGGAAGAGAAAGCAAATCCGCCAACTTCAGCTGTGGAATTTGGGTGAAACTTGGAGTTTGGAGGTCAAAGGCGCCCAGGAAAGGTTTCCCAGGCAGATCTGCCCTCTAGGTGGAGCTCTGCTTCTCCCTTGCTCTAGTCTCTCCACCTCTCCATCACCCCTTCCAGTGACTTTAACCCTTGCTTTTCCAGCAGGGTTGACAGTGGAAGAGATCAAACCTTTCCCTATCCTAGTTACTCACCATTGCCACCAGCTCCCCCCCACCCGCACCGTGCACCCTTAAAGGCCGGGACTTTCATTCATATCAAGGACTCTAGAATATCTAGCACAGGACCATTGGAAATGACCAGTAATGTCTGGCAAACGAGTGAGGAAATAAACAAAAGACTGAACACCATTCTTTCTGCCTCTCCTGCGCCAATGACCTTGATGAGCTGTCTCTCTACACATAATCCCTCTAAGCATCACCTGGTACCAGTTGCCTATTTAAATCTGAGCGCCCCCATTCTCACCCCAAACCTTGACAAGAAGCCTCTCCATCTCTCATTCCTTTACCTCCTTCATTCTAAAAGTCACTGCCAGATCTCTGGAGCGTCCTCCCAATCCTCCTCCCTTCGTCCACTTTATGCCCAAACCTTGCATGGACTCTGACTCATCGCTACCTGCATAACAGAGAAGTCTGACTTACCTCTTCATTGACCATATAATTCAAAGCTACAAGACTGATCACTGGAAGTATTATTTTCATCATAACTTCGATGTGGCTAAAAATATTTGCCATAAAGAACTTTATACTTTGATTTTTTTCATATATTTTTTTTTAACAATTCTTAGGCTGAGCAGATTTTCTTAAATTGATACAGTTAAGCTTGGGGAGGCTAAGGTGACCCCATTAAATGCCATACAAGTGTTAAAGGTCTTAAAATTCCCAGCTTGGGTGTTCTTTTCTTCCCTATAATATAATGCCATTTCTTTCATTGGCTGATCAGCTTTATGTCCCAGGCCCCTTTGATATCCAACCTAAACTCTCATGTATTTACAGTAAGGGTCCCTGTCTTCAGTGTTTATCAGAATAACTAGAATCACATCTTAGCATCCAGATGCCTCCGGCCTGTCCCCATGGATTCTGACCTGAGAGATGGATTCAAGGAACCTGGGCATGACAGGTCAACTGGATGCAGATGATGCATTAGAAACATGAGCCCTAACACTCCAATATTTGAGCTCTAGCGTCTAGGAAATCGAGGTAGAAATCACAGCTACACGTACTAGCTCTGTGATCAACAGCAAATATCATGGTTTTTCTTCAATTGCTTTGGCTCTCATATTAATGAGAGTGCTAATACTTACCTTGTAGGACTGACATGAATATTAATCTAGAAAATAAATGTGGAGGACTGAACCCTGAGTCTGATGGCTAGAGAGAGTTTGATGAGCATGATGAAGGTGCTAATCATGCTGAGGGAGCTCCGAGTGACCTTGCACTCCCCCACTGCCTTTATTTCTCATGCCCAGTAGGATTCTCAAACCTAGGACAGAAACCTGGGTGAGACCCTCTGCTTCCTGAAATGTCTCTTCTGTCCATAGTATCCAGTCATTCTCTGTAAATGCAGCTACCAAACCCCTTTCCTCTGAAAAGAAACACACAGACCGTGTGGTCATGCTTAAGGCCCAAGGTCCCCAGATCAGGCTGTTGACCTTGACCTTTCTTGTAGTGTCTAGGAGAACACTGTGCATACAGCCCCCAGTCCAGGTGAGGCCACCCCTTTGCTGACGCTGGTGATGCCCATAGGCGTCCTTCCAGACTCCTCCTGTCACCAAGGAGACATCAGAGAAGGGAGTCAAGGTTAAGATGTACAACCCCACATCATTTCTTTGCGGTTTTGCTTGTTGCTGGGTATTGGACGGTGCATACGTCACCGAATCTCCTAGAACCTCAAGATTTTTTTCTAGCCGTCAGATCTCAGTAATGATGATGCTATTTATTACCTGCTTTGCCTGCCTCACAGGTTGGTGATACAGGTAACTTGTGACAATCCAACGTTTATACACTGTAAACCGTTACCCTAAATGTGAGCTATTAGTGATAAAATCAGTGAATCCGGTTCTATATTTCTCTTTCCCCAATTCTTCTGCCTGTCATTGTCATTTTCTGAGGACACCTAGAGATTGCTTAAGGCGCCTGAAGGTAAGTGCGACCCAGTGAAGTGAGTAGGAGAAGAGATAGGTGAAGGGTGTGAAGAAAAGAAAGTCAGAGTCATATTAAAAAGAAAAAGGAAGACAGTCCTAAGAAAGGCTAACATAAAATGGTTTTGCATTTTTATACTAAATGTTCTAGTTTTTCCTAAACATTGTAAAGGAGATATCCCGACTCTTTCAGTTATTCTCACTAGATTTCGGTCTTTGCAGTTGACTGGTAACACTGTGTTTACATGGTGACAGGTGCTTCTGACCCTTGAACTGCATTTCAGTCACCCGGAGGTTTTGCAAAAGTGCAGATTCGGATGTAATAGGCTTGGAGCCTGCCCTTCTCAGGAGCTCCCCAGTCATTGTGTTGCCGATAGGGGACCTCACTGGGAGGGGCTGGCCCCCAGTGTCCAGTTCAACAAACCTGAGAGAAGAGAGGGATCAGAACTCCCCAGTCATGACATCCATAGCTTGATACAAATGTTGGGGGTCACTGGCCATCACCCTTCTTGCTATGTGCAGACCTTTTGCTCACGCCCACGCTTCATGTCCAAATGTGTACAGCGTTTGATTGTTTGTAGAAGAAACTGGCAATCACCATCTGAGTTACTCCCGCCTCAAGGGCAGGTCCATAGGATTAAGAGGCCCCTGCCAGGTGCGGACTAGGGCCTCATTTCCAGTGCTTTCCCTGGAGGAGGGAGAAATCCAAATGCTGCCTTCTTAATTTGCCTTAAAATCCAGTGAGAGGTGTTTAGGAAACTTCATTTTTAGCATGAAAAGGATATAATGTAATTTAGTTTCTTTGTGCTAGAATATTCTCTTCCTTAGGTTTTGAACATGTATTATTGTCTTTGATCATCCCTTGCATACTGTCATGGAAGTTGAGCAGGCACCATCCCTCTGTGTGACTTCCGAGGAGACCCTGGGCTGCCCAGAGAAGGAGCCACAGATTGATGCCTAAGAGTCCAGGTTTAATCACTAAGGATGTTCATATGTCGGTAATATCCTGAGGTAACAGAAATTCTTCTCTCAAGCTAAAAACATATGGAGGTCATACAAAATTTTGAAACCGTGTTCTTGTGCTGGCCTTCCTTATTTGCTGAGGATGCAACATTTTGTAAACCTAGCCCTAAGACGATTGCTCCCAATAGCAGAAAATCATCCCTGAGGCTTTGACATACAGCGGTCTTCATTTCCGATCGTAAGAGCCCTAGAGGGGTCCCAGTGGGCGTCAGCCAGCTGGTCTTATGGGATGTCCACAGTAAGCCAGAGTAGGGCCTCTGGCTTAAGAGAAATACCCGGCAGCTCTGGAGAATAGCAAGCAGGGATCAGTTCTGTTCTTCAAAAAGTATATTCTACAGAAGGAAGAGAAGTTGCCTCGGTGTGTGGTATATTTCTTTGGGGAGGGGCCGAGGGTTGTAACTGAGGTAGCCCGGGGCTGCTCTAGGAAGGAAATCAGGTAGTTTATTAGATTATATGAACAGGATTCGGTACTTTAATTTGGAAACGAAAGACCTTCTTCTTATCCTCTCATCTTATTTACAATATACATTCAACTATTAAATTCAGTGTCTTTGGCAATATTCAGAATCTCAGTGTACATGTCAAACGCGTGAAAAGGTTGATTAACTTTAATCCTGTAAAAAGTAATGAAAAGGGTTTTTCATTATTTGTTATTAGAAAAAGAGAAAAATATACCTGAAAAAACGATTACTTGTTCTCATTCTAGAAAAATAATATGTTCGTGGTATAAGATCATCAAGTTTTAAAAAACTGTTAAAAACCTCACTCATAGCCTTGCTCAAAATACATACCGCTATTAACAGTCTGATACATGTACAGGTTTACTGAAGTGAATTTAAAAAACAGTTGTATGGATAATTGTACGTCCTGCTTTTTAAAATCAACGTAATAATTAATGCACATTATGTATCTTTTGTTAAAAAAATTTTTTTTAATGTTTATTCACTTTGGAGAGAGAACACAAGCAGGGGAGGAGCAGAGAGAGGGGGAAACACAGAATCCAAGGCAGGCTCCAGGCTCTGAGCTGTCAGCACAGAGCCCAATGCAGGGCTCAAACCCACAAACTGTGAGATCATGCCCTGAGCTGAAGTCAGATGCTCAACCAGCTGAGCCACCCAGGTGCCCCCATGCTATATTTGTAATAGTTTTACACACATTAATGTACATTTGTTTTTACCAAATGGGCCAATTAAGATGGAAATTCAATTTATTTGGCTTGGCCTGGGTACATTTTAATCCTAAAAAGAGCTTAGTACTAACGAGAATTGAAATTTAAAGAAATTTAAAAAGAAATACTAAAAAGCTTAGCAAATTACTATTACAGACTCTCATAAAAAAGTTGGAAGTAGAAAATTGAAAACAAACAAACATAATCCCTTGAAGCCAACAAAAAAAATCTTTGTTCCAGCAAAGGATGTGCTATTTAGATGGGAACAAGTAATCCTGTGGAACTTAGTATGAGCCAATGAAAGGTCAAACTGAGTACACAGTATCTTCCATTCTTACCCTTGAGGACCCTTCCAGATCCATATCCCAGGGGTAAAAGTCTCCCCAGGGAAGCCACAGCTGTCTGATCCCACCCAGGTCCACTCTAACCCCGTAAGCAGCCCCCAGGATGCTGGGGGACCTCTGGGCCTTTCTGGCGCTGAGAGATGGGGCCCAAGGCACCACAGGTGGGCAGCATGCAGCAAACCTTTTGATGCCTATGGCTCTTTGATGCATTGGCACCCAATGGGGAGTTGTTGATCTGCCCTGTTGTTGTTGGGAAGGCCTGATGTACGAATTGGCTCTAGTTTAAAGTGAGTCAGATCAAATTTGGGTTTGACAAGCGCATTCCTGATTGTAGAGGACATGCGGTAGTTAAGGGCTTTGATTGTCTTTGCCGGTATTGGGATTCCCACCAACTTGAGCCTGCGATGATTTTTTTAGCCTTTTTAAATAGCGGTTTTAGTTCTGACAGCTAGGGATCGCGGAGCTTGCCCTCTGTTATGTAGTATCCGGGGACTTGAAGAAGCACTGCAAGGCTGTTGTAGATGAATTTGGTGTGGGGGCTAGATCAAAAGCAGCTCAGCAGGAGTAAGTGGGTAGAGGTGGGTTTCTGACCAGTTTTTCTCAAAATAGATCCGCATTTCCTAAAAGCAGCCGAACTCTGGGTTTCTAATGTCTTGCCCGGGGATGTGCTCTTGCAAGAGGTTAACACAAAGAGTGGTTAACTTCAAAGTGAGCAGAACCAGCAGACAAAAGAAACGGAAGTGGCCTTGATTAGAAACCGTAGGGAAAATGTCCAAAAACCTGATAGTTGGAAGCCCTAGGCTTGGGGAGAGGAACTTCAGGCTTCCCAGATAATTCTAGTAGACACAGTTGAAGTTTCCCCACTGTGGAGGAGCCACGGGTCCCATCTGGCTCTGGTGGGGGTTGTTAGATTTCTCTGGGCAGGATTTGTCTTGATTCCTTTTCCAGTTCCCTTGGTTCTAGGTGCCTCTTGGTAAAATAATGCCATGACGTCAGTCTGGCTCTGTGGACCAATCCTGTCCCCTCCTCGATCTACTCTGAGGAGCTTTTGAAGGAAAAACAGTAGCAGCTCTTCCAGTGAAGAGTTCTTACCTCAAGTAAGACCTGAGTGATCCTGGATGCAAGACCATGAGGTAGACCATTTGGTCACTGGAACCAATTCTTCCATAAAGCTGCACATCTCTAACCCACCATTTCCTTCCATTTCTTCTTTCTCCTCCGGGATGAAACGGGATCAAGGAGGAGACAGAGAGGCCCACTTTCATGGGCTGGAGCACAGCAGGATCCTCTGGGCCCAGGGTTAGCACACATGTGCCACTTAGTGTCCTTGCTTCCATTTACCAACTATGTAATGTTAAGTATCTTGTTTAAATCAGAAAGACTTGAGGCTTGGCCCTTTCTATTAAAAAAGTCCAGTTTTATTTTGAAGGACAAATTATTATCCCCTAGTCGTCTTATCTAAAATCGACATCTTCCTCATCTGATTTCCGAGTCCATATCGAGGTGTAGCCAGATTTATTATCATCCATTAGAATGTGAGCATTCTAATTTGGGTTTGGCCAATGAGAATTTGACCAATGGTTTGACCTTTAGAATTTGAAAACAAGTACAGGATAGGAGGAAGATGGGACAGCTCTTCTTAGGACAATTTCAGTGTATCTTTGGTGAGGAAGATCAGCCTAACTATGAGAGGCTTTTCAAAAGGGAATGGATTTCTTTTCTCACCTAGTGTGATAACGGATTGACTGCCTCTATTCTTGGTGCAGTGTAAGCAAAGTCACATTCTATTCCTTGAGAGTGTTCAGTATTTGTATCGATCATGACTCATAGTGCTGCAGTGAGATCGGGGTGTCCTTTGGACCTGCAGAGAGGCCAGGAACCCCTGAATGGAAAGAGGGGACCAATGTGAAGGTGAATTGCAGAGTAACTAGGAAGGCTTTAAGGAGCCGCTGACAACACTCTACCCGCAAGTGGAAATGGAGAAACTATGAGATAGTGGCCTATCCGGTGAGTTTGACTTTGACTAAAATAAGGATGACTAAATATCCAGTGAGGAGCATCATGTGGATTGAGGGACACTGGAGGAACATACTAGAAAAGATAAGACAAACAGGTTGACTGGTGTTTCCCGAAGCACGTCTGCCCGTCTTACGACTCGTTCCTCAAGATAGCATCCAACTGATAACCATTTCCATTTGTAGGCCTCTGTATGAAGATGCTTCAGTTGCTAAATCATTCTGGATCGTTGGTCCTTTGGATTGAAAGAAAATCATTATATTCTGAGTGTCCATGGTCATGTGTTAGGTCACTGAATCTCATTGTTCTAGACTCTACTGCTAGGCAGTCGTTTCTAGTTCTTTCTCTTGATCAGCACCCAAATAGCACAGAGCAGGTACTCAATTCACACTTGTTGCGTAGAATTAGGATAACGTTTTACCTAGCTTTTGCCCTCCCCATCCCCACTGCCCTCTCTCCAGCAAGCCTGGCAAGATTTAACATTACTTGGCTGCCATAGCCAAAAATTGTGACATGAGTGATTGTTTTGTTGGGCATCTCCAGCTTTGCTTTTCTGCTCTATCCTTCATATTCAGGGTCATTTCTGTTATGGTGTTCAGGCACCCAGCGGCCTGCCTTCTGCTATTATATGAAGACATCTTGTATCCAGGCTTCATGCTGGCCATTGGCATTCCTAGCTTCCCTTGATGTGCTCTAGGGGCACATGGCCATCAGTCAAGTTCAGGACCTGCCAGCACCTCTCCGGTGCTATTTCTAGGAACTTCCAGTGCCAGACTTTGTCCCTTATCAGCTGCTACTTCTAGAAGCTGCTGTCCTTGTTTTCTTTGCTTTATTTTCTCCCATTTTTCCTTTCTGAGCACAATCCACCAACTTGGGTAATAATATCTAACGGTGGGTGCTTTCTCCGTGATGGACACTGTCAGCACTTTACATTCAGTTCCAGATTAAAGGCTCCCAACAACCCTGTGGGAGAAAGACTATTTTCCTTCTTAGTTTAAAAATGAGGGGAGCCTGGGTGGCTCAGTCGGTTAAGTGTCCGGCTTCAACTCAGGTCACGATCTCACAGTTCGTGGGTTCGAGCCCCGCGTCGGGATCTGTCCTGACAGCTAGCTCGGGGCCTGGCGCCTGCTTCAGATTCTGTGTCTCCCTCTCTCTCTGACCCTCCCCTGCTCGCGCTGTCTCTGTCTCTCAAAAATAAAATAAAAACCATAAAAAAAAGTTTTTTTAAATGAGAAAACTGAGCCTCGCAACCTGTTAAAGATCACAATCTAGCGAAAGGGAGAATTGATACTGTAGTCCGAATATTTCTAACTACAAAGCGTTCAGACACCGCACTGTTCTGGTTCAACATTCCCTCTTGCCCCCAGCCAGAGCACACCAGAAATGTGCTCTCGTTCTGTGTGACTTACTTGTACCCCACGACTGTCAGGAGACTTCCCTCTCTCTTGGACAAAGAATTCTGTCATGTGGCCAGACCTCTTTGCGTATGATTGTGTATTGGCTCATGCTCCATTGTTTCCTCAAGCATCGCTTTGCCTGGTTTGGTGGCTTCCCTGGCTTGTGCTGAGGAAGTGGACAGGGAACACGGGCAGGAGGGTGTGTGGGAGATCCTCTGTTCCTACGGCATGCTGTCACCTGACTAAATTGTTTGTTCGATTGCTGCGTTCCAGCCCCAGGGGAGGCCCCATGCCCTGTATGTTTGTGTATGAGAGCCTCTAGCTTTGATTAGCAGCTAGCTTCAGTGCAGCTGAACATACAATAGGGACCCAAGGATGGGAAAAAAAATCCTGTGACAGTTTCCCATTGGAAAGCATTCACTATCAAACTTGGACATCCAACAGTGGGGCACAGATGGACAGAGGCTGGGAAAGGTTAGATGGCGGGTTCTCCATGCCCCGCAGCCTGTTGTGTGCAAGGCAGTCACTCCTTTGTGCGGGCCATTGAGCCCTATTCCTCTGGATGTCTTTTACGATTAAGGTTGGAGACTGGTATTGATGTGGTTTTAGGAGGGGCAAAGCCTGGAAGGCTGCAGAGCATGAAGGAGCCCCATAGTTACCAGCGCTTGGATGAAAGCAGTGGAAAGGATACACCTTCTTAAAGGGCTAGTCACACAGTTGGGGGTGGGTGGAGAGGTTGATAGCTTGGCTACAAGGAAGAGGTAAAAATAACTGTGACTCTAATTTTCTCAACGACAGAGAGAAGTGGGAAGGGTTCTGTTTCATAACACAGGCAGAGTTAGTGATTTTGTAACATAGGCAAACTGATAATAGAATTTTATTTCTTCTCATCAAATTAAACCTTCTATCATAAGTGCCCTATTCACTGGTAGCTGAATCGTAAGATATTTGCCCGAATTATATACCTTAGAGGAGTATTCAGTGAGAATTTTTAGCCAGTAGAATATTGATCTGAGACCCTGTGCATGTTACAGAAGACACCCTGTCTTATCTTAGCCTGTAGGTACCTCTTTAGGGTCCGCATAAGAGGGACAAAGCAGACGTGTAGGAAGAAAGCCATACAGTATAGTTTATGATGAATTGGGGAAAGAGTGGTCCAATCAAGTCATTTAGAAGAAGGAGGCATTCAGATCTGGAGTGGCGAAGGGAGACTGTCCCAGGCGGGAGGATTTGCAAAGCCAGGGTGCTGTAGTATGTGGCAAAAAGGCGGGGCGCGGGGGAACATTCCAGATGAGGGGTGGAGAAAAGGGACAGTCAAGGAGATGCCAAATCAAGATATGGGGGAATAGACTGCAGCCGGGTCTGATCTGTGGGCACAGCAGGTGACAGAAGTGTTGGGTGACAATACCAAGATGCCTAAATGCAGGCTAACCTGTTTGAATTCTACTGAGTTAGATAGTAAAGAATCACTAAAGATTCTCCAGGAGCAAGGAAGGGGGGAAAAAGGGGTAGAGGATAAGAAAGATTATTTTTAGAGAAGTCATAGATTAAGGGTGGAGAAAATCAAGCCCTTGATCTTTTCAAATTCTGGAAATCCTGTTCACGCTTTAGCATTTTGCTTAAATACCATCTCCTCCATGAAAATAGTCTTTATTGCCCCAGTTGAAATGAATACCTTTTTTCTGTGCCACAACTTTCTGTGATTTGTCTCTTAGAGTTTTCATTCATTCGTTCATTCATAATTATGCAATAAACACAATGTGCTGAGCTCTATATTAAGTACTAGGAATACAGAGATGAATACAACCCATTTTCTGTCTTCACATCCCACAGTCTGGTTGGGGGATAGGCTTGTAAATCAGTGCAGTTTCGGTGCTGTGATCTACATACGCACTTCTGAAAGTCCAGAGGAGAGACCTCTAATTCAGTGGGGGGTGGATTCAAAGCAGGCTTCCGGGAGATGGTTTGGTTTCTCCTGACTTGTGTGTAAAACCTAAAGAAGACCAGGGAGAAACAGGGCGTTTTAGGTAGAGGCAATAGTGTGAATCCTGACTTTTATCTTTAAATGACTGTCTTTTCCCTCCTTAACTGTGGATCTCATTGTTCAATGTTTGGGCATGACACCAGATGAATGAATGAATGAATGAATGGATTTCTGATGCCTTGGTGTAACTATGTACCTACGAGGGATCCTTTCTGGAGACACGGTGAAGGAACAGAAGAGCCATCAGAAGTCTAGACTTTAGGATAGAAAGTGGGTACTTGAAGGGTGATTGCAAAATGGGATATTGAAACTGACCAGTCTGGGAGAATTCTGTTGCCATGGAGAGAACGAAGTCGGCTAGGGAAATGGCTGAGTTAGGGGAAGAAGCAGATGTCCTGGCCCTGCGGAAATTGTGGCAAGGCACGATTACTCTCAGAACCGAGCCTGAGCTGGAGCCCCGTGTCCCAGGCCTCTCTGAACTTTGCAGGCAGCCCCCGTGTCTGGGGAGGCCGTTGGATGAGCAGGAGTTTCAGGCGTGTCACATGGGGTCCGAGGTAACCAGGCTCCTTCCCGGTCCTTCTCTCCCAGGAGATCTCACAACATATTCTACCTACAACAAGGGGAGACCACGTTGGCAATTTTATTTTCTGGAGAATATCTCTGATTACTGGGCTTTTTGTTTAAAACTTGCCGCGGTTGTGTCATTTTTCTCGAAAGCACTGCAATCAGCTCTAGGCATTTCACATGGAACGGTTTGAAGCTGACCTCAAAGGGATCAGTTGGCCTCAGAGAGCTTTCTGTAGTTTGAGTAACTGCGTTTGAGATGCACACCAGTCACTCGCACTGTGCCCTTTCCCTGAAACTGCTCATTTTCCTTTCCTCAAATAAGTGATCGCGCACCAGTCGTGGGTAGAGTCATTACTGTGCGGCCGGTGGAGGAAGGTAGTCACTCATGGAATGCAGCCCCGGAGAGATGATGGAAGCCTGATGGTTATGGCACCACAAATTTGGAGGAGAGTGTGTGGAGGAAAAATAAAAAGAGCTGGGCCCTCAAGGAGAGAAGGGTTCTTTGTTGTCTCGGGAAGACGTTTTGCAGGACACTGGCTCCTCTGCTGTCCACACACAGTCAGCACCTCCTCCTCCACACCCCCCGCTGGGATGTGGCCACTCTCCCTTCCTTTCTGGCATTTTCTTTCTCCAACTCCAGGGATCTTCTTCAGCAGAGTGGAGGTAAGTGGATCGTTTTCTTTCTTCTGCTTTAAAAACTATTTTTTCAGCTTCGCTAAAGCAAAAGAAAGCTCAGGAAGTCACAGTTGTCTGGTTTCCAATCCAATTGGAGTCCGAAGAGGCAGGAAGTGTCCTGGGGATAGAGATTAGACAAGATACTTTCTAAGAAGGCCATTTAGCCCAGCATATATTATATTTAAAATTGTTCCAGATTAGAGTTCAGTCTGCAGATTCTGGTCCAGGTAATCTGGGGTTTATGAGGGTGAAATCTTGTGATTTCATGGAGGTTTTGCCTCCTTTGGTTCCTTTGATTTGTAAGCTCTGCCACGTTGAGTCTCTTATAATACAATTAAGAATCTTTTATCTGCAGGTTCCTTGCTTGATATTTAAAAAAAAATCATATTCTTTAGGCTTCTCCATAATGGAGCCAACAACTAACATCTAGGTAATATTTCAGCCTTTGCAAATAGCTTTCACAGGTCCTACCTCATTTTGTCCTCAAAACAGTTGTATGAGATCAGGTTTAATATTTTTACCTCTTAGACAGATGAGGTAAGGGAGGCTTCAGGAAAAGGGAGACTTGTCCAAAGTTTGTCCAAGAAAGAAGCATTGGAGTTACTTCCTCCACCTCCTAGGGGCGTTGGGGGAATTTTCATACTCTGTGGAAGTATTTTGTAAAATAATTTGAGGCAATTTGGTATTCTTTTCCTTCCCATGTGTAGATTCTGTGGCTTAAAACATGGCGTATACAATGCTTCTTAAACCATAGTTCATAGTTGAATCTCCTAGGCCTGAGATCTAATAGTGCCTCCTCCTTTACCTTGAGGTCAGAACTTTTAGGTCAGGGCTTAGGAATGGAAAATTTTAACCCGGACAGTTCATACTCAGCAATGTTGGAGAAAGTGTGCGTGCATGTGTGTGTGTGTGTGAGTGAAAGAGAGAGAGATTTTTCACCATATGTCTTTTGAGAATAGAGTCCATTATGATGCTGGCTTTCTTCCAGAAATTATTGGAAATAGATTCTAGGTTCTGGACCAGACTCTAAGACTAACTTTGTATTTTAATTAAATTACTTGAATTTTGCAGGCTTCCATATCCTAAATTGTAAAATAAGGGGCCTCAGCTAAAATTCACTAAGATACCCTGAAGCACTTGGACTCAGTGTCTGTGCTTTAGCCAGATTTTGGTTCCTGAGTCTTTCCTCTTTCCCCATGGAATACCCTTCTGATTGCATTTAAGTCAGCACTTCTTTAAACTGGGGTTTCTCAGGGGCTCCTGGGGGGCTTAGGTAAGTGTCTGACTCTTGCTTTCAACTCGGGTCATGATCTCGCAGTTCATGAGATGGAGCCTGGCGTATGGCGCTCCACTCTAACAGCACAGAGCCTGCTTGGGATTCTCATCCTCTCTCTCCGTCCGTCTGTCTGTCTGTCTGTCTCTCTCTCTCTCCCTCGGCTCCTCCCCCACACTCACATGTATGCATGCTCGCTCGCTCTCAAAAGTAAATAAACATAAAAAGTGAAATATGATTTATTTACAAAAACTGAGGGTCCTCCTCTGCAGTGCCAGGTTCCCCGGGAGCTTGCTGAAAAGGCACGTTCTCAGGTACCGACTCAATCCTACTAACTCAGAGACTCTGAGGCCAGGGTCAGCCCGCTGTGTTTTCATAAGCCCTCCAGGTGATTATAACCGACGATTCAAGTTCGAGAACCACCGGTTGAAGCCTTTCTGATCCTGGCCAGTAAAATGCTTATCTGTGACTTTATAATGGCAACATTTTGTTTTCCTAGACTTAGGCTGTATTGGAAAATGTGCTCCTGTCTATTTGTCAGGAAAAGACATTAAGAAAAGTATACTCTCTCTGTTTATAATCCATGACTCCTGAGAGTAAAAGGCCAATTTCCCATGTTTCTGAGGCAGCGTCTCCCATACACACAGGTATGTGGAGGTTATGACAATACTTGGCAAAGGAATGGGATTTTCCATTAGAGGCACTTTTTACTTTGCGTGGTTCCAATATGCAGGAATTTTGGGTACTGCAGGTTAGTTAATTAATACTAATACCCCGATAACATGGTTTAAATTTTAGGATATTAACCATCAGTAACAGTATACAGTCCAGATTTCACTCTAGCTACCCAGTCCACAAATCACTGCGTAAGTAACAGATTTGCTTTCTAATCGGTGACTAATCACATCACTTCTTTGATGGTTTGTCCAGATGGTCACCTTGCATCTGGTATTCATGTCATGTAAGGACGGCCAAGAGGGTGGTCTTCTGTCCTCCTTGTCTCCCAGTATCAACCCAGATGACGTTTTTCAAAAGTGGATAATTAGGGGACCCCTGGGTGGCTCAGTCGGTTAAGTGTCCCACTTCGGCTCAGGTCATGATCTCCCAGTTCATGGGTTCGAACCCCACATCGGGCTCTGTGCTGACAGCTCGGCACCTGGAGTCTGCTTTGGATTCTGTGTCACCTCCTCTCTCTCTGCCCCTTCCCTGCTCATGCCCTCTTTCTGTCTTTCAAAAATAAGTAAACATGAAAAAAAACCCACAAAATAATATGTAAATATAACCTTAACTCAAAACGATGACAATTTTTTCTTCCATAACTTAAGCGTTAAACATTTTCCTGATTACCTATTAAATCTCAGATCCTGTGTTTGAATTCCAAAGGCTGTGGCCATACTTCAACTAAGAAGCGAATAATGAATGTGTTTGGACACATTGTCTTGTTTGGACAAGAAGAGGAAATCATATTCTAATTTCCATAAGGGGAAAAGAAAAAGAGCCCTTGAAGCTTTAGTCAGTATCTAGCAAAGATAATATGATGATAAAGAAATTCTCAATTTATGCATTTAATATCTTTTATCACCTATCATCTAGGACCTTGACAGTAGTGATAAAACATTATTGATGACAGCAGAAATATTGCCACTATTGCCATAGGAACATATATATGTATACATATATATATATAGAGAGAGAGAATATATGTAGAGAGAGAAAATACATTGAGAATATATATGTGTTTTACATAATAGAGAAATCAATATAAAAAAGCTATATGGAAGTATTTGGTTAAAAATTATTTTGAAGCCAAACAGAAATTCAAACCATATTTGGATGACGGGATTTTCTTTTTACAAAACAAACGGGTCTTTGATCCCTAGCCAAGCTGTGAGCAGGTAGAAAGCCTGCTCTGAAGCCAGTTTCATAAGTGGTGTGAACCCTGGAGCTGGGTGGGGGGGAGAGCCCGGGCTGGGCACGTCTTGGGGGTGGTGGGAGGGTGCGGGGGGAGCTGCGCACGGTGTCCTGTAATTCAGCGCCAGCCATGGCTCAGACCCAAGGCTGGCGATAGCAAGGGACACCGACCAGCTGTGGGATTGTTGCTTTAACTGTCCATTAGCTTGGACGCTCTCAACGGGACACCTGTGGACACAAGTGCATTGCCAAAGACTCATTATAGAGCCACAGCACATGCCATGCACGGCGAAGCTTGCTTTGAGCCGGTGAAAATTCGAGCCAGAAGGTAAAGCTCAGATGGGTCCCAATCCCAGCTTGCTCTGCAGGATGAATAGCCACATCAGGGCCTCTAAAGAGGCATAACGAGGTGTCCCGTGGGCCAGGTTGGCAGTAGGCGACAGGAACAGAGAAGCCAGGGTGCTGCTTTGTGGAAGGTGTTGCTGTCAGGAATAAAATTCACCTGACAAGCTCATGTCACAAAATCAAGACAAAGTGTATAATGCAAACTTGGGGAAAAAAAAACCCTGCAGTGTTAGAAAAGTTTATTTGTGTCTTTTCAGTGTCCGGCATCATGTAGGACTTCTCATTTGTGCATTAGCTCCTTATTCTATTTAAAAATCTTCTAGAGATGTTTTCCCCCTTTATGCTCTATTTCAGCCTTTAAGTTTGACATGGGATAAGTACGTTCATGATTGTTGTAGTAAATACATGTTTGTTAATGTAGAGACAGCGTTAAACTCTGAGAGGAAAACAGCAGTACGAAATTTCCTAGAATGTGTGAAATGATCCAGTTGATAATGGATTACAGTTAGGAAATCCAGCCCACAGTTTTCATTTGACACTAAAATGTTAAGAAAGATTTTATGCGCCAATGTGGGTTTGTATTCTTCTATCAGGCAAGTGAACAAGTGTGAGGAAGGGAGTTGCGGTGTATGGGTGGATGGCAGCGAATGATGAGTAGAAAAAGGAAAATTAAGATTCTTTTATTTCTCCATGGCATGAAATAACAGCAACAAGAATAATAAAGTTGGGGATGCTCAAACATTGTCATTTAAATATGAATATATAAGTCCTCATCTTCCAAGTGTGCAAGTGCATATTGAACATAGGTATGTATATAGTGTGCAAGGGAATTTCAGAGCTGGAAAGAGGGAGGGATTTGTTTTCTGCCCCTTTGAGTATTGTGGGCACATGGATATGTGGATTTTTTAAAGTTTATTTAGTTTGAGAGAGACAGAGTGAGTGGGAACAGGGTAGAGAGAGAAGGAGATAGAATCCCAAGCAGGCTCTGCACTGACAGCACAGAGCCTGATGCGGGGCTCATACTCACGAACCATGAGATCATGACCTGAGCCAAGACCAACAGTTGGATGCGCAACTGACTGAGCCCCCCAGGGACCCCAGCATGTGGATTTCTAATTGTGGAGTGTCAAGAAAGCCAGCACTACTGAGTAGAGACTGAAAAAAATGGCCCACACTGTCTTGGCAGTCCTTTTGACCTTCTGAAGTCACATAAGTCCTACTCAACATGTAGAAAAACACAATGTCGGTCAGTCCTGGCAAACCCGGGCAGGCTGGCGAGGGGCAGCGTGCCCTGCCCACTTCACCAAGAGAGCACGGGCCTTGCGCCCAGCCTCTGGGCCCTGGTGTCTGGAGACTTGTCCTTCTCCTCATCTGTGCAGGTGTGAATACCCTTTGTATGCCAAGAGAGAGTCTGAGATCTCAGTCAGATTCTGATAAAATGTCAAACAAAACCCCGCAGCGGGGAGAAATCCTGAGTTCTCCATTTCAGTGACTACAGAGGAAGCCAAATAGCCAAAAAAAGAACAGTGGGCTGTGTGAGGAGGGCTGCTGCTGTCTTGGTAAAATGACAAAGAGATGTTTGCTTTCAGGCCCTTGGAGTGCCTTGCTTCAATGTCAAGTTTAAGAAGGTATTCAAGAAAGAGCTCTCAGGTTATGAGTATTCAAGTCACACTCTCTTTCAAGGCTTAAGCTTCCAGGGAAATGGAAGGGAGGAAAAACCTTTGTAATAGCCAACATTTTTCTTTTATTCTTTTTTTTTTAAATGTTTATTTATTTTGAGAGAGAGAGAAAGTATGCACGTGAGCGTGGGAGGGCCAGAGAGAGGGAAGGGGAGAGAATCCCACACAGGCTCCCTGCTGTCAGCACAGAGCCCAAAGCAGGACTCAATCCCATGAACTGTGAGATCATGACCTGACCCAAAATCAAGAGTCAGGCGCTCAACTGACTGAGCTCCCCAGGCGCCCCATAATAGCTAACATTTTTCGAGCCAGGAACTCTGATAAATCCTTTATGTATATGACTTCAGTTAATCCTCAGAATAATTCTGTAAGGTGGGAACTAATTAATCCCATTTCACAGGTGAGAAAGTTGAGGTCAGAGCTCCTAAGTAAGCTGCACGCGGTCTTTGGGTTAGTAGGTGAGGTGGGTGCACGTGTATGCATTGTTCTAGAAGTTGTCAGCAGTCTCACAATATCCCTACAATATGTAGCTTAGATATTGGTGGGGAGGGCTGAGGTAGAGACACGAGTAGACGGATCAGAAAGATCTCCGTTTAGTCATGTGAAAAAAGAGACACAAATGACGTATCGCTAACGTGCCAGAGAACAAAGAGGCTTGGGTGCTGGAGAAGGCAAGTTAATGCTACGCATCGAGTGCTATGCTGCTTTTTTCACGTGCCTTACGAGGTGTTGTTATCCTGTGTCATCAGTAAGGAAAATGAGGTCTCAGGGCGAGTCGATTTCTCAGTCATCAGCCAGTATTTAGCAGAGGCTAGATTTGAACTCAGTTCTTCTGACTCCAAAACCCACACTCTGTTTCTAGCCCCCCCCCCCCGGCAAACAGAAGCCAACACCCCGAAAGGTAGATGGGGAGCAGCGCACCCTCTAGAAAGCCTGGGGCCATTTGTCCATGGACTTACTCGTCCAGAGCACACACATCTATGTGTTGGCTCTCTGGAAAGGAACACAAAGTTAAATGGAGCATAGTGCCTATCATTTGTTGTCTTAAAATTATATACAATGAGCCCAAAGTATAGAAAAATTAATATTTAATGTGGGGTCTCATGATAAAATGCTACAGAGAAGAATCTGTAGAATGCCACCTGACTTCCCAATTCTTTGAAGTGTGTGGAGTTCCAGAAGTTACTACGATCAAACCTGCATGGGACCAATGAGAGGGTGAAATTCTTGGCCCATTGCAGACCTTGGGCCCCGGTGGGCTCTCTGCCACTAGATTGCTTCTTGTACAGAAAGGGTCAAGTCAGTGCTGTCCGGATATGTTCTGTATACCTTCCAGCCACCTGCCCGTCCATTCCTCAAGCTCCACCTGTGCTGAACTATGTCAGCCCTTCTTTGCACATGCACATGCTCACTTTCTCATTTGACACATCTTCCTGCAAAGACTGTAAAAAATCTCACTACAGCACATACTCTACAAGGCATCACATATTGAGTGCTCTACGTGCAATTATTTCACTGTATTTGATGAAGTATTCCCCCAGAAAGGCTCTGTAAAATCTAGAGACAGAAAGAAAGGAAATGTGATTATCGGTCACTGCATTCATTGACGTGGGACTGGAACCTTGTGAAGTTTCTAGGTTGGATGAAAAGGAAGTTGGTGAGTCATGGAGGCTAGAGGGTTTCCCAAATTTGGGGCTTTGTGTGTGTGTGTGCGTGTGGTCAGGAGTTTGGGGTACGGGGGTTGCCATGTTGGGTGCCTCTGGGATTCCTTTCATACCCTTTACCCACATCCTCACACCCACCGCTCAGCTAATATGAAGAAGAAATGATGATTTCAGAAGTGCTTGGACAGTTATGATTCTAGGTTTTAGAATTGAGCCCCCCATAACCACATGGGAAGAAACCTAAAAATCACATTCTGACCCCTGAACTGAGGATACCAACGAACGGAAGTACCAGAGTTCTTCAGGTCCAGAGACCAGGGCCAGGAGGAGAGGGCCAGAGCCCGAGTCCACCTTCCCGGCTCTCTGCTCGCCTCACACTCCGCCAGGGTCTCTCTTCATCAAGCCTGACCTCCCAAGGGATGGATTCACTCACGCAGTGTCAAAAAAGCTTTAGGTGACTGATCTGATTTCTGATTAAGGTTGCTATGCATGTGGGGAAATAAGAAAGAGAGAGGAAAAGTGGGGAGAGAGAAAGAGGGACACCAACCACCAACCTGAGAGGAACCCCTTGTCCCTCCGAGAGGCGGGCTTGGTGACAGACAAAGCAGTTAATTGTGAGCAGTTCCACACAGGGGCCTGGGAAACTCCAGGGCAGAGGGGCGGCTGTGACCCATTTGGCACAGGCCGCGCTGGCCTTGCATATTTCGGCGGCCTCCACGATCAAACACCTGGGTCACCTCATGAGTGCAGCCCTGTTCTTCGAGATTTATGATGTTTACCAAATCTGGCAGCTGGCTAATGTGTAGGAAAGGTAATGGACCCAGCGCTCCCCAGGAGGGCTTCAGCCTCCTGCTAACTGTTCTTGCTGAATTGCTGGTCAGTTTCTACAGCAAAGAAAGTGCTTTCTTTCCTCTCTCCTTTAAGCTCTCTCGTTCCTCCGGCCCCTGCCATTGGTCATGTTTGAAATTAGCCCCCTCCTGTGTGAGAGACATGAGGCTCCTGTGATGAGCGTGCGGTGGCTGTGTCCTGTCCTGATGACGTTTGCCTCCACCGCGTTACTTGACGTGCGGAGCTATGGAAGATGCCTCACTCTGAGTTTCTCAGCAACGCTGCTTGTTTGTGCTCCCGAGGGATTTTCTTTTGTGGCTTGTGTCCCCTTGCTGTGGAGCACGCCTTCCAGATGGGAATTCCAGGCACAGCAAGCAGGGGGGGAGTCCCTTGTTCCAAGTGGACAGACCAAGGGAGCAGGGAGGTTGCATATGGCGTCGAGGCTGTTTGAGTTTGGAGCCTTGAAAATTTTCATTTTGACCCAGCCTCCTCGTGCTGTGATGTTACTAGTCCGGGGGCCTCACTTTAAGACTGGGTACTTTGGACATGAAGAGAAAAATCTTCACCATCAGTTACCTGTAGAGCAAGAAGGATGTGAAGAGATGATTTTATTCAGACGTTGGTGATATTCGGTAGAATCCTAGGGTTCTGAAGACGTGCCTCAGAGTCGCTGTGGTCAGCGAGGGGAGGTCGCCATGTTTTGGTACAAGATAGAGCAGCTGGTTTTGATGGGTTTTATACATTGGACTTTTCTGTATGACTTTACGGCTTGCAACAACAGTGACACTACCTCCTAGGCCGATAGTTTCTTTCCAATATGCAAATAAAGGAGTGGAGGCCGAGACTTGGTTCAGATCATAGAACTGGAGTGGGGTCTTACATAAAATGGTGGGTTTTTGTGGAGCATAAGGCTACCCGCTGTACTCTGGATGGTGGAGCAGCACGTGGGTTCTGGCTACAACACTCTTGTCTCCCAGCTCTGCCCCTACCCTCCTACACTCTGTCCTAGGCAGACCACGTCTCCATTGTGCCACTTGGCTACATGTTGAGCTGTCAATGAGAGGCGCTAAAGGGAAGCTCAAGAGGAACTCAGAGGTTCGAGAGCCTGAGTTTTAGCAGAGTCCAGGTACATGTCAGCTTTCATATTTCGGGAACCCTACTCCCCAGACAATGATGTGACTTGCACATGAGAAAATTGGTAAAGTTGTAACCTGAACACAATTCATCATTCTGTAACATACATACACACTCCCGTGCTTAGATGTTGCTTGATTTTCAGGGAGAGCAGCCCTGAGTGTACAAGAGATCACAGCTTTTTCTAGTACAGTCACTGTGCTTTATGGTAAGAATTTAGACCTGAACTTGTTCCATCTTTCTGTAATCTCTCCAGAGAACTCAGAAGAATCTAGCCCACACCACGGTCCTTGTAGTTGTCATCAGTGACATAATGGTCAGGGATGGCAGTCATTGGGGCTCTCAGGACACTTTCTCCAGTAGGCACTTGGTCATGGTCAACCACAGGTGTTCATTTGACTAACTGTGATGCCACTGTATTGCATAATGATTGACATGCTCTTTTTCATTGGCATGGAACTTGTCACTGTGTCCAAACCCAAGGACACAACCAAACCAGCTGATTGATGGACACAATCAACCATCTATGATGGTCTGATTCCTGATGTCATGCCTGCTATCAACTTCTGTATCAATTAGGATCAGCCAAGAGATAAACCATACCAATTTTTTAACAGAATGAATAGAACCATTAGCCAACTATGTATTAAGTGAGTGACTAGGTAATTGAAAATAAAATATTAAGGAATCAGAGCATCACAAAGCAGTAAAAAGAAGGATGGGCTTGAACCTAAGAAATAGGCAATAATGTATATTGCACATTTGCCTATATAATTGCCCTTGACTTCTAAGCTTATTACATCTCCTGAAATAGAGTCTATATTCTTATAATACTTCTAAAATGCTAACTTGGCTTTCTATAAATATCTTTATACAAGTCTGTCAATCATTAACAGTGGGTACCTCAGTGATATGGAAGTAGAACAGAGTAGGTCAGTAAATGTAGAGAAGAATAGTGGACCATGATACTCTTGAACTTTGCTTTAGTTAATGGACACTATTCTAGAGAGCATGTCTTCAGTTTCTATCTTTCAGGGTATTATATAGCCTTCTGAAAACATAAGCTGTATTGTATAGATGGAAGATATCCTCCAATGACTCCAAAATAGATACATTCTTCTGCCTTCATAGTGTGATTCCCGGCTCCTGCTTCTCACTCAGCAACTGATTAAAGAGACCAAATAACAAATCTGCCCACAGCCGAGGCCAGTAAGTCTGGGCATGATGAGCATCCAATGCTGAGGACAGTTATACCCCAAGAGAATAGAGGTTGTTTGAGGGGCCTCTATACTGTTTTCCATAGTGGCTGCACTAATTCACATTCCCACCAACAAAGCATGAGAGTTTCCTTATCTCCCTCATCTTCCCCAGCACTTGTTATTTCTTGTCTTTCTGATGAGAGCCCATTCTGACAGGGGTGAGGTGATAGCCCATTGTGGTTTTGATTTGCATCTCCTTGATGATGAGTGATGTTGAGCATCTTTTCATGTGCTTGTTGGCTGTCTAGATGTCTTCTTTGGAAAAATGTCTACTCAAGCTCTCTGTACATTTATTAATCAGGTTGTATTTTTTTCTTTTTGATACTTAATTGTGTAACTAGATATTTTGGGGGGATATTAACCCCTTATTGGATCTAGCATTTGCAGAGATCTTCTTGTATTCAGTAGGTTGCTTTTTCATTTTGTTGATGTTTCCCTTCACTGTGCAAAAGCTTTTTAGTTTGATGTAATCCCATTTGTTCATTTTAACTTGTTTTGCACTGTCTGAGAAGACTAATTCAAAAAATATTTCTAAGACCAATGTCAAGTTGCTTATGGTCTGGCCTGTCTTCTTCTGAGAGTTTTATTGTTTTAGGCCTTCAATGCATTTTATAGTATGGGTCTATTTCAAGTTCAGTATTTAAAATTTTTATAAAAATAAGTAGAGTTTTCTAGCCCTTTCCTAACCTTACTTTCTTTGTCCGCCCCCAACCCCCCACCAGACCAGATGTTGAAAATCTCTCATGTTAATAGCTTCTATTTTTCATTAGGTGGAGTGTTTGTGTGCTTTTTAAAAGCAAATTAAATTGCAAATACCTTTCAAAAGGTAGGTATTGAAACTGTATTTGAAAGCTGAGGTAAAGAGTATGGCTCAGAAAGAGCTGAGACTACAGCCCAGCATCAGTGCACGGCACAAACCAAACACAGTGTCAACCAGGCAACATTTGTCTTCCAGCATCTTCCATTTCTCATGTCGGTAGGCATCCTGCTGCCTCATTCCCTATCTCGTTTACCCTGCTGTCTGTCAATGGTAGCAAAGCAAGTAAAGTACCTTCAGATCTAACTCTCCTAAGAGGCGTACACTGTAGAGACTCCCGGGATGGATTCATTTGGCTGCCTGATTTCTGTATACCTTCATCTTTATTCATTTTCACTGGAGAATGATCACAACAGTAGAATTTAAAAATTGGCTTTGAAACCTGCTGGCACCAGAAATAGACAATAATTAATAAATCATCCTTCAAATTGGAAGACATAGCACCTCTCCCCTGTTGGCATTGTCTGGTGGGTTTTATAGATTTCTTAGAGCTTCCGAATTGTTACCCTTGTCTTAAGACCCTTGTCTGCTTTTGTATGACCTGGCCAGTCAGTGGTACAGACTGGTGTTCTCAGCATCCCAGCCATCCATTTCTCAAGAGAAATTGTCTCCGACTCTCATTCTTCACTTTAGGATGCATTTCAGTGTCTATTTTATATCCCATCATCTACTTTCTCTTTGATTCCTTATTCCTATGACCATTTGAATCGACCTCTCAGATCTAGAGGTAACTTAATTTCCAGCAGAGCCTGTTAGATGGCAAAATACCAATCTCAGACAATTAAGGGTAATCCAGTAAACATAGGGTTTTCCAATTGGCTCACACGTTCTTGCTGTTCCCTAATCTCTGTAACTTCCAGAGTAGTGTCTAAGTTCCAGGAAACCTGTGGAAAGCCAATGTGCCAGAAATAGATGGGAAGATGAAATTTAGGTCAGGAGGGTCTTATCCTCGGCCATTCTGTTTGCTGCAGAGACTTTAGTCCTCACCTTCTTAGCACATAAACTGTGCTCGTGACCCCGTCACCCCAGTGGAGCTCTTGTCAAGTGATATCTTTAACAAATGTTGCCTTACCAAGCTCTGAGCACAAGAATTCATGAGCAGCTTCTCAGAACCTACCATGAAAAGAAATGAGGCAGATGGCTAATCTCTCTAGAGGTTTCAGTAGGCTTTGGTCAACTCATTTGAGAATCTACTCACCACTGGTAGGATATATGAGCATACATAAGTATGTGTGTATTTCTGTGAAGTAATGTGAAAAAGAATTCCTTATTTTTTTTCCTACTTGTAAATCCAATTTTCTTTTATTCCTTCTCTTGAGCAGCTACGCAAAACCGCAACGCAACCCTCAAGTGAAAGTGGTTATAGCAGATCATAAGAAGAGCAAAATTTATGACTTTTGAGTAGCATTCACCTTGGGCCTTTCAAAGCCATGAGGGGACTCAGGGCATAAAAGTTATAACAATGACCTGGTTCAGTAAGAGACCGGTCTTCTTCCCCTCGGATTAGATACAGGTTTTACAGGTGATAAGAAAAGCAAGTGTGTGGGGGCGGGATTTGCTAAGATGTAGGTGTGTCTCTCCGTAGAGATTTTGTAACTTGAGGGAAAGAAAGCAGAAAATATAGTTTAGAGATTCCATGAACAGAGGAAGCGATTTCTCACTTCTAAGGAACACGGCAAACCTAGCAGTATCCTGTCAATCCAGCCCCATGGACTAAGAACAGTAGTACAAGGCTGCGCAGGGTGGGTGTTTTGGCAGGGTGAGCAGTGTCACAGATATATTCTGTCCTTCATTGGCCGATTGCTCAGCACCCGCTTTCTATTGGGCAGTGTTGTTGATATTGCCAGGTGGGCTGGTGTATGCCCACCACGAATAGCAATCAGAGAATTCCAAACCTTATTATACACAGAAAACACCAAACTGGATGACCCACATTAAATGTATTTTTAAATACATATTAAAGCTGTATATATATGTACATTGAATATATATATGTGTATATATATGTGTGTATATATAAAATGTATATTCAAATAAGAGAAATCTATAATAGAATCAGGATAAGACACGATAGAGAAACAATTGGCTTAGGTTTCCTGAAATACAGGTTGTGATTTCAGCCCTACCATAAGCCGTATATCTGATTGTATGATTTTGAGCAAGAAATTTATCTCTTCTCTTAGTCTTGTATCTCTGAAAAAAAAAATGGGGTAGACCAGATGGTCTCAATAATTTGTTCCATCTTTTCATCACTGAGACTTTAACAACTTATGCTTATCCGTTTAGTCTGAATTCTTAATCAGGCAACTAATTTTAATTAGTTGGTCAGAAATAAAGATTAGGAAAAATGGATTGTCGGAACGAAAAGTCAGTTTGAATAAGTCAGCTCTCCATCCAGTTAGAGGCTTTCTTAAAAACATTTCATAAGTGGCTTTTCCATACATAAATTTAGGTGACTGAGTGACTTCCAGGTGCAGGTTTGAGAATCCAGGCAGCTTTTCTGTCCTGCCCTCAAAAGGAACTTTCATTGTCAGTAATTAATAGCTTTCAGATACTGTACCTCAGGGATGCAGTGGGTCCCCCTGTTGGTGAGTTGGGAACGGAATAGGAAGGCACTTGCGTGGAGGCTGAGACTATCCATAGGGAAGGTAAAACGTCAACATCAAAGCCCACCAAAGCCCCGATTTAAAATCTGATATTCAAAATAAGTGACAGGCACACCACTGATACCTGGGTTGAATTTCACTTGTTCATCTGAGCGCTGACCACTTGTGGCCTGTATGGAAATTGAGTATCCTAGACCAAGTGGTGCTCATTGCTTGTGTACGTCAATCCCATTATTTTTGCGTGTGGAATCTGAGGTCTTGGCAAGTGAGGTGATTGCCCAGGATTGTGCACCAGTGAGCGGCAGAGCCAGAACGAAAGGTTGGTATCCCTCTTTCCCGGACTCGTGTGTTCCCCACCATGTTAGCCTTCCTCCCTGACCGATGGCTTGTTATCATGGCATCCTAACATAAGCATGACCTTCTTAAAACACAAGTCAGATTTTGTTTTGAGGATGTATTTGGATATCCAAACATCTCAGGAGTCGTCATAGTCTGTGATGCCAAAGTAAAGACGGGCAAATACGAGCAAGGAGGTAAATAAATCCAGAGTACATTTCCAAATCTGCTGGAAGATGAAGACTCAGCTTTTTTTGTTTTTCTTGGTCCAGGTTTTTCTTTTTCTATTAAAAAAATTTGTGAGTTAAGCTGTATAACCATTGGTTTTGGCATTTTTTCAAAGGGTTTCTTTCATTTTGCAGAAGACCTCATTTATTCCTGGTTCTCTCTTCTCCCTGGGGGCTGGAAACTCAGCCAGGACATCTGATTTATATAATTAGCCTTTCGTGAGTATGGATGGCCTCTCACTCCAGCATGAAGTGAGGTGAATTTGAGGAAAAACACTCTTCCTTTATCCTCCTACTCACCCTCCCTCCCAATTCTAGCTCTCATTTGTAACCCGATGTACCAGGGAAAGCCATGATTCTACAATCTGATGTGATCTCACCCTGTCAGAGCTTTCAGCCCGAAAGACTTAGAGCCCATCAATTTCATAATAATGGGTGTATAATGACGGTCCCTTTGGTATTGCTCTCGCCCAAATCCCCATTTAGAGACGGCGACTGGAAGGACAAAGGCTAGTGTTTCAGGAAGGGCAGATTTAGGGTAGATCAGCCATGGAAATCAGCATTGGCTCACATGTCCAGGACCTAATGAGAATCTGGCAGAGGCCCAAAAGGAATTGAATCCACTTTGTCTCTGCATTCGAGTCCCCATTTCAGTGCTTTTCCATGAGAATCTGTAGAATTGGAAGTGGAGGAGGTAAGGGAACAGCCCAGGGAGGGGTGGCCACCACAGTATTTGCGGCAGGTTAACCTCCTTCGTCCAGTGACAGAGCAAAGAGCCATCGGTTGTTTCTTCAGTGAGGGATTCTTCCTAGTCCTGTGTCGTGGCTTCTGGAGATGCTCAGGGTCCCTGCCCTTCACAGTGCTGAGTCTGTAGACTTGAAATGCATGAGCTTTCACTTGCTTCGAGCTCATGTGAATCTGCCACTTTTACTTTCAGCTTCATCCTTCTTGTTTCCCCACTGCAATCCGTCACCTCCTCCATGCATATTCTCGTGCTTAAAAACCCGAAGGTGCTGGAAAACGTAGACAGTCAGAAAAGTGTCACTAGCGATAAAAATAAAGGCGGCGGGGGGAGTGCAAACAGTTATTTAGGACTCAGGCCAAATTCTCTGGCAAAATCGTTTTTAGAATTCTATTTGAAAGTAGCTGGAATATGTTCGTGAGGAAGTTGGGAGACTGGTTCTGGCAAATACAGTTCTTATCGAGCCGTGACAGTATGACCAATGTCCCTTGGGTGGAGGCGGAGTGAACTGCGGGATGATGGAAACGTCTTCTTGCCCCAATACCATATGTGATGCACATAAAATGAAAACTTGGGAGGGGGTGCGAATCTCAGAAGTAGTTTTTCTCTCACACGAGAAAAACAAAACAGCTTTTCAGATAGATGATTAATGTTTAGGAAATGTTGACATCTTATGGGTGGAGGAGAAATATGGTGAGTCCTCTGGAGTTATCATACTCTCTCTTGAGATTATCTTGAGACTAAATTTAATACTGGTTAAACACATCTAACATTCTTATGTTGAGAGGAAATGCTTTTTGTTTGCCAACCTCTGCACTGTTACCAGGTTGGTTGATGGAGAGCCATTGGCCAGTGTGGCTTGGATCTCTCTCTCAGGTTGCAGTTTGTCCTTGGCACATCCAACTGCTCCGAGAAGATGGTTGAAATAAAGGTTGACCGCATGTGTAAGCCAAAGAATACATCAGCGGTAACTTGCTTTTTGCTATGTAAATACTTTTCCTCTGAATAAGCGTGGGATTGTAGGGGGGTTCTTGGTTCCCCTCCCTCTGGGCAGGTGTTCTACTTATGCATTGCCTGGCTCCTGGGTGGTGCCACCATGGCACTTAAAGAAGGGACAGTCCCAGAGACTCTGTACCTTCTGCCTTTGGTGCTCCCTGGGGTGCCTCTGGTTGTAGGAAGGTGGGATGCAGGGGACAGCCATTCATTGGGGAACAGTGGGCCCCTCACAGCTAACCCAGTTTGGGAAAGGGTGGGATGCTGCTATTCATCCTCAGGGTTTTGAATTTTGAGAGCTCATAGCTTGTAGTGCATGCTGGTTCCTTATTCCTATTTCTTTCTTGGCACCCCTCCTTTTTTGCCCTCCTGGTTTTCTTAGCTCGTTTTTCAGCCAATAAGGCTTTCTCCTTCGTCTCCTACTTATTGATGAATGAGTTTCATTCATCTCTCTCTCTCTTTCTCTCTTTCGCTCGCTTGCTCTCTCTTGGGGGTGGGTGATGTGGGGGAATGGAGTGGTCCGTGAATAGCTATAGACTTTGCCTGCTCCCATTTTTCCACTTGGCTGTTCAGTTCCATGGAGACCGAAAATGGAGGGGAGCAGCAGGGTGGGAGGCACCAGAGTCAGAGGTCAAGAGTGGTCACCTTTTGAATTAAAGCTTCTGATTTCCATTGGGGATAACATATTGTAACCCAAAGTAACGGCAAGCCCTTGGCTGTCAGGAGGCTCAAAGCAAAGGGAGGGAGGAGGTAAAAAAGGAGGGAAAGATCGGAGAGAAGGGGGGGAATGCAGACCCTGGGGTCAGTTAACATTATTTGCAGTGTTTCTGAAGATCGTGTTTGGTGACTCCGCACAAGGAGCTTTATGCTTTGTGCCACTCTGCAGATCTTCGCAAGGGTCGGACCTGGTATATATCGTGCAGTCTGTATAGGGAGGGTGACAGCCTTCTTACCTTAGAGACAACTTTATCCA
Source organism: Suricata suricatta (assembly GCF_006229205.1). NCBI lineage: Eukaryota > Metazoa > Chordata > Mammalia > Carnivora > Herpestidae > Suricata > Suricata suricatta. The sequence continues at coordinate 15,990,724 of NC_043701.1, forward strand.
ACACTATTTAATTAGGTAGCAAACCCTTGTGCTACATCAAAGCTTTTGGGGAGGTGGAGGTTTACGCTACATATTAAATCGTCACTTTTTAGACACTTTGCAAGACCAGCACTCAAGAGGCCGTTTGTATCCATGCTGTTGGGTATACGCACACATTTAGGTGTACCCCGTTTTAGTATCTTAGTGACGTCTCCTGGCTAAACTGCAAAACATTTTATAGAAGTAGTTGAGTGAGTGAGATTTGCATGGTTTTTCAGTCACAGGTGCTGTTTAACACTCCATATTTAATTTTGATGAGAACTGGATTAACATCAAAATCAAGCCGTGATTTTTCCCGCTGACTTTTTAAGGGCCTTGTTTCCATTCTGTTTGTCTTTAAGCTCATAGCACAGACCTCCGCAGCGTTCAATAATTGTGTGTGGAGCGAATAAATGATAAAAAGGATTTAAGAAATTTTCAGGCGTCATAAACACATTTTGTAAGTTAGGACACTACTTGGTCTATAGCAAATGGTCCTAGTACACATCGAGTCATACTGAGGGAAATTTTCATGTGATTAGGCTTCAGTTTCATCCGGGGAAAGGTTTTCATTCTGATAATACAATGATAATCAAATGGAATCCTCAAAATACAGTGATTCAACCGAAATCAACACCAAAATAAAAGAATGTTCCATGGGATGGTCATTTTAAAATGTGACAAGTAATCAGAATCACTGGGGGGAATGGAAAAATTCTTCATGGGCTCCGAAACTTGTGATCCCAGTGTATGAGGTGTTTTGTCAACTGCTCTCACAGCACAGGGAGAGGAAAGAGGGAATGAGTCTTGCAAATAAACTCACCAAGTCTGAACCCTTAGCAGAATTCAGAGCCATATATGACAAATTCCATTACAACAACAGCAACAAAAAACACAAAGAGAATCTTAGAAAACAAAGCTATTTCCATGTCTCATGCAGCTGGCTCATAGAAACAGTGCCTTATTGATATGATTACAATAAATACTATACAATGAATAAACATGAACACCAGGTGCTTGCTCTTTGCGGCCATATAAGTAATAGCTATTGTTTCATCAAGGAACTCAACTGTATACAGTTTACATCGACAGAGGGGATTGCAGAGCTGAACGGACATGCTTCTTGAGATCTTTCGGTGCTATATATCCAACCACTTACCAAGACGTTAAAATGAGATCATTCAAATGAAAACGCCTTAGAATATTATAAGCCCCAAATAAGTATAAGCTGAAGTCCGCTATTGCCTTCTTCGTGACACAATTTCATTTCAGTAAGAGCAACAGCAATGTTGGAGACCTCTTGAAGTTCCTTATCATCCGGTGTCAATCTGCTGAACGGACCCGGAAGTGCCTAGAGGGGGCGGGTGGCCCGGTAGCTATAGGCAGTGTCCGCCACCGGCTGGTGGTAAATTCAACTCCTCGGTATCCATTTCTGATTTTCATTCTTCTTTGTCTGATCGAGGCTAGTCTTCTAAATTTTGTCACTGAATTTCACCTGTTGGCCAGAACAGTTTATTTTCATTTTACAAGTGGCCCAGATTTTCCTTTTACCAAAAACGGCATTACAACGTGGATGGAATTCAAGCCGTTGCGGTAACTAAGAGCCAGCAGATGTGGTTTGCTGCATCTGCTGTGGTCCTAGCTGGCCCCGTCAGCGTCGTCATGATGCTCAGCGTCTTTGAGGATTAGGTCCCCCTCTGGAAGGTGGGATAGAGTAAATGGCCCTGCTTGCTTCACAAAACGGTTGAAATCAAATAAGAAAATATGCACGGCCTTCTTTGTAAACCATAAATTGATACATGTGGGGCCTTGTTAGGTTTTCCTTTACTTCTGTATTATATTGACTAAATCTCTGAATAATTTTTAGTTTACACAGAAAAAAATTCATAATATGTCTTTCTAAAAAGAATGCCTTTAGGACTTTCTATTTAAGACAAGCAATAGCAACAATAAAAAATGACTAGAACTTTTAAGGACACTATTATTAATTATTATTTAACAATCTATTAATATTGTGATTATTACCCAGATTTTTGACAATCCAGAGTAAAGCATTTAGGGGCTAATTCTACTTTGTTAGGTCATGGTCTTCAAATGCCACGATAAGATTTTTAAATTATGACATTAATTTAAAAAATAAAACAAAGACAAGGGCGCCTGGGTGGCTCAGTCAGTTAAGCTGCCAACTTCAGCTCAGGTCATGATCTCACTGTTCATGAGTTCAAGCCCCACTTTAGGGTCTGGGCTGACCGCTCAGAGCCTGGAGCCTGCTTCCGATTCTGTGTCTCCCTCTCTACCCTGCCCCCACTTGTGCTCTATGTCTCTTTATCTCTCGAAATAAATAGACATTAACAAAAACAAAACAAGGACAAGCACAGTTCCAGTGAGTTCAAAGAAGAAAACAGATGGCTTGCGCCTCAGTTTTAATCTGAGTTCCTGGCGGTCTTGTTATGTTGCATCTGTCATGGCGCTCACCGGCACTTTTCCACCATCATCCAAAATACAAACTTCTGTGACACGTGGCATTCTGCCCCTGGTGGGCTTGCTGTACAATTCTGTTGACTCTATGTATGTAATTCTCAGCTGCTCCTGGGCATCCTACTATTTATCTGATTGACCAATATGCTCAGTATTCCTTTCCCTTTGAACATCCAGTCCAGTTCTTATGCAAGCCGGTTCACCTCCAGCACAGTGACGGCTCGCTGCTGTCTCTCTTGGAGGGTCTGCCCTCCTGGTGTTTGCAGTGTGGGTCCTGTGGACAGCCTGCCCCATCTCCCCACCTTCAGTGCCTTCAGACCACCCGTGGATTCCTCACCCCAACCAGGCCAGCCTTCAGTGACAGGGATGTTACAGTGTCACACGTCAGCTCTCCTCCCCACATTATGTTGGCTCATTTCTCTCTAAGGCTCATCTTGTACGTCTTCAGCATGTTGTTTAGGAAACCTGAGTTGTATAAGGCTGTTGACTGAAGGAGCCACGTTTCTGGCAAACACAGTACCGTACCCTTCATTGTTCTGTGCGGAGTGTGGGCCCGGCTCCTTTGTGATTGTCCAGCCCTCCTTGAAGAGCTTGTTTGCACATTAAAAATGGGAAACAAGTAAGAAGTCAGCTAAACGTGCAGGTGGGAGGATTAAATTATAAAAAGGGCTAATCCATAATAGTGTGGAAGGACTAGGCTACACGAATTTTGTACTATATTCAGAGCAGGATTTTGAAAATGGAACCATCAGCTGGACCAAGTCGTGCTTAGCAATTGAGTTATCTCCTGGGGTTGAAGTGGGATGCATGCAGGAGGGAAATCAGAGCCCTGTGCAGATAACCTGAGACATGGAGGGTGTCTGCTATCAGGCTCTCACCGAAACACTCCTCCAGCCTCCCCTGCTCCTTCCTTATTAGGAGCCCCACTGTGCCAAGTAGGCTGGCCAGGCCGCATTGTTTCCGCCATTAGATTAGCCAGTGCTGATGCCTACTCATTCCTTCCAGGGTCAACCAGGCTTTACTCTCTCTGAAACACCTGCCCTAACTCACCCTTGATTCCCGAGGAAGAGTTAGGTCCTTATTCTTCTCTTTCCATAATGCCCCGTTATCCTTTCTATTTTTGTTGGCATATTTGTCCTTTTCCTCAACCAGGTTGTGATTTCCGTGAGCACCGTGCTATGATCCGCTCTGTGCCTCTGCTCTCCAGCACAGTGGCTGACCTCTATGAAGCACTTAGTAATGAAAGATTGCATGAAGAGATGCCTTGTTACGTTCATTTGAAAGAGCTCATGCATTTTTATGCTTCTCAAATTAGACTGCTGGGATCAGTTACCTGTGTCTTTGGCCCTAAAGCTATTCTCAGGATCACAAAACTCTGAGTCAAATGGGGTGGAAGATCTAAAAGCATTTAAGCAGTGAGTTTTTATGTAATATCAATGTTTGTTTCTTCTTTCTATCTATATATCCATCCATCTAGAAAGAGGACTCAAGTTTTAGAGAAAAAGGGACACCGTTACCTTGGAGGGGAGCTGTCATCTCACCTGAGAACTTTGGTCCCCACACTGCCTCCACCACAAGACTTAGGGTCAAAGGACATGGTCTGTAGGAAAGGATTTTAAGCTTAGATCTAATGAAGGGGACTCTGAGGATTTGGGTAGAATGTGGCACTTCCCTGGCCTTTGCAATGAGTACCCTGCGTTTGGAGGCCACTGTGATTCTAGGGCCAGGACAGGGTCTCTGGCAAAGGAGTCAGAGGATTAGTGGTTTAGGGCTGATCCTGAGGCAGAGAAATTAAAAACAGAAGAGTAATGTTTCTTGACATCTCACCCTTCACAAGGGTAGGACCAGGGCTGAGGAATCAGGGCAGATTGTTTAAGATTAGAGGTTACTTGATGGGAGTGTGTCTTCCCTACCAGAGCATGGTTTTCACAAATATTAATAATTTCTGCCTCCCTATTGAAGATAACCTCCAGATTTGGTGGTCTCCTCAGGAATACCTTCTTGGTGCTGCACGCTGCTGTTCTGTGTCCCTCTGAGGCCCCTCAGCAGTGACTGGTCATGTGCACTTTCCACTGGGTGGTACAGCGCTTCATACTTTGAGCCCTAGCTCTGTTCCTTAGGGAGCTTGCCAAATAAACTCCGCTTTCTCGTTTGTAAAATAGGGTTAACGGTGATGACTAATGGGTTGTGGTAAGGACTAATGAGATAAGAGCATGCAGAGCATTTAATATTGCACCCAGAGCCAACAAGAAAAGAGAAACAATAACAAATAATAGTTAAAGTTAACTACTAGAGCTAGGAGCAATTCTGTCTAAACACCAGGATGCCTGAATAATGTCCACAGAAGCTACCAAAGGTTGGATGTAGGGCTAGATGCACTGAAAATAAGTAGTAGTCCGTCTGTGACTGCCCACTGGTGAGTAGCATGGACCCACAGAAGAAGCAGGTAGGAAGCTCAGTCCAACGTCTTGCTAAATCCCAAGGGGCAGCCAACAGGCTCATGCTCTTAGTTCTTAGCAAGAACTCTCTAGAGTTCCCCAATTGTTTCTGATTAGTCAGAGGCTCACTCGGCGTCACCTGGAACTGATTCCCACGATGAATCTGGAAAAATGCAGGGCTGCTGTCTTGGCGCTCACTCGGTGTGACTAACCAGGCCCAGAGCCACGTCATTTCTCTAAACCCCTGGATATATTACAGAGCTTGCTTCATTTCTTTGCTCCCAAGCTAAGTTCTGGATAAGAAACCAAAACTCAGTTAGCTTTTTTTGAAATTCTTGGCAGTGAACCCTAACCCCTGTGGAGAGGTGATGCCATGAGCAAAGTGGGTTGAAAGAGTTGGATACTTCCTGCTATTTTGAGCAGGAAGGCAGGAAATAGTCCTGCTTGACAATAATTATGGGCACCAGGGCTGGGAATAAAGCAGGGCTTCTATTAAAACAATCTGTTCTTAATACAGTGTGTGTGCTGAGCCACCAAGAATATGCACAGAATTTTCACTGGGTCTCGTAGGGGCTCACTGACCAGCCCCCCAGTGGCCGTGTATTTATTAACATGAATTATAAGAAGAGGTCTGTAATTCTTTAATTACCAACACTGTTAGGTTAAAACCCATGTAAGGATCAGAAAATTTGGGGAAAAAATTCTCCTTAAAGAATCTATGTTAAATGACTAGCATACTTTTCTCTGTTTAATGTCTACTCCCACTCAGTAAGCTTTTAGACAGTTCAGATCAATATCTGGCCGAGTCAGGAAAAAGAAAAGCCAAAGCATATTTATTCAGCTAATGAATACAGAATTTAGGATTAGTTCAATCAAAATTTAATCAAAATTTGGATTAACCCAAATCTCAGGATTATAGAAAGCTCAAGATGGGGAGCAATAATGTTTTTATATCTAAGAATTCTTATTGTGTTCCTAAAGTTGCACGTGGACTTCTTGTTCATTCTGGGTCCTTAATCCTTGATGTAGGTATTTCATTTTGAATGCCCAGAGAGTTGCTGCTTGTACCATTTCTTTGCTGCCTACAGCATGAGGACATGTCTTGTGGACATGTAAGAAACAGATTCTTCACAAGGGCAAGCTTGTGACTGGCTTGTGTAGGCACAAAATATACATTTTCCCCATCCCCACCCGCCATAGGGAAGCTTCTAGCCCCATGATCCCCTCTTGATCTAACTCATCAGCTCTCTGGGATATGTTCCATCTGCCCCTCCAGGTCCTCCCTGCAATCTTCTCTATTCTCCTCTAAATACCAGGAGGCTGACCTTCATGGGAAGCCAGACTCCTTTGCCATCTGGCTTTGGTTGGCTTTGGCCAACAGAGGCACTGTCAAGGGCTCATAAAAAGAGACAGGACTGAGTCTAGGCTGTCTGTTCCTGTCCCTCTTTCGCTGCTCATTTGTGAGTTTCCAGAGGCTGGTTGGCTTTGGCCTGTCTTCTCCTGCAGTTCTAGCTCGTTCGAGGCTCTGACAGTTATCCTGTCTACTTTCCGACGGCCCTACTGGTGGTAAACCTTTCTTCTTGTTGGTCATCCCACTGTGTTTCAGTACCTCCCTTGGCTTCGCTGAGCTCTCCTCACATCACTTCGCAGAATGAATTCATTAAACTCTCCTCAAAGAATCTACTTCACCATGCCGTCTGCATCCCACTGGGACTCCTCTCTTTCTGCCACCACCTGAAACCTTCATTCCTTCGGACGGGTTTGCTCACTGGGTCTTACCCTCTCTGTGGCCGTCCCACCTCCACACGTGTGGTGTCCCACACCCTCTGATACCACAAACCCACCCTAGACCCAAGCTTAACCAGGCCCCACTGCTGGCCATCCCTGAGGAAAGTGGTGGTCTAGAGTCTTGGGGACGAAAATGATTACATGCTGTTTTATAATATGGCATATTTTAAAAATAATATTCAGCATTATCTGTTCATGTCTTTTGGAAGCTTCTTTAGGAAAAGTCAGTTTCTTTCAATTCCCTCCATTTCCCCATGCTGTCAGCCTCTTTGCCATATACGCTGGAAAATGTATTACCGAATTAAATTAGCTCTGATTTGGAATACTTTTTCATCCTATTGTGCAGGCAGGTAGGCATAAAACAGCTCGGGGTGGGTTTTATTTTTTGCTTTTTCTAAGCTTTCCAGACTGCAATAAGCCCAGCCAAAGTAGGATTTCTGAAGGGGTTGGATCTGCCTTGAGTTTTAGGGTTTGATGGAGACCAGGAATGTTGGGACCAGCTCAGACGCCAGGAAAAATAATCACATCTCTGTGTTTCACTCATGTGCAATTACGGCCTAAGTGGTGCGGCGCCTGGCATTGCTAAGCTAGAGGTTGCACAAAGTAGCCTCTGTTTCAACAAGTTTCAACTTACACAGCGTGAAGCCAGAGGCCAACTGCCCACCTTCGTTACTGCACAAATACTCATGCTGCTGACCGCAATATAATGAGGGTGAGTTTGCTTTGTTTTAATCAGCAACATATAAGAATTTTCATTTGAAATACAAGTAATATCAAAGGGATCTCTCAGAACTGGGCACTGAATACAGATGTGAACTCCAAACCACACTGGTCCCCAACTCCTGGACGTGTTTCCACTTGACGTCCACACTTCTTTAACTCCCCTCTTCTCTCATTAACCTTACTACCAGCATATTAGTATCTTAATATTTGTCTTTGAATTTTTGTTGTTTTTGGAATTTTCCCAAAATCAAGGTATTTTCATCTTCTGCATCTCAAAAATCTTTCTCTTATTTTTAAACATTTTTTTAATGTTTGTTTATGTTTGAGAGACAGAGCGTGAGCAGGGGAGGGACAGAGAGAGAGAGAGGGAGACACCGAATCTGAAGCAGGCTCCAGGCTCTGAGCTGTCAGTACAAAGCCTGATGTGGGGCTCGAACCCATGAACTGCAAGATCATGACCTGAGCCGAAGTCGGATGCTTAACCGACTGAGCCACCCAGGCACCCCTCAAAAATTTTTCTTGATTGCTTCTGGAAGTATTTGTTATGATTATAAATGACGATAATGGCATTTTGGTATAATTTATCAGGTGGTTTCCATGCATTGATCTCACTGAGTACAATTCTATCTGAAATAGAATAGATTTTTAAAATATTTATACCTAAAGAGCTGGAAATCCTTGAAGATCTCTTGCTTTGCCCTTGGTTTTACAGTAAGTAAGAGCTCTGAGATCAAACGAATCAGTTTTCTAACAAAAGACAGTTACTTCTTTGTTGCCTCATGATGCCTTCCTTAATTACTCTATGTACAAGTGATCCTCAAACAGAAAAGAAGGAAAATTGAGGCTTCTTTATAGCCACCTAGTTAGGGTCAAAGTCCTCTCTCAGTGGTTTCCCAGCTTCTCGGGGTGGGGGGTGGTAGGTTGGGGCAAAAGTTGGGGTAATTATTTGTACTGGTGGAGTAGAAATAAAAATCAGTATAGATAAGTGCTCACTGATACAAATATTATATAAGGGGTGCCCGGGTGGCTTGGTGGGTTGAGTGTCTGACTCTTGATTTCAGGTCATGCTCCCAGGGTTGTGAGATCACACCCCACATCGGGCTCCACACTGAGTGTGGAACCTGCTTAGGATTCTCTCCCTCCCTCTGCTGTTCCCCTGTTCATGCTCTCTCTCCCTCTAAAAACAAAAACTACGTGAGCCACACATGTCATCTGAATTTTTCTGGTCACCACCTTTGTAAAAAGTAAGAAAAGGTAGGATTAATTCTCACAATCTTTTTTATTTAATCCACTTACTTACAAAATATTATCATTTAATCCTGTCATCAATATGAAATATGAAGGAAATACTTGATGTTCATTTTTTTCACACTGTCTTTGAAATCCAGTGTGTACACATCAAACTTCAAACTAGTTACGTGTCAGGTGTCCACTTGGGCTGAGCGGCTCTTTCCTTGAACAGTGAGGAATGGAACCTTTCCTGGGTGGCGGGCAGTAACTCCCTCCTGGCACACATCCCCACTGCCGACAGAGCAGAGGGCCTACAGTGGTGTTTGCTTTGAGAATATAAGACGTGTAGTCACAGCATTCATGGGAATGGCCAACCAGTAAGGGAAGAAATTCTTCAATATCCTCTCTCAGCCTTGAAGCCTCAGCAAGGCCAGGACTGGGCTTGTCTATTTCTTGCTCTATTTTCAATGACTTGTATGGTGTCTGACTCTTAAATAAATCAAAGAACTACTGCTGAAATGAATGAGATCACTATGTTTTTTTTCTTCAGACCACCCACGCTTCATGTGCTCAACAGGCTCATGGGATTAGTGCCTCTTGGGCTTGGTAGGGTAGGTGTATGTTGTTGGGAAAGAAGACTGACACTATCACCAACATAAGTCACCAGATGAATGACCCGGGGCAGGTTCTTTTCTGTCTTTGTCAGCTCTCTGGAAGCATGAATTCCAACTTAAAACTCTGTGTCCCCTTGTAATAGAGGAAAGAGCAGAGATAACAGACTCCCACACTCACTTAACCAAAACAACTTCTATTATCTTCATCAGCAATGCAAATAATTTGGCTAATGAGATGGCATACGTTTTAATTTGCCTTCCTCACCTTCAAAAAAAATTTTTTTAATGTTTTTATTTTTGAGAGACAGAGACAGCGTGAGCAGGGGAGGGTCAGAGAGAGAGGGAGACACTGAATCTGAAGCAGGTTCCAGGCTCTGAGCTGGCTGTCAGCACAGAGCCCAACGTGGGGCTTGAACCCATGAACTGCGAGGTCATGACCTGAGCCAAGCCAGACGCTTAACCGACTGAGCCACCCAGGCGCCCCCCTCACCTTCTCTAAAATGTGTGCATGTGCAATACCAACAGGGCATGTAACTAGAAGCATGAGAGGCTACACTAAGACCCAATAGATAACATGCTTTTCGGTAACTACAACTTGGCCTGGTTTTTTGGTGGTCAGGGTGGATGGCAGAGAAACTTGCAAACACGCCAGCCTCTCCTGGTAGGGCATGAGGTGTCCCGGTGGGGAGCAAGTGATCCTGATTTGGCTTGTGACTAGATACTTGGCTGCCAAGCAAAGCAGACAGAGACTAAGTTAAAAAACAAAAACAAAATAAATAACAATAACAAAGAACCCTACCTGTTCAGGACCAGGGCTATTCCACATCATGCAACATGATGCAAAATTGTACTCTGCATAGGGTGCCCAACCCAGGGAGAGAGTGGGTAGCAAAACGCATATCTAGTGTTTCCTGGGGGTGGGGAGAGCTTGTGTTCACCTGGAGGAAGTGGTACATTATTAAATTTTTGTACAGCGACACTTCACGGGCCATCGGCAGCCTACTTTAGGACCTTTCATCACATTCAAGACTCACGCTTTGGCTAGAAGGAACAGTTCCCTTCTGCTAAAGCTGTAAAGAAAATAACAACAGCGGTAATGACAAAACAGTTCGTAGTTAAACCCAAAATATAGAAGCCTTAATATACCTGAAATTAGTCTAAATATGAGCAAATGTTACTTCTTCCTAGGAAATAAAAGGAAACAAAACACCATGAAACTCTATAAGGACAAATGCAAAGAACAGATGCAAGATATACATTTAATGCTCTGTCAGCATTTTTGCTTGGGTGGTGTGCCAAGATGTTCTTTTCCTTAAGTATTTTAAAGTAAATCCTAGGGGTATCTGTGTACCTCAATCTGTTAAGTGATGGACTTTTGATTTCTGCTCAGGTCATGATCTCATTGTTCGTGAGATCAAGCCCCACATCAGGCTCTGTGTTGACAATGCAGAGCCTGCTTGGGATTCTCTCTCTCTCTCTCTCTCTCTCTCTCAATCTCAATCTCAATCTCAATCTCTATGCCCCTCCCCTGCTAGAGCGCTCTCTCTTCCTCAAACTAAATAAATAAAAGAAGCAAAGCAAACCCTAGACATTACATGATTTCATCTGAAATCACCAAAATAAAAACTTTTTAAAATTATAAGCACAATATCATCACACCTAATAAAAAATAACACTTAAGACTCCTTGTCCTTTCTTAATATGTCTATTTCCATATCAAATCTTTCAGTTTAGAAAGTAAGGTCAGAACATTACGTTGCCATGTTCACAGTGCCGTGTGAAATAGAACCATCCAGAGCTTCACTTCCCAAGAGAAAATATTTCTATCTTCAGTTGGCACCCTGCACAATGAATTGCACCCTTAATTACTAGCGTATCAAACGTGCTGGCCTCGAAACTTCATCCATTGCGTGACGAATGGCTCGTAAATGTATTTAGGAGAGGTTTTACCCCCGTAAATAGTTGTACAGCTTGGGAGGAGGGAGAATGGCAGCCCCAGGTCAGCACAGACCAATTCAAGTTACTTATTTCTGGCCCCATGAGTCACGAAGGAGGGTCCCACACCATCTGTTTATGGGTTCTGGTTTTGCTGTCCCTCATCTCTTGACTTTGCTCTTAGCAGTCACAGGCCTGAATGGTCACTCTGCTTCATCACATGCCCCAGCGCAGGTGAACCCATTTGTAGGACCGGGCATAGCCCGGGAAGACGAAGCGCCCCTGCGAGTCTGGGATGAGAGGGCTGCGTGAGTGGGTTCCGCTCCCTGCATGTCTTTGCCTGATGTCCTGGCGAGATTCTTCCTATCTGGTGACGCAGGGAAAAATGATCGGCATGTCCAACTGTGGTACATCTACTTGCGGGGAATTATGCAGCCGTTACAAAGAGGAGTTCAGATTTTTGGAGAAGCATGGAGAGACTCACAGCTTGTAAGCTTTTGAGAACCAGGCAAAATTGTGAGTATCCTGAGACTGGCAGGTGAAAGTAAATATGGAGGCGAATGAGGTATTAATGAGAATTAAAAATTAAAATAATTTGGGTAGGGTGTTAGGGTGGAGGATTCAGGGTTCATTCTTTTTCACATGTAAAAATATTGATTATTTTTTCCCCTGTTTTGAAGATGACCCTACAAGATGCCAAAACTCACCCCCATGGCCCTATGTGGAATATTTTCCAGGGGCAGCAGTAGATGGAAACCTATCAGGGTCATGCACATTTTCATCGGTTTGGAGGCAGCTGAAGACTCCAGGTCTTCATGCTTTGGTCAAAATGTAGTTTTGTTCTTCAGACACAAAGAAACACAGGAGGTAAATGACATCAGGTCATTAGAGGAGGGAGCCAGGGGACACGGTCCCAGTGCGAGTGGGCGGTTGAAACCTTGGCCAAGTCATACCTACTTTAAGTGTGTCGAAAGAACTTGTCATGTTTATCCCCCTGCCTTTGGCTACAAATGTATAGGTTTCGGCAACTCTGATCAAAGCCCCATTTAAAGAGTCTGTCGCGTCACAGCCCGTGAAGTAGAGAGCAACGGAAGAGAACTCCCCTCAACCGACCTTGTTGGAGACTGGAGGAAGTGGAGTCTGGAGGAGGAGTTCTGCAGGTTCCCTGTCTCGCTCGGGGCTCCCAGCCAGCTCTCAGGCGCCCGCGGCCGGGTTGACTGGCTTTGCTGCTCAGTCGACACCGGTGGCCACGCACACAGCTGTAGCTGCCAGGCGTGGGGTGCATAGAACACACCCAGCCCCCCTCAGGGGAACCAAGTGAGCTGTCAGATGGGAGCCGGACTCCATGTTTAATTCTTAGTCCTCACGCAGATTCTCGGATCGCTGATTATAACCCTGTAGCTTTGATACAGCTAGACAGAGTTTCAGTCAGATTATTTTGTAAAATGAAAAGGACTTCAGGGTTTTTTTAAGTGATAAAAATACACTATAAAATGCAGTGCTTATAAGAAATGTAGAAAATTTAGAAAAGAATTCAAATGCCCCCATTCCACAGATAACTTCTGTCAAAAATTTGGTATATGTATGTATCAGTGTGTGGGTATGTGCCTATGTGTACTTAAAAAAAATAGTATTTAGTGTACAAAGGGAATCAACAACTTCTCATATCAATATATATCATATTTTGTATGGATACTTATAGATCTCATTTTAATGGAAACATTGAATTCCATAGTATAGAAACATTTAATGAATCCCATATTGGCTACTGAAAACTTTTCATTGTCATATGGCATTAATCATTTTGAAGCTTAGTTCAAACTTTTACAAAATCAGTTTGAATTTTTTTTAAACAGTCTGGAAATTCTTTAAGCCAAAGTGTTTTTAACATAAAAATGTTCAAGAAATGTTCTTAAATAGCCCGCATTGTGTGAAGGGTAGGAAATTTGATGTGGGAAGAAAAACAGTTATTCCAAATATAAAATTATCCGTTTTATTCCTCAAGAAATTATCCAGTTATTATTTCAAGAAATAGAGAAACATAACTCCTTTGTTTTGCCAAAATATTTCAGTCATTCCTAACCATAAAACGTTTTGAGAGAAATCAGAAGACCTTGTTTGTCACCTACTGGCCACCACATTGCACCCCCAAATTCTTGTGGTTGATCTTACATCAGTCACTTGCCTTTTCTACACACTCATTTCTTGTGCTATAATGAGAAATAATCATATTATTATTTGCTTCTTTGAGTTATAATAAGGCTCAAATGATATAATGAATGTGGAAGTACACTGAACAGTCCAAAGCATTATTTCCATATTATTATTAATAATAATATTACTACTGTTATTATTGTTTATAAGTTCACATGGTAAGATGTGAAGAATTTGGGCCTGCAATTTACTTTACACCAATGCTGTTTTCTTGCAAATGTGTTTGTAGAAAATTGTTACACTACTTATAGGTAAGGTCAGCTTATTTTCAAACTAATCAGAAGTGCTCATTAAATTTTAATCACAGGTTAACACTCTAGCTTTTCTAAAAGCGTTTAGCCCTTTGGTTTTGTTTTCCATAGCTGTGGGACAAGTAACTATAAACTGTGTGGTTTTAAACAGCACCCATTAATTAGCTTGCAGTCTGCAGGCATGCTGTGGTTGAGCTCTCTGGTGAGGGTCTTGAGGCTGAAATCAAGTATTGGTTGGGTTGGATTTATTTTGGGAGATCCCTGGGAAAGAATCTGCTATCTTCAGTTCCTTGCAGTTGTAGGACTGAGTGCCTCCCTTTCCTTGGTGACTCTCTACAGGAGGCCACCGTCAGCTCTTAGAAGCCATCGACTTTCTGGCCATATGACCCTTAAAGCCAGCAGGAGAATGTATCTTGTGCTGAATCCTTGTCACATTTCCTCTGTCGCTGATTGCATGACCCTAATTTAGTGGCCTCCCATGATTAGGAAGGCCCACCCAAGTGGTCTCCTTATATTAAGGTCAGTTGGTTTGGGACCTGTTTGCATCTGTGAGATCCCTTTACAGTAACATCTATATTATTTGCTTGAATAACCAGAAGACGGTTTGGGTATCCCAGGGACTGGGGGATGTCTTAGTATTAAACCTACTGCACCCCCAAAATCCAAGGTTCTCTTCCAGGGATTCAAAGGACTGCTTTTATTTTCTGAATATGAGACCCTCCAGTACAAAAGTCATTAGTGGGTCTAAGTTCTAGAAAGCTGGGAGATGACCATTCATTGCTGACGTTTTCAATTCATGATGATAGTCATGCTAACCTCCTCTTAACAGGCCCAAGAGAATGTCTTAGAAATCAGATGTACAGGGGCACCTGGGTGACTCAGTTGCTTAAGTGTCCGCCCTTTGGTTGTGGCTCAGGTCATGCTCTCAAAGTTTATGCATTCGAACCCCATGTCAGACTCTGCACTGGAATTCTGTCTCCCTCTCTCTCTGTCCCGCCCCTGCCCATTCTCTAGCTCTCTCTCTCTCAAAAATAAAGAAACATAAAAAAAAATAAACCCAGATGTACAAAGTTCAAGTCGTATTTCTACCATGACATGTATGTGTTGGGTAGTATGTGTAACCTTTTTGATTCTGTTGTTTTTCTATCTATAAAATGGTGAATGCTACCTGTTTTGCAAGGGCATTGCATCTATGAAATAAGAATGCGTATATAAAAGGCGTTAGTGCAGCACCTGCACTTAAGTGCAGAATGAATAATCTCAATGTTGCTTCATTGGGGAGGAAAACAAAGAAAATGCAGATGTAGGTTATTCTCTTCTCTTGGACTTTTTAAATTAAATCCACCATCCAGCAGAAGGGCTGATTCTGCCTTTTTAGTGCTTTTCCTGAAAGTGATATCTCATAATAATACCATTTTAATGAATATATTATTTATATTTTTAGCCTTCTTGAAAGGCAGTAGGTCCAAACTTTGCAAAGTCCAAACAAAGATCTTGCTTTTCCCAAATAAATGTTTCTTTCCACCTCTATGTAAAAATGTATAAACACAATACTAAATTAAAAACTGGAAAAAAATCTGGCTTTGGATAACATAAAATGTGTCTGATAATACATGTGCTATTTTCATCAGAGGGCCCTGGAATATGGTTGAGTATCCTTTAAAGTATAAATAATAACAAGTCATATTTTACATATAAGTAAGATGGGAAATGGGGGAAAAATAGAATGAAGCCACGCAGAGCTCCCATCATCCTGGGAAATACTGGCCAGAAAGACAGGGCTATAAAACCAAGTCATAACCTTGTGCCTTGTCAACTTCCTGAAAGCTAATATATCCAAATACACAGTTTACTCATCTGAGCAAACAGAACAGAAGATTGCTTTGCTGTGTAAACAGTTTGCTTATTAAACAACTGTTCACTTATCAAGACTCCCTCAATCCTGGTCAGTCTCCTGTCTTGAACGATTCAGCTTCCACCACTTGAGACCCTAAAGCCCCACAAATATCCCTCTGGACCCATTATTCCTGAGACACTGAGGCACAGTTAAGGCTATGTTCTTCCTTACCCTTGTAGGTGTAGGGAAGTTAGCGTTGCTTAGTCAGTAGATCTTTCTGGTTGGTCTTCTGGGGAGACGGAGGAAGTCCAGAGTTGATAATAATTATCATATCCAGTTTTTATAATTTGGGAAATTTTTCTTAAAAGAAGTCATCTAATCTCCCTGGCTGCCCAGTGGGCCGTGCTATAAACATTTTGAGAAACACATGCAATATAAGCTTTTAATTCTGTACGATATCTTGTCATATCGAGCAAAGAAGCTGCACTTAACATTTTCATGAAAACCTTCAGGTCTTAGTTTAAATTCCTTATGGCTAAGGGTCACATATTTATTTTTATGTCCACAGGGTCTTGTATATTTCAGCACTAAATACATTTTCCTTGATGGATTAGTAGCTTAAGGATCACTTTAAGGTCACTGCTCTTTGTAAGATTCTCTGAAAAAATAATTGCCCATTTTGTTTGTACTTCGATCACATCCTAAAGGACCCCAAGGAGAAAAGAACTCTCTGGCATTTCCAAAATAGCTCACAAGCTTTACATATACATAGTATCGGAGCCTGGTAATTCTTAAGCTACTTTTTACAAGCACTCTGGAAGCCTTAGTTATTTAAAAGAAACAACATAAGCAGAGATCACAGTGAATTCGTTCACAAATTGTGTATGGGGAATGCTGAGAAGAGAAAGAAAATCCTTATTAGAAAAACAGCAAATAATCCACCATTTGGGGAACAAGCCTTGTTTATTCAATATGCTTTATTGCAAATGGAATGCCAGAGTTAGATTTCAATGTATGAAATGGGAAAGGTAATGATTTCATAAAACATGAATGACACTTATTACATAATAAAAAGAATAATTAATTAGGATTCAAATAAAGTTAACTTCTTATCTGGCTTCATCACTAACTAGCTATGTGGTTTGGGGTCCATTAGGCAATCTATAAAATCTTCAATTTTATAGTCTATTAACTGCAGATTAACAGTGCCTGCCATTGTTTATCTCACAGTGATCTTGTGGAATTGAACAAGATAGAATCCTATCATTTTGGGGTTGAAAAGTAGTTAATGGTTAGTCTGATTAGAGCTTTGAGAGGAAAAGTGCTTTAAAGGAAAAAAGAATTAATACCATATATGGTATTTAAAACCTATCAGACCTTCTGATTTTTAACTCCTTCTGAGCTATGCCTCCAATTATTCATGTGTTTGTTTTCCTAACAGAGTTGTCTTATCTCTACATTTGCATCACCCCGCCTGGTGCCTGGTATTTAGTACACATCCACACCGTTAATTCACTCAGTCTGAAATCTTTGTCTTTGAGGAGTAGACCAGCCTCATTTTCTCCTGATTTACTTTCTTTTGTGTTACTTCGACTTGCATAAATTGCATGTAATGTCCTCATTCTACCACTTTGAGCTCTTATGATAATTGAGGTGAAAATAGGAACTGCTGGAGATCATACCAGAAGTTGCTAGGGAGGTTTTCGAGAAGTGTAATGAAACCGAAGCTGTCAAGATCTCAGACGAAGCAAGCGACCACAAAAAGTGGAGTCTGGAGAATTTTTAGCAAGCTGAGGGTTTATGCCTTTAATTACTAATGTTTTCAACTGATTAACTGTGTAGGTGTAGCCTTGTAAGGCTGTTTTGTGCATACTTTGCTATATTGCTGATGGTCCCCTGCAAGTACAGAAGTGTACTTTGATGATCTTAACTGTCTTACAGCACGGTGATGTCTTATCCGCACCGCGATGTCTCAGGGAAAACTGGGTTGTTGGGGGTTATTTCACTATACCCAAAATGACTCATATGTGCGTATGAATTTTTAAAAATAAATTTTCCATATTTTCCTTTATTTTTATGCTGATACCAATACACTTGATGGTAGCTTTTGTTTTTCTTCCCTCTAATTTACTGAAAACCATTAGCCAAGGCTGCAGAATTTCATGTAGAATTCAAAAGATAGTGATTGGTAACCTACCGGAATCCACCACATTCTATTGTTGCGTTAGGTTTGGTTGGTCAGCCTTTTAAATTTTATTCATTCATTCATTCAGTACATATTTACAAAGTACTTAGGTACTTTAGTAAGCATGGGAGTAGAGATGAAGTGGTTGGATTTATATACCAATAAAATAAGCTGTTATTAGATGGTTTTTAAGGAAACAAACGTGATCCAAGTTAGCAACTACTTGATATCTAGTTAAAATTTGCAACTGCGAAGTAGTAATCTCTAATCCATGTGAGTGCCGTCCCCTGCTGTCATGGCCACTTTCAGACATATTATAGTCAGAGTTAATGTTGCATACTGTTAACTATGAGTGAGTTTCACAGGAACTCAATCTCATTCCTCTTGGGCAAAAAGGCAGAATTGGCAGTGAATAGATCCCAGCTCTGTACAAGGAAGAACTGTTAACAATTGGAGCTTCTCAAAAATGGGATGTACTGATTTGCTCACTAGCTTCATTTTTCCACCCATATTTACCACTTGAATATATTAATTTCAACTTAATTAAATGTGGCTCAGTAAAAAAGCTTCATGGTATCCCATGAACCACTATGAAGCAAGTTATCTATGATTGCTTAAGTTATTGATTTAAATACATTCAAATGCAGGACTTTACAGTTTTCACTGTTATATTTTAATTCATTTCAAGTCAGTACTGTGGTCCATTGAGAATATAATCTTGATTTCTGTCATCAACCTAATTTCGTATTTGCTCAAATTTAAAGCAGGCTGCACATTTAACTAGAATCCTTTTGATGGTTTTATTTCACTTATTCATACAGTGTTTTACAGAACAAGCTTCTGTGAATTTCTTACTGTAGGCACCTCTCCAAGTTGACTTCTTCAGAACGGTAGTTACCTAACAACAACAATTACTGTCCAATTCAAACTTCATTATCTTTCTTAAAGGGTTGTTCTCAGAATATGTGTCAAATATTGCCTGAAACCAAGATCCTCTGTGGCCATGAGATCACTATCATTAGCCACTTTCTCACACAACTAAATAAGATTTATTTGGCATGACCAAACCATTTTGATCTCTTACTCTTTTTTATAAATTGTAATGGTAGTCTTATCCCTTAGGCTAATTATTTCTAGGAAGCAGGGGCTTTCAATGAGCGTGGCATTTGATGCTCCCAAAGAAAGGCAGGAAAAAAAATCAGCAAACTCCTTTTTTTGGTGTAGAAACCACATGGGCACACTTCAGAGGATCTCTGAAGGGGAAGGAAGCAATGGATTCTCACACACCGCTATGGGATCTGACGCTCATCTTCTCATTCTTTCAACATTGGGTACAGAGAATCATCACGTGCAAGGAAAATGAGTGGGACTACGTGTGTGAGAGAGAGAAGGGTGGTGGAAAGGAGGTCAAATGGCCATGCAGGTAGAAAAAGAAAGTGGGCTTTTAGAGGACAAAGTGAGCGAGTGGAATCACAATCCCTGATTCTTGTGTTTCTGATTTCTGATTTTTAATGTTTATTTTTGAGAGAGAGAGAGAGAACATGGGGGGGGCGTGCAGAGAGAAGGAGAGGGAGACAGAATCCCAAGCAGGCTTTGCACTGTCAGCATAGAGTCCCAGTGCAGGGCTTGAATTCACGAACCGTGAGATCATGACCTGAGCTGAAATCAAGAGTCGGACCCTTAACCACCTGAGCCACCCAGGTACCCCTAGTTTTGCTAATTTCTAGTAAGTCACATTTCCTTCAGCTTATTATTTAGTAGCATTCTTATCACCATTGATAAGAGTATGATGAACAACACAAGGAATGAACCAGACAGAAGGGATGGGGATGGGGTATCCCTACAAAACTGCAAGGTCATTTGATTAAACCAGCCTGATACAATGTTCTGGTCTTAGACGACATCAGTAGGTCCCTAATGAAGCGAGTTTGCCAGCCTTCTAACAAGATTTTCCCCTTTCCCAAAGCAACACTCTGCATAATCAATTAAGCTTTTCCTTGATTTCTTTTCTTGTGTGTAGTTTTTTTTTCCCCCCCGTTCTTCTTTATTTTTTTTAGTCAATGAGCTCAGCCCCGAATGAAAGCTGGAGTTGTATGAACTGAATTGGCTGGAACTAGTAGCTGAAAGGCGTGCAAATCAAAGCTGGCAAGTTTTAGCTCTTCCGTTCTTGAAGGAGAGGCTAACTTCAGTCCAGATGGCTTCCTGGGTAATTGTTCGATTAGCCTGAGGCTTTGTTCATGGTATGGAAGCAGACATTAATAACCCAGATTTTGCAAGCTAAACCAAGGACATACACATCACGTCTTTAC
This sequence comes from Suricata suricatta, assembly GCF_006229205.1. Taxonomy (NCBI): domain Eukaryota; kingdom Metazoa; phylum Chordata; class Mammalia; order Carnivora; family Herpestidae; genus Suricata; species Suricata suricatta. The sequence continues at coordinate 16,010,744 of NC_043701.1, forward strand.
CTTGCAGTGTCTTAGTGCCCATTCGGACACTTCCTAGTAGTGTGGGAACTGCGTAGGAAGGGATTTGACTTCACTCACAGGGTGGGAGGGACGGAAGGGGAGCTTTCACGTTCTTTGGATATTTCTGGTTCCATCGCAGCTTAGTATGGGCCCTACACTACAGAAGGAGGAGGAAAGAGGAGGCTTGGAAATCAGGCAGTCCCATTCATCTTGTTACCATTTTATTACTTTACTAATGGCCGGGACTTCTATACCTTCACAGGAGATACAGACGTAGAGTGTAGAAGATAATATGTCATAAATATATGTGTATGTTTATCTACATATACACACATTTTTGGGGAGAGGGGCAAAATATTTTGTAATTTTCCTTTAGAAAATTATTTACCTGCAAGTAATTCATTTCTAAGCTAAGTATGTCCAAGAATTCCTACAGAGTGAGAAAATCAAATCGAAAGGTGGTTTCTAATCTAAAAATAGTGATTTTTTAAATTTCTAAATATTATACTCTTTGAAGTTGACATAATACTTTATTTTATAGCCATTATTAAACACTAATGTCAGTTTTTGCTATTTTCTTGTTTTAGAGACATCTTTTTTTTTTTTAGAGACATCCTCCCCGCCCCTGCCATCTCAAACATATTTGAAGACCTCCAAAAAGCCTACAGTGCTAGACTCTCTGGCCAGTGGATAAAATGGCCATGAATGAGAGGGATTAGTTCCTGACCCTGTATTCTGCTGCTTTTCTGCCGCTTGCCACCTCCTCATTTTCTAGTTCAGAATAATGAATTATCAGTCATCCATTTAAAGGTTGTACAACATTTTCCTATAATCTTGGAAAACCCTCTGGCTACACTTTATATACATATTAGCTAAGGAATAGGACCTTAAATTAGTATACATTTTGGTTTGTTGAGGTTTTGCATAATTCACATTTTTATAAAGATGTATAGCTCCTCTAACCAAAAAGAGTACTAGCTCTCTCCTGCCACACAAACTACATTTTGATGGGGAATTAAATGCAGACTCTATGCATGATGGTTTTTTTTTTTAATTTGTTTATTACCAAGTTGGTTTCAATATAACACCCAGTGCTCTTCCCCACAAGTGCCCTCCTCCATGACCACCACCCCCCTGCCTCTTACCCCCCCCACTTCAGACCTCAGTTTGTTTTCAGTATTCAAGAGCCTCTCATGATTTGCCTCCCTCCCTCTCCCTAACTCGCCCCTTCCCCTTTTCCCTTCCCATGGTCCCGTTAGGTTTCTCCTGTTAGACCTATGAGTGCAAACATATGGTATCTGTCCTTCTCTGCCTGACTTATTTCACTTAGCATGACACCCTCGAAGTCCATCCACTGTGCTACACGTGGCCAGATCTATGCATGTTGTTCTTATATGGTCTCTTCACATCAGCTTCTAGAAAGTGTAGGGCTGAAAGAGTGTAAATTAGCACAAGCCATAAAGAGTATATAATGGGCATTTTGTATTTTAACTTCACTCTTCAACTTGGTGGTTCCGAGCACACATCTAACTTGGTTTTAACTGGCCTCGGTCCAACCCTGCTTCACAAACTTAAGGATCTAGGGCAAGTTATCTGGGTTTTCTCACTTCTGTTTGTCTCGTAACTAGACAAACTAGAATAATACTGACTGCCTTCTGAAGGTGCGAGGATAAAAGTTAGATAAAGCTCCTGGCACAGGGCAAAGCCTCTAACCCATGGTGGCTATTAGCTTTCCCTGCATTACTTTTTCCCTTTGCCTTTTTCTTTCCTTTTTAATCTTTCTAGATGTATACCTCTTTTAAACCTACCTTAAGCTTATTGGAAGAAGCTAGACTGTAAACAAATAATCAAATGGTAAACATTCAATTTTTCATTTCTAACGACATTATGGTTTAGAAAGAAGTGTTTATTAGACTGCCCTGTGTGGAGGATTTCACCTGGGGATCTTCATTTTGTTAAAATGTGGGCTCTGGGGGCGCCTGGGGGGCTCAGTCGGTTAGGCCAGGTCCACCTCCAGCTCAGGTCATGATCTCACGGTCCGTGGGTCTGAGCCAGCTCAGAGCCCGGAACCTGCTTTGGACTCTGTGTCCCCCTTTCTCTTTCCTCTTCCCCCATTTGAACTCTGTCTCGTTCTCTTTCAAAACTATACATTAAAAAAATGTGGATTCTTGGGGCGCCTGGGTGGCTCAGTCGGTTAAGCCTCCGACTTCGGCTCAGGTCAGATCTCACGTTCGTGGGTTCGAGCCCCGCGTCAGGCTCTGTACTGACGGCTAGCTCAGAGCCTGGAGCCTGTTTCCGGTTCTGTGTCTCCTTCTCTCTGCCCCTCCCCCTCTCATGCACTGTCTCTCTCTGTATCAAAAATAAATAAAACATTTAAAAAAAAATGTGGATTCTTGTTTGAAAGTTGTGGGATGGGGCTTGAGAATCTGCATTTCTAACATGCTCCCGGGCGAGGCGAATGCTGCCTGGCCCTACGGCAGCGCTTTGTGTGGTAAGGGTTTCAGGAGACAAGTATGGATGTCATCTTTAGAGCTTCCTCAAAACACAGCCTCTGGACTGAGGACTCCTTCAACCACAACCAAAAGCAATGAAATGGTCTCTTGTTTCTCTTCTTCTTTTATGGGTAAAGGCATCCTGTCTCTAAGCAAAATTACCTGAAAGGGTCCCACTGGATTGCATTTTTTTAATGTTTTTTATTTATTTTTGATAGACAGAGCATGAGCAGGGGAGGGGCAGAGAGAGAAGGAGACACAGAACCGGAAACAGGCTCCAGGCTCTGACCTAGCTGTCAGCACAGAGCCTGACCTGGGGCTCAAACCCACAAACGTGAGATCTGACCTGAGCCGAAGTCAGAGGCTTAACCGACTGAGCCACCTGGGTGTCCCTGGATTGCATTTCTAACAAGAGTCATTGTCTTTGCCATCCTTTTGAGTCACACCAGCCCCTTTTGCTAAAGGTGCATTTTGGTCCCTTGAGTCTTGGACAGTCTTTTCCATCGTTATCAGTTCTCAAAGCCTTTCATTATGTCCCATTCAATATTTATTAGGCTCTTCTAACGTAATAACTTGGCAATATTCAGCTGGCCAGAAACAGTCTCTAAATTAATGTTAATGTTAACTTGTTTAACTTCACAGTTACACTGAAACATACCTCCGTAACATGACGAGTGACTTCTCATTACTAATCCCCATGGGCACCGATCTGTAGAATTTGTCCTTGTTCATCGTGTTTTACTTCTTAAAACCTTCCCTTTGCTCAGGTTCCATGATTCGACTCCCTTTGCTTACTCCCGTCGCTCTGCCACTACCCCAGTTTACTTAGGTAAAACCTAGAATTCTCACGCTTCACTTCCCTCTTCAGTTCTTTCTCTGCATCTTCTTAGTCTCTGGTCTCTTTGGACAGTCCCAGGGTTTCCGTCTCATTCAAATAGCCTATGTTGACTATGCCTGAAATTTGAGCAGCAGACCAGAGCTCTCTTCCAGATCTAGAACTACAACTGATTTCAACTCCAGTGTCCTGAGGGCACCTGAGACTCGGCATGTCCAAACAGACTTTTACTACTTTACCTAAACCTTCGTCACTTAATGTCTGGAAGGCTCAGTTACTGATCTGAAAAGAAAGATAGTGAAAGACACTCAACAATCATATTTGCTGAGAATTACATCGCACGGAATACACATCAGGTGCTTATAATATTGTCCTCAGAATAGATCACAGTATGTGTTACTTAGGAAGCCGATTCTGAGCCCCTGTTCGCTATGTTGGCACCTGTCTCTGGACTGAAGATCAGAATTCGGGAGATATATCTGAGATTTCTCCATCCATAGTGGATTCAATTAATTTGATAAATCCAATGAATTTTCTCTTGGAAGTAACTTTTCTTTTTTTTTCTTACCTCTACTTCCACTCCTTTTCCAATGTCACAGTTTTAAGTCCTTGTCACTTGGAATAGGCCAAGTGGCCCTCTCTCAGCCTCCCCGACTCGGGTTCTGTGTCCTCCGTTTCCTCTGCTGACCACTTGTAGTGAAGTACGTTAGCATTCACTTGTTAAAACCACCTTGCGTCCTGGAATAAATGCCACTGGTGATGATTTGTTAGCTCTTTAAATAGTTGATACATAGATTTGATTTACTAGTATTTAAAATATTCTTATGTTTATATTCATTAGGAACACTGGTCTATAATTACTTCCTTGTCAGGTTTGGTGTCAAGTTCATTTATACTGGACTTTTCCCTATTTTTTTCAATTAATCAGAGATTTTTAAAACCTCGGATTATGATTCTGGACTGGTCTATTTCTTTCTTTAGTTTTGTTTGTGAATAATTTGTTTTTTGAAATTTTGTTATGTATAAGCCCATTTGGTATTATGTTGACATAATGGACTTACACCTAACAAAATAATACGGATGTTTTATGATTATACATATATACATAGACATATATACATATATATGTATGTTTATAAAACATCCCTATTATTTTGTTAATTGCCCCTTTCTTATAATTATAAAACTTTTCTCTTATTTTGTTAATTGTCCCTGTCTCAAAGTCTGTATTGACTAATACAACTAGAGGCTCACCAGCCTTTTTGTGATTATTGATTTAGTAGAATATCTTTTCCTGTCTTTTTACTTTCAACATTCTTTTAAAAATGTATATTTAAAATGTGTCTCTTTTGGATAGCATACAGTTCAGTATTGCTTGTTTATCTAGTTTGACAATCTGTGGGTTTTGGTTCATGTATTTAGTGTATTTGTATTTAATGCAAATGTTCATTTGTGGAGGTTTAAATATACTGTCTTGTGATTCCTTTTTATTCTGTCTGTTCTTTGCTCCTTTGTTTCTCCTTTCCTGATTGCTTTTGGGTTAGTCAAAATATATAGTTTTTGACATAGAACTTTCTACTTAAAATGAACGTTCTAGGGGCATCTGGGTGGATCAGTTGGTTAAGCATCTGGCTTCAACTCAGGTCATTATCTCATGATTCGTGAGTTCAAGCCCCAGGTTGGGCTCTGTGCTGACAGCAGAGTCCGGAGCCTGATTTGAAATCTGCGTCTCTACCCCTCCCTAGCTCACACTCTGTCTCTCAAAAGTGAATAAGCATTAACCAAATTTTTAAAGCAGTGAACACTCTATCACTTTATGTAAAATGCAAAAGGCCTTAAAACCATATAATTGCATTTTCCTTCATTTTTATTTAATTGTAGTTATATATTTTACTTCTATGTGTGTTATAAAGCTTACAACAATGCATTTATAATATATAATATTTATGTTATATACATAATACATATGGATATAATAACATATGACATATATTTTAACACTATATATACATATATATGTATGTGTGTGTGTGTGTGTGTATATATATATATATATATATATATATACACACATAACCATAGACCCTTCCCTTCAATTTGAACAACTGCATTTAGAGTTCATTATAAAGAAAATTTGTCTGCATCTAATTCTTTCAGCTTTTTTCCTGAGAATGTATTTATTTGCATTGTTTTAAAATATATGAATTAGAGTTCATGACTTTTCTCTTCTGTCAGATGTTTGACTTTTGCTTCTTTTGTTTAAATCGAGGGAAGCATCCTTATTCTAGTCTATGTCATGTATGTCTCTCCCCAGTTGCCTGTAAGGCTTTTTGTTTTGTTTCATTACATTTTGTTTTCAATGGTTTGACTATGAAGCACCTATCTGAGGCATATTTTATTTTTTATTTAAAAAAAATTTTTTAACATTTATTTATTGCTGAAAGAGCATAAACAGGGGAGGGGCAGAGGGAGGAAGACTCAGAATCCAAAGCAGGCTCCCGGCTCTGAGCTGTCAGCACAGAGCCCAACACAGGGCTTGAACCCATGAACCTCAAGATCATGACCTGAGCCAAAGTTGGTTGCTTAACCGACTGAGCTACCCAGGCACCCCAAGCATATTTTATTAAAAGATTTTTTTTACATTTATTTATTTTTGAGAGAAAGAAAGAGACAGAGCATGAACAGGGGAGGGGCAGAGAGGGAGGGAGACACAGAATCTGAAGCAGGCTCCAGGCTCTGAGCTAGCAGTCAGCACAGAGCCTGACTTGGGGCTCGAACCCATGAACCGTGAGATCATGACCTGAGCTGAAGTTGGACACTCAACCAACTGAGCCACCCAGGCACCCCAGCATATTTTATTTTTATGAGGCTTGGGGTTTGCTGAGCTTCTTGGTTCTGTGGGTTGATGATTTAACCAAACTATAGAAGTTTTCAGTTATCATTTCGTCAAATACTTTTGGTGCCACATTCTTTTTCTTCTCTACTTCTGGGTCTCTTAACTGGCATGTGGTAGACTGTTAAAGACTGCCTCAAGGGACACTGAAGCACTATTCATTGTTTTTTAATTGATTCCTCAGTTTTTTAGTTCAGATGATTTCTTTTGGTCTATTTTCAAGTTCAGTGAATCTCTCTCCTGCTGTATCTGATCTTTTGTTAACTCATCTATCTAACATCCCATATGCATTTGTTCTAGGTCTGTAATGTCTGTTTGATCCTTTTTTTACAGTTTTCATTTTTCTGCTAAGATGCTAGGTAATTCTAGGTTCTTGGGTTAAGAAACCTGGTACAGCTTCTGAGATACAATGAAGATTATTGGGTAAAGATTTTCTGTCTTTGCAATCAGAAGTAATAATTGGTTCCTTTTCTGGTTCAGATTTAATAGTGTGCGACCAACTGATCAACAAATTTAGGTTCCTCTTCAAAAGTCGCACCTCCCAGGCGGGGCACCTTCATTGAGTGTTTGACTTTCGTAGCAAATGTGGGAGAGCTGCTTCTCCGAGTTGATGTTCAATGCTGCCTCGAGAATTCTCTGCCGTACGCAGCCACCCAATATTTATTCTTTACCTCCCAGAAATACATGGTGATGTGCAATAACGTTCATTTGCTTAGCAGTATATTAGTGAACATTAAAATCTGCCTGCTGTTTTGTTAATTACATTTTTAATTGAGTCACTTCATTTGAACAGACAAAGCCACCACTTATTAGAGATCACATCTGAAGTCCGTAGTTAATAAAGCCGTACTGACTTGTTTAGAAGAGCGTGAAAAGTGATAGGGATCTTGATGGAAATACCTTTTTATTTGAAGCTGAGGTTTATACTTTTTTTTCTTATTAATCTATTATGTGGTTGATGCTGGATTTTTGACTGTTAAACCCATCTTGCATTTTGGGGAACGAACCCAGCACGGTAATTCCTGATTGATTTTGATGGCGTTTTGTTTAGGGAGTTTTTCATCTCTGTGTATCAGAAGGGTCTGCTCTTCTTCCTCTTTTTCTGGTCTGGTTTTGACACAATGGTTATACTGCCACATGAGTTAATGAATATTCTTTATGTTTTTTACTCCCTGAGAGCGTTGTGTAAGGTTAGAATTAACTGGTCTTTGCTTTGTGGATATTGCTTTTTTCTTGAACCTAAAGAGATTGATAGTCCTTTATTTATAAAGTAACATGAAAGTTGCAGTAAATTTCTGCATCTGTGTGTGCCCATGAAGCTACTGCTCAGATTAAGGGAGAGGCTGTGTGGTTGCTTGCTGAGCTCTGCGGAATGAGGATGGATTTGTGTTTCCAGTCAATATGGGCCATTTATTTATGACTTGCTAATACTGTTGAGTCTTGCTTTGAGAAACGAACTCAGTTTGTCAATACAGATAACTTTCTTTTGATTTTTACTGCCCCCGATTGAGAAATGTCCTTTTAACCATTCAGAAGAGATTGTAAAGAGAACATTAGGCACTCTGCTTTTATCATAAATGCAGTTGCTTTTAGTTACAGCTTGTTTATAGCTCACACAAAATACGGTGTGTGTTTTGTTGCCTTGGTCTCTGTAATGAGTTAGTAATCTTACAGGGTTCCTGAGATCACATATAATTCATATGTGTGTCTGCCTTATAACCCAGCCTGTTATCTTGCCTCTAGGAAGTGGTCACTAAATATCTCCTGATGATAATTATGGCTCCAAAGATCTGCCTGTTGTGACTCCAGCTTGTCTACACTGCTGCACTTTCTTCTTCTTACTACCAAACTACAATTCACTGTCAATTAGTCTCTTGATGTCTCACCTAAGACTTTGGCTAATTCCATTCCTCCCATTGGAATGCTTCCCATTCCAGTTTACTTATCAAAATCCAAGCCATCTTTAAAGGTCATATTGCCGCCTTGATGGCCTTTCACAAAGGTTCTGTCTCTTCCGGCCACTATCTTCCTCTAAGAACCATAGGAGCTGCCAGGGCCGGAGCCCCTGAGATGGCCAGGCATGTTTCATCTGTTATCTCATTGTAACCTCCAAGCAGATTGTAAGCCTGTGTAGGAAGTTTCCATAAGGGAGAATACAAGTTTCTATTGAGAATAAAAGATTGACTACTTTGTCTAGGTCACAGATATGATAAGTAATGGGGTCAATGTGGAGGAAATCTTGCTGGCCAAAGCCTCTTCTCTTTCCATAGTAGTAAAACAAAATTTTTAATGCCTTATGATTTTCTGTTGTTGTAGCATCACCATTATGATTGTACTTGTTAGACTCTGTGTTAGGTCTTTGATCAGAGGATAAAATCATGTCACCTTCTTATAAAGTATGGAGTAGTTGAAATATACCTTTGTAAAATTCCTAATTTTACATCGAGGAATTGTGTAAGTTCTTATTACCATGAGCAAGGTACTTTGGATACTAAAAATATATTTCGTATTTTTGAAAATATTTATTTATTTTGTGGAGGAGAGAGAGAGAGAGAGAAAGCACGCATGTACGAGCAGTGGGATGGGCAGAGAGAGAGGAGGGGGAGAATCTCAAGCAGGCCCGCACTCAACACAGAGCCCCGCCCAGGGCTTGACCCCATGAACCGTGAGATCATGAGCTGCACCCAAATCAAGAGTCAGATGCTTGACTGACTGACTAAATGTTCCTAATGAATATAAACATAAAAATATTTTTAACTAGTAAATCAAATCCATATATCAAATACTTCATATTTACACTACTGGAGGCATCTGTCCAGTTCTACTTTTTAAACAGATTTGTATTATTGTCATATCCTATCCAGTACAGACTTGAGATTGGCACGACCAGCGAGTATTAAATTTCTTTTTTATTTTTGACGAATGAAACTTACACAGAAACTACTAAGGAAAGTCATTAAAGAAGAGCTGCTCTAGCCAAAGCAGAGATAAAGAAAGGTGAAGGACCTGTGAAGCTTTCAACCAACCAGCTCAGGACGCCCTTAACGCCTTGCCACAGCCCTGGATGCCTCTCTGTAGAAACCTCAGTGCTCTGCAAATCACTGCTGTAGCCCAACTTTGTTTTTCTAATGAAAATCAGAGGTGTGTGTGTGTGTGGTCTTTGAGTCTTAGATCTTGTTCTTAACTCCCAATCCTAGTAGCTTTGTAAATAAACACTCCAAAGTGAACTGAAATCCCTAAAATATCTATAAACTGATAAACAACAACAACAATAAACACAGCCAAGAGTCCTCACGTAAAGAGTATCTGGATGAACTGTTGAGAGTAGCATCTGACCCCTGGGGGGTAACCTAAAGTTTTAGCCACGTTTGTACAGGCAACCTTTCTTTCTCCCTATGATCTTCCCTTCTCTTCTCCAGAAGGATGAGTGACTCTGTCTCTCCATCTTCCCCTCTCCCAGCTCTCAGGAGGTACTCATTTTCATCCTCCTTTTGAGGTCCATCCATTGCTACTTGCTACCCTATACTCTGTATTCTAATTACTTTTTTGCCACTGAATGGCACTACAAACGTCTTCGTTCGTTTGCTTGTGTGGTTTCTTCTGCCTGAAGTTCTCTCCTTTCCCTCCTTTCTTAAGAGACTTCAACTATTTTTTTTCCCCAAGAAACAGACAAAAATGCCCCAACTCTTCTGCCTCATTCTAACTTGTTAGTGAAATTACCCCTTGGGCACGTGTACTCAGATAACACTGTGTGTAGAAGTTTTCCATGATATTCGCCAAAGTGAATCATCGTACTTGTTTATCTCTCTTTTCTCCCATTAGAGCTCTTTGTGTATGGGGGGGGGGCGTATCATGTTCGCTTTCATCTTCCCATGCCCAGCATTGACCTGGTCCGTTCATAGCAGGTGCTCCACAAATTGGTGAATACGTCTGAGGAAAATGTCCTTAAATATCACAGTTCTCCAGTAGGTGCCACCATGCCATATAAATATTTTGGCCTGACAGTTCCCTGTATTTGAGGCACTGAGTTATATGAAATTAAATGAATGCCCTACTTTATCAACCTGATTGATATGCACTTAGTTAAAATCAGAGGTGGAACGCTGAATTTCTTTCTTTCCTGCGAGCAGAGTACACCTAAGGTTAAGCAGGCATGTGCTTGGGACACATTCTTTTCAAAGCTTAGTATTTAAATCAGACAGCTTAACAAGGCCAAAATGAAGGGCTGATTTGCTAACAGATTTCATTATAAACATGATGCCTATTTATAAGACTTTAGGAATCTGAGGCAGTGACCAAACCATTTGAGAGTAACTAGGATGATTTTAGACTTGAAGAACTAGTGAAAATAAAGAAAAGGAACCTATAAGTAAGGAAAAATAAACTTAAAACTACTAAGTTCCTCATAGAAACAAATATCTCCAAATTGCAGGAGACAGAAGAAATCACCATTATTAAGTAAATGCATAATGTGGAACGATAAAATTATAGTGGCATATTTGTCGAACTGACATTTTGTCTTTGTAACCTTAGAAGAAAACTACCTCTGTAAATACTCTGTATTTCGTAAGCAAGGCAGAGAAGCTGACTTAAATTAAAAGTGATAAACTACGCCAAAATCAAGGGTCTTTAGCTCTTTAAAAAATACACGAATTAAAATGTATTTTAGTTACCATTGCATCTAGGTAACATGCAGCGCTCAGCACATCCTTGGGGATGTCTTTCCAGTTCGGTGTTCTTTCCCACTCCCAGTCTTCAGCATGATTTTTCTTAATTAAATTCAAGTTAGTTAACATGTAGTGTAGTATTGGTTTCAGGAGTAGAATTTAGTGATTCATCACTTATGTATAACACCCAGCGCTCATCCCCACGAGTACCCTCTGTAATGCCCATCACTCAGTTTTCCCACCCCCGCCAACCCTTAGTTTGTTCCCTGTATATAAGAGTTTCTTATGGTTTGTCTCCCTCTCTGTTTTTACCTTATTTTTCCTTCCCTTCCCCTAGGTTCATCTGTTGTGTTTCTCAAATACCACATATGAATGAAGTCATATATCTTTTCTCTAACTATTTCACTTAGCATAACACCCTCTAGTTCCATCCATGATGTTGCAAAAGGCAAGATTCTTTTTTGTCACCCAGTAGTATTCCATTGTATGTGTGTCAACACACAGACATACACATATTATACAACACGTCGTCTTTATCCATTCATCAGTCAATAGATGTTTCAGTGCTTTCCATAATTTGACTATTGTCAATAGCCCTGCTGTAAACATTGGGGTACATGTGACCCTTCGAATCACCATTTTTGTATCCTTTGGATAAATACTGAATAGTTCACTTGCTGGGTCATAGGGTAGTTCTATTTTTAATTTTTTGAGGAAACTCGATAATATTTTCCATAGTGGCTGCACCAGTTTGCATTCTCACCGACAGTACAAAAGGGCTCCCCTTTCTCCTCATCCTTGCCAACATCTGATGTTTCCTGAGTTGTTAATTTTAGCCATTCTG
>NC_043701.1:16022574-16085309 GCF_006229205.1 Suricata suricatta
ATCCTTTGGATAAATACTGAATAGTTCACTTGCTGGGTCATAGGGTAGTTCTATTTTTAATTTTTTGAGGAAACTCGATAATATTTTCCATAGTGGCTGCACCAGTTTGCATTCTCACCGACAGTACAAAAGGGCTCCCCTTTCTCCTCATCCTTGCCAACATCTGATGTTTCCTGAGTTGTTAATTTTAGCCATTCTGGCAGGTGTGAGGTGGTGTCTCATTGTGCTTTCTAATGGGACCTCAAAAGGCTCATGGCTTGTATTGTTGGCAGTTTTCCGAAAATGAGAATTTACTTCCTGGTTGGTGTACGGGAGCCATTCAACTAGCTAGCAAGGAACCTTAGGAACCTCTGTTGACTTCTTAGTGTCTGCCTTTCAGGACAGTTTTTTATTCTCTCCTTGGCTTTGTGCACTGCAATTATAATGTCTGTTTTTATTTTGTTTTTTAAGAAAGAAATAAGAGGAGTTGCTAGTCATGGTAACAAAAGAAATCAAAGAGGCCTTAAAATGATAGTTATTAAATATAACGGTGTAGTGGGCACATGGTATTTTTTCAGTTTTATATGCTACAGTATATAGATTCAGCAACATGGCCCTACATTCAGAGCTTATGAATGAGCAGAGTCTAAGGGATGGACGTAGCACAGTAAGGCCCAAAGATAAAGAAGATAATATTCCTTTGACAGAGTCTTCATTGAAGGTGAAATCCCTTATGCTAAGCCTCGGGGTGCTAAGAGTTTGCCAAGTGGAGAGATTTGGGGAAGAGCTTCCACTTGCAGTGGGATAGCATGAGCAAAAAAGATCAGTTGATTGGAACAGTGTTTCTGAGTTCAGAGCGTTATAAGTACTTATTTCTGGCTAAAGACACATGGTACTTTCTATGCATAATCTTGAGTCTCAAAACATGGTGGGACAGACTTTATGTCTACAGCTAAAGAAAATAAGTTCCTGAGAAATTAAATGTATTGCTTCATTACCTAGCCAGAGTTGGGATTCAATTTCAGGTCTGACCTACTGTAAAACTCTTACTTGCTCCTTTGTGTCAGGTTGCAGCAGATACAAAAAGAATTAAGAGGAAGCTAGAGCATTCTAAAATTCTAAAAGTCGATCTCCCGGTTACTTTTGATTATAACAAATGAAAGCAGTAAAGGTATAAAACAGCCAACCCAAGTGCCTTTTGAACTCATGTGGCTCCAAAATTAATTGCATCAACAGACCTCCACATCACGGTCATATTATAAAGGGTATCCAAATTGATTTCCATTGAATATTTGCTTCAGTTGATTTTTTTTCTGTTCTCATTTCTGAATGTTTTTGTGCATGTAGATTTGAATTTGAAGTAGAAAGCCATTTTCAAGAAACGTACACATCCTTGTTAAGATTAATTGGAGTCAGAAGTGAAAGGGCTACATGGTTTTAGTCAAAATGGGTTTCCTACTCTATTACTGAGTCAGAACACATGAGAAAAGAACACTCTGGGATATTATGTTTATATTAAATAATTGGTGTCATTATTTTTCTTGGGAAAGGTGGATATTCCTTAAAAGTACAATTTGAGGGGCACCTGGATGGCTCAGTCAGTTAAGCATCCAACTTCAGCTCAGGTCCTGATTGATCTCATAGATCATGAGTTCTAGCCCTGCATGGGGCTCTGTGCTGACAGCTCAGAGCCTGGAGCCTGCTTCACATTCTCTGTCTCCCTCTTTCTCTGCCCCTCCCCTGATGATGCCCTGTTCTTCTCAAGAATAAATAAACATTTAAAATTATTTTTAAAAACTATGATTTGGTTTTAGTTTTTAAATATGAGATCAGATATTGATGCAGTTATAAGATTTTAAGATTTTAGGTTTGACTGGGCTGACTACTAGCAAGTCGATAGGAGTGAGACATTGTCGGTTGTTGGTTAGACCTTAGGTGGATCCAGAGATTGGAGCAGAGTGGAGAGAACAAGGTTGATTGGGAGGAGTGGATGGCTAATTATTGAATTCCAGGAGAATTAGAAAAGCTTGGGGGCAAAAACAAGACAGTTCCACGTGGGAAGACCATAAGGAGTAGTGAAAGTGATACTTAGGGGGCCTTGAGACAAAATACATATCAGTAAGAGATAGAATATTCTTCTGGTTCTTCTTCGGTCATATGGAAGAAGCATCTATAACCACCCTGCCTGCTCACCTTCCTCTTTGTCACATCACCTTTTTATTTTGTCCATAAAATTTACTATGTCAGAAATTACCTTATTTATGAATTTATTTCCTTAGCTGCTTGTTTATGTGTTACTCTATAACTCTGCCCACTAAAGGGAAGCACCACACGGTCAGCACTCTGGTCCGTGTTGTCTAACTCCTTGTCTCCCCCCACCACCCCCTGAAACAATTTATGCTACAGAGGATGCAACTCTTATATGCACAGAGTTTGTGAATAATTGAGTGATTGAATACACCACTTGTGATATTTCAAATATTAATATAACATAAGTCAACATTTACAAAGTACTTAAAACAGGTCCTTGCGTATAGTACAATACGTGTTATCTAAATGAATATCTTCCTGACTAATACGAGCTGACCTGTCTCCCTGAAACTAAATTAAAATCACATCTGATAAATACGAGAAGATAGACACTGGGTTTTAGGACTCAAATCATCTGGAACACGATTCATAGTTAAAGGTCCTTAACAGAATTTCTGACCATAAGTGGTTTTGTTTGATTTTAGGGAACTTAAGGGAAATTAATTATTTGGCCTTAACTGAATCCGTGTCTTTAGTTTACACCCAAGAGAGAGACATGCAAGATAGGTGTCCTTCCCTTATACTTCATGACATATTGTAGTTCTTTCTTTTTATTTATGTATTTTGAGAGAGAGAGAGAGAGCACGCACATGGCAGAGAGAGAATGAGAGAGAGCATCCCAAGCAGGCTTGGCACAGTCAGCACAGAGCCTGATGCGAGGCTCGATCTCGCAAACCGTGAGATTAGGACGTGAGCCGAAATCAAGAGCCAAACGCTTAACCAACTGGGCCACAGGCACCTCAACATTCTGTAGTTCATATCAGAATATGTGATATGAACATAGTCATATATGTTCATAATTGGCTATTTGACAGTATAAACTTGACTGGAGAGCAGGCCTCATGAGAACAAGCAAACATTTCTCACTGGTCATTGTTGTATCCTGAGAATGTAGCTCAATGGCTGGCATAAGGTAGGTGTCCCAAAATTGTTTATGACATAATGTGCTAATGCGGAGAGGAAGGAGGTGTCAGGAGACTTTTAGAATCTGAATCTTCACATCAATACAGATCAGGCAGCTTGATAGATAACAAAACTACACCTGTGGGCAAGGTGTAAAGCAAAACTCAGGACAGATTTTTATTATTTTTATTTCTCACAGCCCTGGAGGCTGGAAGTCCAAGGTCAGGATGCCAGGATTGGTGGGTTCTGGGTTGCACACTGCTAGCTTTTCATTATATCCTCACATGACAGTCAGTGGAAAGAGAAAGAAAACTCTCACAGGACAATAATAAGGGCACTAGTTCCACTCGTGAGGGCTCCATCCTCCTGACCTCCTTGGATCCTAAGGCCCCATCTCCTGATACCATCCACATGAAGAAGAGAAGGGTTTCAACACGAATTTTGGGGGGACACAAATACTCACCACAATATCCCATCAGCAGTCACTGAGTAGCACCATTTGCCATTAACATCACAGAAGAGCAAGAAAACAAATATTATGTAGCTCCCGGTAAAACAGTGCCACTTGGAGTCTTGCCAAAGGGACAGCACCTGAGTCCGGTGAGGCCTCTGCAGCCGGCTGCCAATTTGCAGCTGAACAAAGGAACGTCGAATTTCACCATGAATTTGCAGTCATCAAAATCCACAATGTGGGATGCTGCTGACTAAATAGCCTGGTTTTGTAAAAAACTGAAAAGCAAGAAAAGGGAAAAGGGGGCTGGAGGAGAATCCAGTAGAATAAAAGCAATTTAAAAGACACCAGTTTTTATAATTAGACACGTCTAAGGAAGCTTGCTTGAATAAAACCTTCAAGAAATGCAAGGACGGAATTATTGTATATTAGCGTTGGCGGTACAGAGCTGTAGTGGGGATGGGAACATGGTAAAGCCTTTGGATACAAGTGGAAAATTAATTTATCTTAGAATTCACTAAGTTCGGGGTGCCTGGGTGGCTCAGTCGGTTAAGCCTCCGGCTTCGGCTCAGGTCAGATCTCATGTTCATGGGTTCGAGCCCCGCGTCAGGCTCTGTGCTGACAGCTAGCTCAGAGCCTGGAGCCTGCTTCCGGTTCTGTGTCTCCTTCTCTCTCTGCCCCTCCCCCTCTCATGCTCTGTCTCTCTCTGTATCAAAAATAAATAAAACATTAGAAAAAAAGAATTCACTAAGTTATATATTTGCTTGGTGTAGTTTTCTGTATTTTCTGTTCTACTTTACAATAAAAAGGGGAAAAAAAGTAACTATTTCACAGGAGCTTAGGCAAATAGATCACAAAATATCTAGAAAGGTCTAGTGATAGATAATACCTGGTGCAGAAAAACATTACAAATCGTCCACTGATTCCTCTCCTACGTATGACTCTGCTTTAGGTTCTGGCTGTTGTCTCCAGCCCAACTTCTTCAGTAAATCTCAGAACCGCTGGCTCGGACAGAGGACTGAGAAATCAGATTAGCATGAATCTTCATTCCTCTGAGGGACGTCATGTTCCGGTGATTATTTTTCAGCAGCAGAATGCTTACCGAGTGGCTGCTATGAGCTGGGCCCCGGCCCAGGTGTCTGAAGGAGAAAGAGGCGGTTGGAATGGTTTCTCCACACAAAGGGCGTATAAAGGACATTTGCAACGTGAGATTCTTTCCCCCGTTTTGTACATTGACATGTTCCTTAATTGTCAACATGGAACCTCTTGACTTCCACGAACTTCAACAAAAATACTGGGGATAAATGTCCTTGAGTTTTTTTTAACCTAAGAAGTCAAAAGGCAGAGTGAATTTGTGCCCTGATAATGCTGAACAAGTCTTTAGTTGACACTAATTAAACCATATCTTTCTTTATGTGTGTTTGGGGCTTTTTTTTTTTTTTTTGGTCTTTTGCTTTTGAATAATAGTAGATAGTTCACAGTGTGATGCCTGTTGTTTCTCAACAAAAAGAAATATTATCATTTTGCAGTGTATCCAAATAGGGGGTCAGAATGTTGTATGCCTGAAACTAATATAATGCTCTATGTCCATATACCTCAATTTAAAAAGTTAAATAAAGAGAAGTATTTCTTTGTAAGTAATAAGAGAGTATGGGTGAATGAATTATATTGAGCAACTAATGATCCGTTTCGTAATATCCTTGGGCTAGCTCTGTGTCAACATCTTGTATTTTCATGGTAAGCCTCTCAAGTAGTTACCGTGTGCCAATGGTTGGGATTTGCCCCAGGACGTTCCCAAAACTAGGTGGCAGAGCTGAAGTATGAGCCAAAGCTGCTGCCTCTAGGTCCCGTGTTTGTCCTTCCAGACACATCACTAGAGGCAGATTCCAGCACCCCGGCCTTGTGTTCACACGAGATGTGGATCACCTTTTAATATTCTAGAACCTATTAAAACGTGAACAGAGGAGGAGCCCTCTTTTTCATTCTTGTCAGCTCTTTCTCTAGGGAAGAGACAGGGATTTGGTAAACTAACACTTTTTTTCCTCTGAGTTGGTTTCTTTAACTTTCATTTCCTTTCATCTCTGAGCTTTAGACGTATCAGTGATAGAGATGATCCCCACGGTAGCTTCCAGACGCCACTGTCCCTCGACGAGAGTCTTCCACTTGACCGTAAAACCGCATGAAATTAAATCTGTCTGGGTGAGTCCAGCGAAAGATGCCAGTAAGAGGAGGTGAAAATAAGGAAAAAAGATTCAAAAGGACAGCTGACTTAGCAAGCCGCCTTCTTCCACTGTTTTATTTCCCCAGTGCAAAAAAATAAAAGCCATGATCAATGCCCTTGCCTCTGCTCAGCTAGCACCCTGAGGGTGAAGAAGACAGGGTTAAACATATACAGGGACAACTTTGGCCTTTACTTGATGCTGAGGACAAGTAAACCATCAGCTATGCAAACACCACGAGCAGGGGAACTGCTAGCCAGACGTGTACTAATTTCTCAAGTGTTTACTACAGCAGCAGGCGGCAGCATGCTAATTGGGTATTGTTTGGGAACACTTGAACTTGGGGATAATTTTAATCCTCCCTTTTCTAAACCCCCTTACTCTCTCAAGTAATCTTTATTCATGTTCTCCAACCAGAAACATCTAAGTTATCAAAATATAGGCTCAAGCAGACTAGTAAGGAAAAACGGGAGAAGGAGGTGAGAAGAAGAAAGGTATTCTGCACCTCAAACCTAGTGCTGATCACGTGTTTTACACTGTGACTTCCTGTACACGTGGACTTGTGTGCATTACTCCTTCGTGCATCTATAAAAGCTGAGATTCGCCATTTACCCACTTCTTAAGATTCTAAATTGTCCTAAATGAATGTCAGAAGCAGAGAGGGTGCATCTCCATGTTAAGTCTCCAGCTCTCATCCAGTTCCTAACTCTCCTTCCTTCCTCTCAGCCCATACTACGGGTAAGACAACCAAGATCACTCATGACTCAGAACAACCTTATGGTTAGGAAATTCTGGTCTGTGTGGGGACTTCTTCCCTTGAAATTAAGGGAATTTAACTTGATGAAGAGAAAGCTTTTGGAAATAAATAGAGGAGTTAGAACTGAGCAATGTGAAACTAGGAATGCTGGGGTTAAAATTAGCCAGTATCAGCACCTTTCTATTAATAACTGTGTCTGCCTGTGGTATTTAAGGAAGGAAGCATCCTTTCTACTTCTGCCAGCTGGCCATGGCTCGTTAGGGGGCGCCTAAGGCTCCTGCCCTCTCTTCCCACAGTATGCATTACAAGGCTCTGCAATGATCAGCCCATTGCTTTCTCAGTGGGAATGTCTGAATTTTCAGAGGACTCTAATTCACAATCTAAATGCTTGAGGTATCTGTAGATAATCACTAAACAACAAGGCAAATTCCAGCTTGGGAGGAAATACATGACACATTCCAAAAGTAAAAGTTAATTTGCCCTTCAAGAAGGCTCACATGAAAACAGGCTCTCACACAGCCTTTGGCAAGAACAACAGAAGGCCTCCACTCTGATTCACTTTACGTCCAGTAACTTTACATGACACTCAAATATGTGATCATGTAGAGCAGTGTGGATGCACAGGGTAGTCAACCCCGGGAAGTCTGGCCAGCCAGTCAGTCCAGACGGGACCCTCATGTCATTCAGGCCCAATGAAAGGCCCAGGAAGAGTCTCAGAATCAATCGGGATGTTTCTGAGTGGCCCTCAGTGAGGTACAGTTATAAAAATTTAGCAGTAGGAGGATGAACAAAGCATCCAGTATTAGATTTTAGTAAGTGGCGAGGATGGTGAGGAGCTCATGAGGAGTCTTAAGGCAGTGAGAGGACCAAATGACCAAAGCATTCATTTTAATTGGTAAATGAAACTTGCTTCATTCATATGATAGAATCCAAAGTCATCCATTGGGGGGAAAAAACCACTAGTAACGGGTAACATTCCAATATTGCAGAAAGGGAGACAGATTCACTGACAAAGATACCATTTCATAGATGATTTTAAATGAGAAATTGCAGAGCAGAATGATCTCAATCCTGTGTGTGTGTATATGTGCGCGCTATTGTTCACACTCAAAGGAATGTAAAAATCACTCTTCCAGAAAAAAAAAATCCTCAGAGCTAATAACCTTGGGTGACCATGTTGACAGCTGGCTGTCACAAGTGACTTTAAGTTCCAGGGGAATCTTCCTAATGTTATTCTGGGATTTTCGATTCCTATCAAATGCATAGAATTTCAAATTATGAGTGTAATCTCTTTGTTAAATCTTAGAGTTTAGATGATTTTTAGATTTTCTGTAAGCTTATAAGTGTGTTTGATAGAAATCAAAGTACACTAACTGCACCCCTGTCTTGACCTGCACTCTTTGGTGGACCGATGAACAACGATGATGAAATAATCATGGGAAACAATTAAAAAAAAAATCAGACATCTTGGTCGTTACGACACATCTAGAGAGAAAGACAAACCATATATTCGCACAGATAATCCACTAATTGTGTCCATTCAATGTATCCATGTGGACTACACCATGGTTGTTTTCAGGAATCACAAGAACTACAATTATGGACATCACCAGGTGTCCCTGTCAGCAAGATTAACTGCAGGAGTCTGTTCAAAAACATGCCATGAAAATTTTTTTGCTTCCTTAATTCTCGACGCGTACTTAGCAAATGTTCGTGTGTGAAGTTCTTATGTGGAGAACTGTTGTTATTTTTGTCAGTGAAAACCTGACTAATTGCAGAAGAACACTTACCTCAGTGGCTGATGGAGAGAAAAGATAGAATTCTGCCCAAGAGCGATGACAGAAATCTCCCTAAAATCTAACATTCTAGAAGCGGAAAATGGAGCCCTTCAGGTTCAACAAGCCTTCCTTTCTGACTTAGGCTGACACCACCTTCTTCTGTGTCTCTGTTTATTCCTAGAATGCAGTCCCAACAGTACCTGCAGCAGCGTCGAAAATTTGCAGCTGTCTTCCTGGCATTCATTTTCATTCTGGCAGCTGTGGGCACTGCTGAAGCGGGCAAGAAAGAGAAACCGGGTAAGCGGTAGGGGTGTGAAGGCGAGAGTGTTCATGGATTAACGTCCATCTAATCCAGCTTCCTGGTTTTTGTCCTTCTTCCCTCCTCCTCCCCTCCTTGTTTCTTCCCTGCCCCGCCTCCCTTCCTTCCCTCCTTCTTTCCAAGTTTTCAGAGGAACCTAAGTGACATCCCCCCCATCTTCCCTCCACCATAAGTCCTAAAATATCGATGATGATTATGAACATAATGATCCTCTCAGTAGCTACAGTGTACAGAACACTGACCAGCAATCAGGTGTTTTACTTATGCTTCCCCCCTCCCTGCAAGGAATTTTTGTCTTATCTTCTCCTAATACAGGGGGAAACTGAAGCTCAGAGCACCTTTTCTCTGTCACCTCCAGTGTCCTAGAGTAGGCTGTAGGGCTGGGAGTCTGCTTCTGTCTGTGATCCACCTTGCGTACATATGCTATTTCGTCTCTACGACAGAGAAAGGAACATTGACTTGGCAGGAAATGGCTAATCTGAAAACCATTACTTCTACTAGGATATTTCCTTAATTTTTCGTTTCACTGTTTTTGGACCATCCTTTACAGAAGTTATTTGCTTCTGAAAGGAGAAGTCATTAAATCACTCGTATAGTCCTTAGCACATAATAAGAGTTGAGTTAATATTCTAGCTCCTTCAGTCTTCCTTCTCCCTTCTCTGGATCATTCATTGGTTCAGTCATCTGGCTAACACCTGTCAAGTTGCTACTATTCACTGGACAGTGAAGAAGGAGGTAGAAAGCACAGACCTCAGAATTAAGGTGCCCTGGAGTGAATTTTGTTCTAGGAATTAGAGTTTTCCAGATGTTGACTGTTTTTCCTTCCTTCCAGAAAAAAAAGTGAAGAAGTCTGACTGTGGAGAATGGCAGTGGAGTGTGTGCGTGCCCACCAGCGGGGACTGTGGGCTGGGCACCCGGGAGGGCACCCGGACCGGAGCCGAGTGTAAGCAGACCATGAAGACCCAGAGATGTAAGATCCCCTGCAACTGGAAAAAGCAGTTTGGAGGTAAGCCTCACTCCTGTTGTCCTGTTGATTTAATCTTCTCTTCTGACATAATGCTTGCATTCCCCCACGCCCCCGCCCCCAGATATTTTTTTTTTTAGGTTAACTACTATGTATCCTAAATAAGTTGACTTTATCAGATGGAAAATAGCCAGACATCTTGGCCTTACTCAGGGTTTCTCGACTTCGGTACTACTACCATTTGGGGCCATGGAGTTTTTGCTTGGGGAGGGAATGGCGGGATGTTGTTCTGCGCATTGTAGAACACTAAGCCGTGTCTCCGGCTTCTACCTGCTGGATTCTAGCAGCACTCCCCACCTCCACCGACTGTGTCAACGAAAAATGTCTCCAGGTGTTGTCAGAGGACCCCTGGGATCGCAGAGTCCTGGACTGAGAGCCACTGCTGTACCAGTCAGGACATAAGCTGTGCCCAGGATCCCTCCGAAGTGGGCATCGATCTGCCTTCTTTCCTCTTCTTCTTTTATTTCTCATTCCTTTTCCCTTCCTTCCCCCTTCTCCAGACCTCTTTCTGTGACTTCCAGGCCCCTCTCTCTCTTTCCCCACCATCCACTTACGTATCAGTTCCAGCAGGACTGTTTATAGCCACATTTCATAGACTTTTCTCTCACTGACTGTTGCCATGCACCTGCTGGCCTAATCTGCCTATTTGGGAAAGAGTCCTTCAACACTTGCAACTTGTTTGTTTTAGAGAGAGACCAGGAGCAGGGGAGAGGGGCATAAGGAGAGAGGAGAGAGAGAGGAGAGGGAGAGGGAGAGAGAGAGAGAGAGAGAGAGAGAGAGAGAATCTTAAGCAGGCCCCAAGTTCAGCAAGGTGCCAAAGCAGGGCTCGGTCCCATGACCCTGGGACCATGATCTGAGCCAAATTAAGAGTCAGACGCTCAACTGACTGAGCCACCAGGCACCCCAACACTTGCAACCCACTATTGAACATCCAGATTACCTGTTTCTTCCACATTCCAGACTTTGTTTCTCTTGCCCCAACTGTTCTTACTCTTTGCAGAAATGTATTCTGACCTTTAAGCCAGTGAAAAAGGACAATAAGTATACACTATCTTTTTCATTCTCTATAACCTTTGGGGTACTTTTTATGAACGGCGGTAACCTCTGTAAGGGCATGGTGAAATTCAGATACATTTGGTCTTAAATATACATGGGTCCCCTTAAGACCCTGCAGAAAGTTTTTAAAAGTATGTCTTAAACAACTTATTCCTAGAATTTATAAAGAACTCTCAAAACTAAAGAGGGTAAAAGATGTGAACAAACATTTTACGATAGGCAAAATATAGGTGGCAAATAAACAATTGAAAAAAGTGTTGAACGTCTTTTCTGTATTAAAGGAAAGGAAAGGAAAGCCAGTGAGACGTCACCGTATACCACACATGCACCAGAATGACTAACATTACAAATAACACCAAAGGCTAGAGAGACTGTAGAGACACCAGGTCACTCAGACCTCGCCAATGGAAATGTAAGACGATATAGCCACATTAAAAAGAAAAAGAAAATGGCAGTCTTTTCACAAGACTAAACATCTGTTTACCATACAGTGTAGTGATTTCACTTTTGGCCATTTACCCTTGAAGAATGAAAACTTTCGTTGCTATAAAGGCTCTGTACACGAATAATAGGCAGCAGCTTTGCAACGGCTAAAACCTGGAAACAACCCAGATTTCCTTCAGCTGGTGGGTGGTTAAATCCTGGTACGTTCCCATCCCACCGTGGAGTTCTTCGCAGCAATAAAGAGAAATGGAGTGTTGAACCCCACAACTTGGATGGACCTCCAGGCAATTATGCTGAGTGCAAAAAGCCAATCTCAAAAGGTCATATGCTGTATGATTCTAGTACCATAACATTCGTTTGTCTGTTTATTTAGAGTGAAAGCAGGGCAGAAAGGAGAGGGGGAGAGAGAAAATTTTAAGTGGGCTCCCTGCTCAGTGCAGAGCCTGACATTGGGCTCGAGCCTACAACCCTGGGATCATGACCTGAGCCGAAATCAAGAGTCGGACGCTCAACCATCTGAGCCACCCGGGTGCCCCTCCATAACATTCTTAACATGACAAAATTATAGAGATGGAGAATAGGTGAGGGATTCCCGGGGATTAAGGAGATGAGAAGGGAGGAGGGCGTGCCTAGGCTGAGGCTCTGAAAGGATTCACCTGAAGGACTCTTGTGTTGGAGCTCTTCTGTATGTTAATGGGATTGGCATTCACTCATATCTGTGTACGTGGCCAGGTCGCATGGAACTAAATGTGTGCACACATGCGTATACACAAAAGTGTGCGCGTGACATTGGGAGCCCCTGAATAACCTCTGTGGCATGGATCCCTGTTCATTTCCTGGTTGTGCTGGTGGGCTGTGGTTGTGCAAGATCTCACAATTGAGGGAAAGTGGGCCAAGGATATAGGGATCTTTCTATATTACTTTTCTCACCTGCCTGTGAATCTACAGTTATCTCACTGCATACAGAAAGTTCGAAACACAAGTGTGCTTATTTCTATGGCACTCCTTGAGGAGCTCAAAGATGTCTTTTTGGTCCTACCCTGCCTTTAGCGGAGTGCAAATACCAGTTCCAGGCCTGGGGAGAATGTGACCTGAATACCGCCTTGAAGACCCGAACTGGAAGTCTGAAGCGAGCCCTCCACAATGCCGACTGCCAGAAGACGGTCACCATCTCCAAGCCCTGTGGCAAGCTGACTAAGCCCAAACCTCAAGGTAGGTCCCTGTCATTATGCCGTGGTTGTCATATGTACCCGCTGATAGACAGGCTCCAGCAGGATCCTCAGGATGTGGAAACTCAAGTTTTCTAGAGGGCGGTTTTAGGTGAATTACCTTAATAAAGGGATTGAAAACACCCTGTACACACTACGTCACGCCAGTGCATTTCAACAGGCAGTTGAGTTCAAATTGGAGTCCTTTGCACAGAAGGGGAGTGGGGGCTGGGATCGGAACAGGCTCCTGGCACAAATAAACAACAGAATAGGCCAATTAAGACAGTTGTCATATGGTGACTGTATATTCCAAGCCCCAAACTGGGCCTGCCTCCTGACAAGTATGAACACATTTATGAAGATCATGAGGCAGAAAATTTAAAACCCGATCTCTCCCGGATTATGCAACATACCTAGTTTTCATGAAGTCAGCTACTTTCTTTTACATTTTTTCTTTCTCCACTGCCTAAGTTGATAGGTCCTATATTTCTTTATCCTTCTTTCAGAGCCTTTATATATTTTTTAGTTAGATTTTTACCAACTAGATTTATCATGGAATTTTAAAATGATGGAGTGCTGTCTTCCTGTTCATTCCTGGAAAGTTACAGTCTGCTCTTATGCCGGAGAAAGGAAATGAAAACAAATATGGCCGTGGTTACAAACAGAATAGAGTCTTTCAAATAGAATCCCAGTGGAGGGAAGACAAGGAGGTACTAAACCCTTATTTCGTAGGTGTTAGGGGCTGAATGGTGCCCCTCCCACTCCAGTTCAAATGTCCAAGTTCTAACCCTCAGTACCTCAGAATGTGACTGTGTGTGGAGACAAGGCCTTTAAAGTGGTAAAGTTAAATGGAATTGTAGGACTGGGCCCCAGTCCAGTCTGGCCTATAGAGAAAGGAGATTAGGACACAGATGTGTACAGAGGGAAAACCATGTGAAGATGTAGGGAAAAGATGGCCGTCTACAAGCCAAGGAGACCGATCTCAATAAATCAACACTGCTGACAGCTGATCTCAGCCTTCTGGCCTCTAGAATTCTGAGAAAATAAACTCCTTTGTCGAAGCCAGCCCCTCTGTGGTACCGGGCATGGCACCCCTCCCAGATGGATGCAGCGTGTCTCTGGCGACTCTAAAATGTCTCCTTGGCCTCCACCCATATTTGAGCTCTAAGTGCACCTGCAAATTCAAACCAGCCAGATTAAATATAAGGAGAAACTCAGAAAACTGAACATGAAACCCATAATAAATGAAAATAGGGGAAAAAATAACCCCAGAAATCAGGATTGACTAGTTTGCTGCGGATAGTCGGAAAGGACTCGTTTTCCAGGCCTAGCTAGCTTTTCAGTCTCTGGTTGAGTTGTCTGTGGACTTGGTTCCCTGCAACTACAGGGTGGCCAAGATCTAGGACTCAGGATGCCCTTTCCAGATCACGGAAATCTGCTGGTTACAGCAGAAGGCATGATGGGGGGCTGTGGTCAGTGTACGAGGGCGGGTGCCGACTTTCCAAGTGTCACCTGTCTGGAGACAGCTACACAGATCTCATGAACATTAGTGGCCATCTCTATCCAGTGAGACATTTCCAAAACTGGGAGACTCAGAGGTACAGTCTTCAAATTACTTTATTTTTAAGCCAGCCAGAGAGCAGCGCCTGGGTGGCTCAGTCGGTTAAGCGCCCATCTTCAGCTCAGGTCATGATCTCACGGTTCATGAGTTCGAGCCCCGTGTCCGCTTTGTGCTGACAGCTCCGAGCCTGGAGACTGCTTCAGATTCTGTGTCTCCCTATGTCTCTGCCCCTCTTCTCAAAAATAAGTCAGCATTAAAAATAAAAAGAAGGAAAAAAAATTAAAAAAAAAATAAAAAGAAGGCAGAGAACCAAAATATCCAGCATAAATAGATAGTGGGAAGGAAAAGGAATTAAAGAAGTCTCCATGCTGTAGCACAGTGGTTCTCAAACTGGGCTGTTAGAATTTTCTATGAGAACTTATACAAATCCCAGCACCTGGGCATAAGCCAGGCCAACTAGATCAGCATTAATAGCTTTGAAAATTAAGATATTCTTAAAAAGATTTCATTACAAGCCCCAATCCAGAAATGCTGCACTAGAATGAAATTCCTAGAGACCACACACACTCACACACGTACACAATCTGTCCTTGTTCTTTCCTATGGGTGAGAGAAACTAAAGTTTAGTAAATAGGGAAGAAAAAATGAGAGAAGGATTAGGTGGTGGGGGGGGCTGGGTGGATAGGGAAAATGAAAAGTTTGGAATAAATAGGACAAAGTGGGGACATGATTCAGAAAGACGCTTGAGGATATTTGGTAATACACTAGGAGAGGACTTCTTTTGACTGGTGGGTAGTTGGCTTTTAAATCCTTACATTTTTCTCATCTAGTAACATGTAATGAAGATTAAAAGTTTGGCTCAGGCTTTTCCCTTGAAAAATGGTGGTAAAAGATATTTCAAGGGGGTAAACATTATTTAATTTGTTTACATTATCAGATATTAAGGTATACAATTAATTGAAAATGGGATTAGCCTGAGTGAATTATATATTGCACAGTACTAAGTAAAGCCCAACACTGATGTGCAGAGTCACTGATGTGACTCCCCAGTGGAAGAATACACTTTCTAGGGCATGATTTCTTCTTCTTATAATTTTAATTCCAGTTCGGTTAATACACCCTGTTCTGTTAGCTTCAGGTGTACACGACAGTGATTCAGCACTTCGATGCGTCACCCCATGTCTACCGCTGCTAGCGCATCCATAACCCCCGTCACCTGTGTCACGTGCCCCCCCCCCAACCTTTCTCTCTGGTAACCACCAGTTCCCCACAGTTAAGAGTGGTGTTTGGTTCGTCTCTTTTGTTTGTTTTCTTCCTTAAATTCCACATATGAGTGAAATCATATGGCATTCATCTTTCTCTGACTTCTTTTGCTAGCTCCACCTTGCAAAGGGCAAGATTCCATTCTTTTTTATGGCTGAACAATAATCCAATGTATGTATTTACCACCTCTTCCGTATCTTGGCTGTTGTAAATAATCTGGGTAGACACCCAGTAGTGTGATTACTGGATCGTAGGGTGATTGTGTTTTTGGTTTTTTGAGGCATCTCCATGCTGTTTTCCGCAGTGGCTGCACCAGTTTGCATTCCCACCAATGGTGCAAAAGGGTTCCTTGTTCTCCACGTCCTTGCCAACACTCGTTGTTTCTTGTGGTGTTGTCGTTGATGTTTAGCTGTTCTGACAGGTGTCAGGCGATGATGACTTGTTGTGGTTTGGATTTGCATTTCCCCAAAGATGGGTGATGTTGAGCATCGTTTCATGTGTCTGTTGGCCATTTTTATGTCTTCTTGGGAGACATGTCTGTTCTTGTGTTCTGCCCATTTTTAACGGGATTATTGGTTTTCTTTTGGGTGTTGAGTTGTCTAAGTTCTTATAATTTTGGATACTAAGCCTTTATTGGAGATGTCACTTACAAATCTCTTCTGCCATTCAGTGGGTTGTTTTTTAGTTTTGTTGACTGTTTCCTTTGCTCTGCAGAAGCTTTTCATTTTGATGTGTCCCAGTAGTTTATTTTGTGCTTTTGTTTCCCTTGCTTCAGGAGACATATCTAGAAAAAATGTTGTTACAGCCAGTGTCAGAGAAATTACAGTCTGTGCTCTCTAGAACATTATTTCTTTCTTGCACACATCTACCAGAGTATAAGTTATAGGAGGACAGGGATCTGACCTGTTTTGTTCTCTACTGTATCCCTTGTGCCTAGAACAGGAGTAGGACATAGTAGGTGCTGATTAAATACATGTATAACAAACAAATGCTGGAAGGAAAAAAGGTTTCACACATTGAACTTACAAAGACTGGTGAAAGTGGTAGTAAAGAAGGTACTTAACATTTTCATAAAGTTATACAATTACACATTATTTTCTGCCTTTCTTGAGGAAAGAATAGCTCATCCAGGCTTCCTGCTGTTTTAACCCAGGACATGAGCAGGAAAGAGGGAGATAGAGAACCCACTAATTTTGATAGGCTCTTCTCATTTCAGCCTCAAAGCAATTCCATGCCGTGCATTGTATTTATCCAACTTTAGATCCGAGAAAGCACACGCTCAGAGAGGTTAAGCCACTTGCCTAATGTTTCACAGCTTGTAAGTGGTGATTCAAATTGAAAGACTGACACCGAAGGCCCACTGCCTTTTCAAGTGCACCTTGCTTCCCCTGGGTATTATAAATTCGTGAACCTTTGGCCATGTCAGATAAATCCCTGTGTCTAAGATCATTATCTTGTCTGTCATCTGATGTAACCCTGATGGAATAAGTGAGGCCAGAGAACCTCATCTGTCCTTCTAAATCCATCCTGTTGTTAAGGAATAGAATCAGCTCCACGTTTCCTTCTTTTCTGATGCCATTTTCTTCCTTTTTAACCCAATCACTGAGCTCGTAGCCAGAAAGTGCCTTTATCCACCCCGTCATTATCCTTCTCATCAAACACGCCGTTGGGTTCCGGTCTTTTGTCTGCTTTTTTTAAATTATTTAACTTTTTTTTTTTTTTTTGGAGGGACAGAGTGCGAGCTGGGGAGGGTCTCCAGGCTCTGAGCTGTTAGCACAGAGCCCAGTGTGGAGCTTGAACCCACAAACCAAAGTCAGATACTTAACCAACTGAGCCACCCAGCACCCCTGTCTGCTTTTTTAAAAATCTGTGTGTTTTATAAAACTTTCTGGTTTGATTTTTGTCATCTTTGTATTGGAAAATGGTAGTGACTTAAGATACAAACTGCATGACTTTCAGTGTGGAAGACCTGCTCTTTGAATTTCAGAATGGAACATAAAGATATTGGTAAGGCTGTGACTACCAAGCATTAAATTGAGGAAAGACTGGAGGGCATTGTTGTGACTTGATTCCTGATAAGGCCAGAAATTTAGAAGACTTGATGGGGAGAGAGGGCCCTTAATATCAAGAAGTGGCACCTGAACTCTAGGAAATTACGGAATGTCTCACTTGCTTTGGTTAAAAATTGCCTTAAAATTCGCCACACTCCCGTCTAGTGGACAGACAAGGTTCGTTCTTGTCAACATCATACAAACTCCACACTCTCGCCTTGGTACAGTTTCAGTGATACTAGATATCAAGTTGGAAACTCTTACCTAAAGATTCTCTTGTGTTGGAGCCCCACTTAATCCAAGGAGAGGTTTCAGTCATCCACTGCTGTATTTTATACCCAGAAGGAGAGAGAATATCGATATTCTTATGTAGATGTAAAAATTGAAAGGTGCAGGACCAGAATATAGCTTTTCTGGGGATGGGGATGGGATTGTTCTGGGGAGGTCACTGATGGAAAGATTGCAGCTGGAATTTTCCGAATTGCACCCGGGGAGAAATTGGCAAGCAATTGTGCTGGGCACTTGAGATTTTAATTTCTTAGGAAGAGAGATTAGAGTATTAATTACAATTACTAATTTAAGAAACCCTGTATCTGTCAGGGTTTTTAGCTGCAGCAAGATCTCTAGCTAGTTAAGCAGAAAGGAGGTTATTCAAGGGTATTCTGCAGCTCACAGAATCTCCAGAAGGGCCAGAGGACTTGAGTTGGATCCAACAATATTGCAGCAGAAGGCAACAGATCTAAGAGAAATGTCTAATCATGCCAAACATGACTGATGTAGCAGAAACCCTGCTGCTAAAATTACCCACAGTTTGGCACGTATGCTAAGAACTGAACACTGGAACCCCCACCATACCTGTGCCCTCAAACCAGATACTCCTGCCTCCTTCCTGCCAAAATACCCAGTCTCCCCAAACTTGGCCCTTTTCTCTGGTTGCTGACCTCTACCTCTGAGACCCGAAATGTGCCTGCTTGATGGAAACAAGGTCACCTATAAAATCCTGCTGCAAGGGACTCTGGGAAACAGGACTTTCACTTTCAAACCTCCGCCTATAACTGTGAGAAGAGCAGCCGAAGAGGTCTTGAGTTGGTATTTAGTGAGCAGTCGGTCAGGGAGTGTGCAGGAAGGGTGGAACGTGTTGAAGTACACGACCTGACCTCACCCTGCCTCCTGTTGATGCCGCTTCTTGGAGAAGAAGATGCCAAGACTTATCTTCTATTGGTACAGTTACCCCACTGCAGAGAGAGTTGGTTCTCTCCTCGTTGGGACCACCAGTAGGGTTTTTTTGTCGAGTCATTACACTCTTCAGTTTGAAAAAAAATCCGCGGGGATGATTGAGCTGTGGACAAGTAGAGAAAAGTAGGAACCATGGCCAGTGTGTGCTGACAGTGCTGCGTACGCGATCAGAACAGAGAACCCTTCAGAGGGCAAATGACCGGTCTCTGAGCCACAGCGTTTCTCAGTAGGCGCCTTGGAGGATGGGCTTACTATAGAGAGAGCTGTGGCCCTACATGCAGACCTGTCTGTGTGAGCAGGTCCAGCCCAGTGGAGTAGCCTTCTGGAAGTTATCCCTGGGGTGCAGAAGCTAAGCTGAGGCTGAGTAGGGGCTTGTGCAGAAAGCTTTCATACAAGTTGAGATCTTCCTGGGGACTGCAGCTGATGTGGCCTCGTGATTATCTTAGAACGTTCTGGAATCTTGACTTATTGTTGAAATGGAAATTATTAGTTGTTACTCTCTAAACTAGATACATGAATAAGGGATATTGTGGGGTACCTGGGTGGCTCAGTTGGTTAAGCATCTGACTGTTGATTTTGGTCATGGTTTGGGGAATCGAGCCCAATGTCAGGATCCAAGCCCTGCTTGGGATTCTCGGTCTCTGAAAAAAAAATGGGGATATTATGAGCCTTTTTTTTTTTTTTTTTTGGTACTGACAGGCCAGCATGGCATTTGTGTCAGCCTCCAGGTTTGCCTGGCAGAAGGTCTTGTGGGAGAGGCAGGGGTGGGAGCACATGAGTGGGTGGCTGTGCGACAGGTTGGTCAGAGAACAATGTCAGTCCCTCCTGCTGTCCTGTCCATCCGTTCATGCTCCGCTGTCACCAGATCCTTGTTAAATTCCCTTGCTCATGAGAACCCCAATTCCTTTTGTTTCTTCCCAGCTATTTCTAAAAGTTTTGCCATCTTGCTCCTCTTTGTTTTTGGACAGTTGCCTAGCCCTCTCTTCGGTTTGACAATTCATCTTTAAAGATCAAAAGAACGGCAGCTGTTTAAGTGCAGGACTCCGCTGAGTGCGGGGCATAGCGCTTGGCAGACGATGATTCAGGGAGAAAGAGGCTCAGTAAAGGGATATTCCCCGCGTTCTCATGTCCCCCCTGCTAAATAGATTTTTCTGTTACTTCTTTTAAAGATGAAAGAAGCTCCCAAGAATTCTTTCTGGATTCTGGGCTCTGACATCCCTTCGCAATGAGCATGCCCACACTCTGTGGGTGAGTTTTGCTCGGCTGAGGGCCTCTCCACGGTGTGGAGAGAGGTGAAGGGGAGCCTGGGACGGGCCCCCTTCTCCGTGAGACCTTGAAAAGCTCGTGGTTGCTGCCCTTGCACTTGACCAGAAAGAGAAGCCTGAGAATCTTTGCAGGGATTTTGTTCTTCTGGATCAGAGGGAAGCACTCTGATGCACTTAGGTCTTAAGGTTTGATTTCTTCTTTATTCTGCTTGGGAAGGGTCTTTCAGCATCTGCATTTTATTTCCCAACACCTGTATGATATTTCCTGTATCATTTCGTGATACTGCCACTGAAGGGAGAAAGTCTAAGTCTGCCCCTTTCTTATTAGAAGAAGAGTTTTGTCTTCTGTAAATGAGTCTATAATGAATACCTCAATTAATGGGAGGAATATGTAAAAATGCTCAGTAACTGCTGTACTTTTAGGACTATTTCCTTCCTTCCAGATGAAATTCTTGAGGTGGGTGTTTTCCTTCTGTACCTTTTGAGGCAAAAGAACTATAGTGATAACAGCAGTAGTAATTATAATTAATGTTTTTGGAGAGACTGTTATGTTTTGAATATATTTTAGTACATTGCATGGACCTGTGACACTGAATAATTACACTCTGTGAAGTGGTTACTGTCCTCATTCCTAATTTTACATACGAGGAAACTGAGCACAGAGACGTTAGCTGCTTCGCACGAGCATGTGAGCGGAGGGGCCAGACTTAAAACAAGGCAGCCCTGCCTCCAGACCTCCAGCATGACATGCCACAGCTCCTTCTCCTGTGTCTCCTCCATACAGGAATCGTGGTCCCTTAGCGAAGAAAGAAGGAATTTCAGACCCGGTCCTAAACTCGCTCTCGCCTCGTAGCTTTCCATCAGCAGCAGAATCCGATCCTAGCTCCTTCACAGGACGCCTCGCAGGGCAGCAGGGGCACCGTGTGACTTCCCTCTGGCCTGGTCCCGGCTCCAGTCTCCCCACCCCCTGGAGATGGGTGGCTGAGGGGGCGGTGCGCGCGTTCGCATCCACTCCTCTGCCCCTGTGGCTCAAGAGATCTGGAACTTCTCCTCCTCCTCCTGTACTTCATACACATCATTCTGTCAAATGCAGCTTGTTCACGGGGCAGATAGTTATTGTGTGGGCACTATGTGCTAGAGTTGGCAGCGGGCATAAGCTGCTGACCTGTGTGGGCCCCGAGTGCGGTGGGAAGAGCGGAAGGATAGATCCCAACGCAGAGTGACAGATGCTGTGAAGGAGAGAAGCATACGGTCCTCTGGTGCTGCTTCCTATTTATTCAGTTATTTATAAAATCTATGACGAGCTCGCAGTGGAACAGGCTATGTCAGGTGCTAGTGCTGATAAGTTTCCTCCACTCTTATTTTTATGTCCTAGTGGTGGCAGAGGGTAGACAATAGTGACAAGAACTAAAATAATGACTACATATTGGAATAACTGGTCTTCAAAACTAAATAGCCAAGCGTTAGGGTGACTGGGGCCTGGCTGGGGGAGGGGGAGGGGGCCAAGCAAGACAGAGAAACCAGGGAAAGCTTCCTGGAGAGCTAAGTTTTTAAACTTGGTCTTGAATATAGAGCAGAAGCTAGCCATGCTAGTTTCTAGATAACACAAGGGCAAGTTCCAAGTCCCCAGGGCCCAAGCGAGCTCGTTTTATTCAAAGACTAGAAAAGAGACCAGGGTTTAAATTTGCTAGATTCCCTTCCCGAGCAGTAGCTTGTTTCCTGTTGGCAGGACTGGCTCCTCCGGAAGCCACTCGGCCTCGGGAGCGAGTGCGTCTGGGCCTCCCTCAACTCTGAACCTCTTGAGGGCAGGAGCCAGGTCTCCTTGCTCCTAGTCCGTGAGGAATTCCGTGAACAGTGCTGAGCTGAATGAATGAATCGCTGATGCACTGTCCTGGTCTGGCTCCGGCTGTAGAGAAATCGCTGTCGAGGCCCAGTTCCCGTGCCTGGAAGAAGAGTCAGCTGGATGTTTTACTCCCTCATTAAAGACATTATCGTCTTTATGGCTGGGACAGGGGTGGGACTAGCAACTGTAAACATTTGTAGGGTTTACTTCACACTCTGTCTGGTTTCGTCTCTCTTGGTAAATTCGACGCACAGAGGCTCATGAGTGGTACACACACAAAACAGCCATATAATAATCAGTATTAAGGAAGGCTGAATAATAGAACGGTGCACATGAATTAGTTACTGGGTTGAGGGGCTGTCTTTTCTTACGCCCCTGAAGCTTTTCCATTTCTTCCTTCTCACTACTGGGCTGAGAAGTTCGGCTTTGTATTTTAAGGATCAGCTTTTTTAAGCAACTTAAAACTGAGCATTTATAATGTGACTGGCATTGTGCTAAGCTCTTGGTACACAGTGTCTCGATCCCCACAGCAGCCCCAAGGGGTTCTCACATTTTACAAACAGGATGCTACGGTTGCAATTTGCAGGAGGTCCCCCAGCCTGCGAAGGGTCGGGTTTGAACTTGAACTCAGGATTGTCCTTTTCCAGAATTCTGTCATACTAGAGCTTCCCAAAATGAGTGCTCCCTATGGTATCTCTTTGGATATTCAGAAAGAAATTAACAGTTTTGGGCTGCGTTTCTATGGTAACCCTAAAACACTCCCAGAAGCAGGTTTGGGGTCATTTGTGATTGCGTGGTGTCAGGTGATTTTTGGCTCCAGCCTGTCTTTGTGTAATAAGTGCACTTAAATAATGGGCTTAGTGCTCCATTTCACAGGCTGGGGTCCTTCCAAGGGGCTCCCTTTCTGTAGAGTTCGATGTAGCAGTGTTAGTCTGGCCTCTTGGCCACTGTGAGTCATTGTGACTCTGACGTGTCACAAGGATCTGAGGCGCTGCTGTCTGGTAACCAGTGAGGACACTTCCACACTCTCAGCGACTCCAACCAGCTTGGCACAGACGCAAGGCCTCTGGGAACCCTCGGGGAGATCAAGGCGGGCTGGCCGTCGCTCAGCATAGGAGGAGGGAAAAGGAAAAAGCAAAGACTTTCTCCAGAGGGGTAAACAATTTTGTAGAAGAGCTCATGAGACATCCAAAGAGCAAAGAGCAGGTAACAATGTTCCTGGTGTCCCACTTATTGGGCACACGGGAGACAAGATCCAGAGCGGTTCACTGGGGGTCCTATATCCATTGGCTTTTGCAAGGCTTTCAATTATTATCATTAATAGAAAAGCATCTTTTCAGGCCTTCACCCAGAAACCCAAAAGCAGTGAGCTAAGCTGCTGTGTAGACTTCTTTCTAAAAGGAGAGACATATGGAGGCATCTCTTCAGGCCTGACTTTTGCCACTGCTGGAGACAGAGCACTGGGGGCATGGGGCGGAAGGACTCGGGAAGACACAGGCGGAGATGGGTGAACTGGTCACTGCAGGGAGCACGTGCAAAACTAACGGTGGGCAGAAAATCCCGTATTTCTTACTACCAGAGTCACATACTTAAATGGGTCCGCCAGAATTTTAAATATATAGCACTTAAGACACAAAAAACTCACATGCATTTTGACCTCCGTGACCAGTGAGGGTGCTCTGAAAGCCAAACAAAAACGAAAGCGTGCTGCCCAATTCACTGCTGTCCATGTCCGCCGGCACACGTGTAACACGGTCCTTCAGCCCCGGTGGCTTCAACCACAGAAATTCATCTTCTCACTGTTCTGCAGGCCGGAAGTCTGACACCAAGGTTTCTGTGGGGTTCATTCCTTCCAAAGGTTGTGGGGGAAGAGTCTGTTCAGGCCTCTTTGACTCCCAGAGGGTTGTCGTGTCCCTGTGTTTTCTCCTAGTCTTTTCTCGGTGCGTGTCTGTTCAAATTCCCTCTTCTTCTGAGGACGCCAGTCATATTGGATCAGGATCCACTCTAATGACCTCATTTTAACTTGCTTCCCTCTGTAAAGACTGTCTCTCTCAATATGTTCACATTCTGAGGTGTGCAGGTCAGGAACTGAATATGAAACTTTGAGGGGGACATGATTCAGCCCCTCAGTTGGAACCTAAAAGAGAAATCCATGGGGAAGCAAATGAGAAATGACTTATGGAGCCGTACGTACTGAAATTTTAAATGTTTTAAACTCCCCCCTTTGACATAAATCAAAATTTGAACTTTCAGTAATGTAATGTTAAACATCAAAAAATAATGGTATTCTCAGTGGGAACTCCTTATTATTGGTTATAATAATATAGTTCATGTCTGGCTTAGGCTACCAATATAATTTATAAGACTTTATAATACGATAAATTTTCTGTGTCCTCATTATTGCAGAAACTAGCTTCTGAACCTCTATAAATCATATCAAGTATAAATGTTCTTTCCTGATTTGGGACAGAAGTCAGCGAATCTGTGTTGGGGAGGTCGCTGTGAAGAAGAGTAAGATCTTCAGAGTGGTGTACAGATTGAGGAAGGGGCAGATGCTTTGGTTGAACATAGGAAACCAAGCAGTTCCCCCACCCATGGTTTTGGATGTGTGCATGCGCATGTGCATCCCTAACTCTGTAGAGTTGTTCACAGTAACTTTGGAAGACACGAGAATGAAGTTAGGACCACCTGTACCACCAGGTGTAGGCAACATATGGTGACAGTGACCCCAACCCCATACATCCCCACACACACAGTCTCTCTAACATAGGCACGCTCTTGCATGTGCAAACACACATTCTCAAAGCTACCTCTACAAAATTGATATATTCTTTGCAGTGTCCCTTGCATTAGGTATATTTGCCTCTCTTCAATTTTATTCAGTACTTAAAAACTTTTTTTCTATTTATATTTTTTATTTGCATCCAAGTTAGCATATAGTGCAACAGTGGTTTCAGTAGTGGATTCCTTAATGCCCCTTGTCCATTTATCCCATTCCCCCCCCACAGCCCCTCCAGTAAGCCTGTTTGTTCTCCATATTTAAGAGTCTCTTATGTTTTTGCCCCCCTCCCTATTTTCATATTATTATTTTTCCTTCCCTTCCCTTATGTTCATCTGCTTTGTATCTTAAAGTCCTCATATGAGGGAAGTCACATGATACTTTCTCTAAATTTGCTTAGCATAATTCCCTCTCGTTCCTTCCACGTGGTTGCAAATAGCAAGATTTCATTCTTTTTGATTGCCAAGTAATACTCCATTGTATATACATACCACATCTTCTTTATGCATTCATCCATTGATGGACATTTGAGCTATTTCCATACTTTGGCTATTGTTGATAGTGCTACTACAAACATTGGGGTGCATGTACCCCTTTGAAACAGCACACCTGTATCTATTGAATAACTACCTAGTAGTCCAATTGCTGGGTCATAGGGTAGTTCTATTTCTAATTTTTTAAGGAATCTCCATACTGCTTTCCAGAGTGGCTGCATTCGTTTGCATTCCCCCCAGTAGTACAAAAGAGATCCTCTTTCTCCACGTCCTCGCCAGCATCTGTTGTTGCCTGTTAGCCATTCTGACAGGTGTGAGGTGGTAGCTCATTGTGGTTTTGACTTGTATTTCCCTTATGATGAGTGACATTGAGCACCATTTCATGTGTCTGCTAGCCAGCTGGACGTCTTCTTTGGAGAAGTGTCTGTTCACATCTTCTTCCCATTTCTTCACTGGATTGTTTGGTTTGTGGGTGTTAAGTTCTTTATAGATTTTGGATACTAACCCTTCATCTGATATGTCGTTTGCAAATATCTTCTCCCATTCTGCTGGTTGCCTTTTAGTTTTGCTGATTGTTTCCTTCGCTGTGCAGAAGCTTTTTATTTTGATGAGGTCTCAATAGTTGATGTTTGCTTTTGTTTCCCTTGCCTCCGGAGATGTGTTGAGTAAGAAGTTGCTGTGGCCGAGGTCAAAGAGTCTTGCATGCCTTCTCCTCAAGGAGTTTATGGCTTCCTGTCTTACATTTATGTTTTTCATCTACTTTGAGTTTACTTTTGTGTATGGTGTAAGAAAGTGGTCTAGGTTCATTTTTCTGCATGTCGCTGTCCAATTTTTCCAGTACCACTTGCTAAAGAGACTGCCTTTATCCCGTTGAATATTCTTTCCTGCTTTGTCAAAGATGAGTTGCCCATACGTTCATGAGTCCATTTCTGGGTTCTCTCTTCGGTTCCATTGATCTGAGTGTCTGTTCTTGTGCCAAAGGTGAAAAGGACAAGATTTAGCGGCCGAATAGCAAATTTCCACACATACACACAGCTTTTGATTTCTTTCTTTAACTGTACAGAAGTGAGAACACCCTGATTAAAGGCCTTATAGGTAAAACACCTCTGAGCTCCTTCCTCGCTGCTCTTTTCTCCTGTGACTCAGAGGGAAAATCCCCACAAATACTCAGCTATTGTTAAACTTCCAAACGAATAGGTGTAGCTAATACATGAGGGTTATATAGACAGGTTGAACTAAAAATAGGGGTTTCACTTGAGGATTTTCTACCTAGTATCACATACCTATAAGTCAGATCAGAGAGTGATCCCAACACACTCAGGATTCTACTAAACAAAGAAAGTGCATCCTGAATCTTGAGGGGTTGGGGAAGTCCAAGGGTATGTCAGTGCTTCCTTTAAAGAATGCAGAATGGACAGAGAGGAGGGAAAAGAAGCTGGAAAGGCTGCAGAGAGGAGTATTGGGTAAAGGGAGAGGGGTGTATTCTACACATACTGGGTTAGTTGCCTTGAAATGTAATCGATCTGTTTAGGGACTTTTTATTAAGCTTCCTCTGTGGGGTTGATGAAGTAATTTCCTCATCTCCTCCGTGAAACATTCAATTAAATCTACATTACTCACCACAGGTGAACTTTGTATTTTGAGGAGATGCAGTTAAATGCCGAGTCTCCTCTCAGAGTAAGTGGGGGAAAGACAGAGGTTCCAGACGTGTTTAGTTGGTGTCTAGACCCTACTAGGGATCGAGACGCCATACTGTCTTTTATAGATCGCACACTGCCACATCTTCTTGATAGCAGAAAGCACATGTGTAGGAGGACAGATGATTGAGACACAGTGGTAGGTATTGTTATGAAACAGAATGGATGAGTGAAAAGGAATGGGGACAGTGCGGTAAAGAACAGGATCAGCATTTGGGCAATGTCAACGAGCAGTTGTGTGTGTGTAGTCTGTTCGCAGTCCTAGAAGTAAACGCAGTGAGCCGATAAAATAGGAAATAAAGCAAGTGCTATTAAAAAAATAAGAACTCTAAGAAGAAACAGCAAAATTATTGTACAGACTTTGGACTAAACAGATCTGAGAATGATTTATTAGAAAAAACTTTTGGTTTTTTCAAGATGGTACTTTTGATTTTTAAATAGAAATTTCTTCCTATCTTGTGGAACATAATACATGCTGCCCCAATTTAAACTGAAATGTGGGGAATTTAATGAAGGAGGCCTAGCCCCCTAGTACCTGGATGCTGGGCCGGTCACTGTACAGTCACGATTCAGCAAGCCTCAGTGTCGGCTCTGAGCAACAGCTGGGCGCTGAGAGGGGTTACATATTTTCAGGTAACTGGGCAGCTGATCCCTAAAGCACAGGCACGCTCCTTTGAATAGGTTTATGAAACACTAGCGGATGGTGGTGATGTGCAGCCTTTCGGACATAATTACATTGTGACTGTGCCATCTGAGGGGATAGATCTTTTCCCCTCACTCCGGTCCCATGGTTTATTGAGCGAGTCTCCGAAGGTTAGCTTCCGTGGGCTCCGCTGGCCTCCTGTGCTCGGAACCTGCCGTGTCCACCTCGGACTGCCCAGAGCGCCTCACCTCTGAATTCTCCTTGTTAGAAGGTGCAAATCTCTTTTTCCTCTTCAAACTAACATTTCCTCCCATTGGCTTAATGACCCAAAGCCGCCTCATTTAAGGCAGTAGCAAACAGAGTTTAACTCACTGTAGTTAAAATCCAGGCTCCGCTCAACCATTTTATCTCAGTTCCCTTTTATGTTTTCTGTATGCTCAGCAGGCCATCTGATAAAAAGGGAATGAAAGCAAAGCGTTTTGATAAGAAACTGACATAAGCTTATTCCAGAATCCTCAGCGCTTCTGCCTCTTGAAATAACTTCTCCCCTGAAGTTCACGGAAAACCTTTACATGGGTATCTTTCATCTAAGACCAACTCCCCCACCTCTTTTCCTCTCAGATTTCCTGAATGTTGAAAATGGGAGAGAGTGTTTACTCATACTAGCTTCATGGCAATCCTGTTCCTAGAAGGGCCTGTGATAGTCCGAAAAGAGACAATGCACACTGTTTGATTATTTGCTTTTTGAGAACAAGTTTGCCGTGATGGGGTCCAATAATAAGTCACCAGAATTTAAGTGAGTCCTTGCTTTCAGGAAAGAGATTTGTCAGTACGTACCTAGAGCTTTGCAAATGGTCTGCCCTTTGGTCCATTAGGTCCTCTTGTAAAAATCTACACTAAGGTAAAACTTGATAATGTAATGATTTGTCTACCCAAACATCCACTGCATCATTATTTATGGTAACAAAAAGTAAGAACAAGCCGACTAATCAACAAAAAAGGGAAGGTCCTAAAACATACGGGATGAAATGTCATAAAGGAATACTATGTGGTCATGTTTCAAAGTACATGCAATGGAAGGGGAAGTAATAATAGGCTTAGTATAAAGTACTTGATCAATTGTCAATATATTCCTACTAAAAATATACATTATATATGCTCATTGAAAGAAAACATAAATAGCACTTTTCACAGAGGGTTCTATTTCTCTATCGTGAAACTATGGATAATTTCTGTTAACATATATGTTTCTTTACTTTCTAACAGTGGGGTGACTGAATGGCTCAGTCCTTTGAGCATCCCACTCTTGATTTTGGCTCAGGTCATGATCCCAGGGTTTTGTGATGGAGCTTGCATGCTCCCTCTCTTTAAAAAAAAAAATAGTTTTTAAGAAGAATGACATAACTCAGGAGAAACTCTTGCTTTTAGGCTAGGCCTTCTATAGACATTCTTTTTTCCCCTAGTAATTAATTCTCCCTATGGACACTCTTATCTTTTACATCGTATGCATCTACAATGTCATAATAAACTGAGAGGAAGAGAAGTAGGCACTGAAGCCATAAAAATAGCTGCCACATATTCATAACTTTTAAAATAAATATGTATCTTTAGAGTACTTTACAATTTTGAAAGACACTCACATAAAGCAATCTTGAAATCTGTGAGAAACTCTGAGAGCAGAATTTTGTCCTGTTTGCCATTATATCTCATGATCTAAAATGGTGCCAGGGATCTAGGGTGTGTAACAGTAATGGTCACATAGGATCTTAGAGGTTGTAATCTCACATGATATTCATGATGGCCCTCTGAGGAAGATTATCCTCAGAAGACAACCGTTTGAGGAGGTTTTTTATTAGCCCCAATTTATAGGAAAAAGATGCAAAATAACTGATTTGCCCAACATCACAGGGCTGGTAAATGGAAAACACTGATTAGAATCAGTTCTCTGAGGACTTGGTTCTTAGTATGATTTTAATGGTACTTCATTGTTTCCTCACTGCCCTACTTTATAAACAAATGGCTATGATGCCACGTATTACTTGAGGGTTGTTTTGTTTTGTTTTGTTTGTAGAGAGCACAAACAAGTGAGAGGGGCAGAGGGAGAGAGAGAGAATCTTAAGTAGACTCCATACCCAGCACCGAGACCAACTTGGGGCTCAGTCCCAAAACTCTGGGATCATGACCTGAGCTGAACTCAGGAGTCAGATGTTCAACTAACTGAGCCACCCACGTGCCCCTTATGCGAGGATTTTGTTTTCTATCAGAATTTTTTAAATCTATACATTCAGAACTTATTATACCATGACTCCTCACTTGCTGTGTGTTCTTACTGCCTCTTTTCTCTCTTATCAGTACTTGCTATGCACTGTAAGAATTTTCTTGGCTAGGTTTTGAGGTTTCTAGATAGAATGTAAATAGGTAAAGATGGCACCTCAGGTGCTGAGATTCTTAGCAATAAAAGGAGCCTGAATCTTTTCTAGGCTATTTCTTAAGAAAGCCTTAGGACTTTCTGAACATGGTCAAATATATCTTAAAAGCCTGTTTCTTTTCAAATAATACAACATATAGACCTAGGAGAGAACCATGAGTTAACTGTCCTCCATCACCTCAAAAACGGGCCAGTGAAAGTTAAAACACACCAAGAGCACCACTGTGAGTTTTCAGTGCACTGATGTCCTGGTTGGGATCATCCAAGGGAACAAAACACGTCATTTTTTCAGCAGGTGTCCTTTGTGTTCACATTTCTACAATGGCTCCTTTCCTGTTTGCATCCACTTCAGCTTCATAGCCTCAGTCCAGGTGGGGGAGAGTGACATGGAGCCTGGGGTCTTATTTGATGTGTGGCATGTGTGTACTTCCTTCCCTTGACCTGGCTCTTTTCACTGTGAACTGAGCTTCCCTACTGTTTGACATCAGGGTCCTGATCACAGTGGCTCTTACAACCTTTGAGTGTAGCTGCTATGTGACTCTGTTACAAAGCACTTGCTACAGCCCTGCCCCAAGCCTATTCGTGACCCTCATTCTCATAGCAGATTTCTCTCACAGTCACCTTGATAGCCTACTAAAATGGGACATAACTTTTATTCACAGAGTTAAATTAGTCTTCTAGTTTAAAGAAATTTGGATAACTTTCACATATATATGTTGTAATTCTTCATAAAATATCTTTAAAGAAGTACTAAAATATTGCAAGATTTTTATTGACTTCTCCTATATGCTAATGACCTGACTCTGTTTCCCATCCAAGTGTTTATTTCTTCATTTTTATGCAGCAAGTATTTCATGAGCACTTATTATATGCTGAGCACTGAAGACACAGTTTTAAGAGACAGCTTTGGTCTCTACCCTCACAGGAAGGGGGAAATGCATACTGAAGAATTAGATACAAAACTAATTCTAATGTTGGAAGAGCAGTGAGAGGCACATCGAAGTATCTAACCCATAGGAAGATGAAAGCTGCTTAGTTTGGGAGTTCTGGGAAGGCTTTCTTGAAGTGAGGCTGAGTAGGTGTTGGCTAAGCAAAGTCAAGGTGATAGGGAGAGAGAAGGGAGTGTGTAAAGGCTGAGGTGAAAGTGAGGGCACAGTGAGCCAGTGAGGCATGTGTTCTTGCCATGCTAGAGATTTGTGTCTTTCCCCAAAGTGTTGCTGATCAGCTGTAATGCACCAGGGGCTGGGGAACAGCTTGTGCTTAGGGACAATTACAATACCAGTGGGAAGTGCTAGAGAGAAAATAAACAGAAAAGGGTTCTCAGACCAGCCAGTCAACGGACGAGAAGGGGTCTCAAAACTGGTCCTGGAAGGATGTGAAGCATTGACAGGACAGAAGTGGCAGAGGAAGTACAGAGTTGATGGAGTGAAAAATAGGTCTGAAGGCCAAAGACCAGGGGAGAAAAAGAATGACGTGCTCCAGGAAGTGAAATAAGTGCAAGTGTAGAGACTCCAGTCAAGGGAGGTGATTGAATGATGGTCAACAGAGAAACAAAAATAAAACCAATTGCATTTACTACACATGTGATGATCAATGGAGGCAGTGCTGTGTTGTGTGAGGAGGTTAAAGAGAGAATGACCCCTCATCTGATCTACAGCTGGATCACTGAGGACCGTGGGGAATGACTGATACTTTTTGGTTTCTATTTCTTCATCAGCTACATAGGGAAGCTGGAGTCGGTACTTTGCAGATTGTAGAGTCCATGATCCTATCTAAAAACCCTCATGTCCAGTGGGTAAAGCCTGAGAAGTAGTTCCTAAGTTTTAAGGCCACAGAGATGAGTGGTGACAACATT
The DNA here is from genome assembly GCF_006229205.1 of Suricata suricatta. Classification (NCBI taxonomy): domain Eukaryota; kingdom Metazoa; phylum Chordata; class Mammalia; order Carnivora; family Herpestidae; genus Suricata; species Suricata suricatta. Next base: position 16,054,138 of record NC_043701.1, read on the forward strand.
TCATTTAGTCTGTCAGTAGAATGTACATAAGAGTCACCCCAGAACTGCTTTTTGTTTAGAAGCAGTATTAGCAACCCAACTTTCTTCTTTGTTCTCAAAAATTTGAATACTTTAAGTGAGAAACCAAATTGACCTTTGCAACTAGACTCCCTTTTCTGCTGAGACTTGAACTTAAGGTCTGCAATGTGTCAAAGGAATGCCATGATGACTTGCCAATGGTGTCACAAAAATTTTGATTGGCATTGTGCAGATTAACTGGGCAGTTGGGTGGTTTCTTGGTATTTAGCAAGTTGCTAATTAATGAATATAAAATGCTGGCATTCACCAGTAAGGACTTGGGAGAAAAGAGAGAAAAGGGAAACTAGAACTATATCCCAGCTGACACCCTAGATTATTCTCTGAGGATACCTTTCTAATAGGGAGCTGCTGTTCAAAATGTCAGCCAAAGACTGGGAACTACTAAATATTAAGATGCTACTTGTTCAGAAATTAAACAGAAAACCTTTGTTGACTTTATAAGTATCTTTGAACTTGGAAGTTCTGGCCATCTTACCTTTCACAGATCAAAAGAAGAGGTTTCTAATGACAAGCAAAAAATAGTGAAAGTTTAAAGTCTCTTCAGTTTAGGTGGATAGCCGAGGATAGGCATGAACAAAGTGAATACTCATGAACAGCAATTTAGTCGGGTTTTAGCAACTCCTGACATAATTGTAGAAGTGGTAAGGATAAGAATAAAAAGGGTTCAAGCTCTGATTTTTACAGTATGTGACTGGCATTATGGCCCCTCTCAAACACAGGCCTTGTGATCCAATGAACAGTCCCTGCTGGCCTTCGTTGGGGTCCCAGTATTCCTCTGTTGTTTAGCCACTCAATGACCTGCTCAGTCAATGTGTCTTGGGGACGATGAAGATTCTTAATTATACAGAGAGCTCACCTCCTGTTCTTAGCAGGTTTCATTAGTGTGATAATAGACCAACTTTTATTGAGCGCAGGCTATTATGCCATCTTCTGTTCACAGTAGATTTTATATAACTCATTTAATTTAGATATTGACCCTGTCAAGTGATATGATTCACATGCCCATTCACAAGTGAGGAATCTGAGACACAAATGCAGGAATTAACTTGCAGGGAATCTCAGAGTAACTTGGGTGATGGAACAAAGACTTCTGCTCCAGCAGTGTGACTCTGGAGCCTGTACCTAACCCCTATGTTTCTACCACTACTGTGGACCAACAGGGGAAGGATCTTAGAAACATTTAGCAATATCCATTCACTTGCTAGCCTAGTGATCGGACCATTCTCCTCTGTGGAGCCGAAGCTGACATGTCCTATTCTGTACTGCATTCTCCCATGCCCAGGAAAAGGGAGACAGCAAGATGATTGAATGGAAAAGGATGGAGTATTTTGATTTAAATCCTCATGATTTTACTTACCTGCTACCTTCCATTTGCTTCATCCACCATTAAGATACCTCCGTGTGGTCTTCAAGTATGAATAGCTGGAAAGTATATAAACAAAGGCCAGATCAGGAGAGGAAGCTATCAGGCAAAATACTTACCAACAGCCCCATGGAAAGGGCATGTGGGGAGTGAGGGGCCAAGCAGAGCTTTTGTAGATCTCCACTGAGCAGTGTCCTGGCAAATTCTCCCAGGGAGGCCTGCTGTGTTTGTTTTCTAAGTAGGACCCTAAGAGAGTATTTGGTAAGTTAAATGGGGGCAACTAATAAGATGATAGGTATTTGCAGGTGTTTACATGAAGGTAGGTTGTATTACTCTTGCCTATTCTCCTAGGCACACTCACACACCGTACCTTCTCTGTCCATCTGATCCTTTCATTTCTGGACAATTACAGTTGCCCCCTGACCAATAAGCATCCATTTAAAGGTGACTCTTGTCTAAATAGAATGCATTTACAGTATTGTATTTATCAATAACATTTTTTTCTCTAGCTTGCTTTACTGGAAGAATATAGAATATGACATATATAACATAGACAATATGTGTAAGTTGACTGGAAGCCTTACTCCATAACAAATAGTTGGGTTAAGTTTTGTGGGAGTTCCAAAGTTTTATGCAGATTTTCAACTACATGGGGATTTGGTGCCCCTAACCCATTGTTCAAGGGTCAACTGTATAAGAAAAGTACCCCCATTGTTGACTAATGTGATGCTTTTTTCTCTGTTGTTAATCACAGCAGAATCTAAGAAGAAGAAAAAGGAAGGCAAGAAACAGGAGAAGATGCTGGACTAATAGACCCATCTTCTGTGGAACATGAAAAGGACATCCGCGAACAGGATCAGTTAACTATTGCATTTATACCTATGTAGGCTTTTTATTCAAAAATTATAGCTTAGATACACAATAGGCAGAAACAAAGAAAAGAAACATTTTGTAGTAGCATTTTGTAAAATGTATACCATAGTACCACTAGGGGCTTATAATAAAGGACTGTAATCCTATTTAGAAAGTTGACTTATAGTACACGATAAATGGTAGAAAATTGAGGTAAGTTTTTTGAAGTTATGTGATATTTTACATTTAAAATCTTTTTTTTTTACATGTTTTTCTTTTGGCAGCAATTTACGTGTTGTGACCATGTAAACTACTTTTCTTGTTAGATAAATTTTTCACCTAGACTTTTTTTTCCCAATTGAGAAAAATATATACTAAACAAAGCAGCAATAAAATATAATCATCCTATACTGAGGAAAATATCTTCTGCCAATGGATTTTTTTTTAAAACAAACTTTAGTCGGAGGGAGGGGGCAGAGCAGGCCTTAATTCAATGTTGACTTTTTTTTTTTTTTTTTTTAAAGAAATGCATTAAACGAAATTCTTTCCCTTTGGCAGGAACATTTGTTTTCTTAATGAAATTATTGTTCCTTCTGAGGAAAAAAAAGACTAGGAAAATAAATCAAGGTGATTCTGGAAAAAGTTGCTTTTGTGTGCAATGATTTGATATTGGAGCCCTCCTCCTGTTCCCCCCACACTCCTGCAATCAGCCTGTTAGCAGGAAGAATTTATCATACAAACTAGTTAAATTACTCTCGGGCACAATTTTATGGAGGATATTTGTATATCAGTATTTGGTACTACGGGATTGAATAAAAGTCCCAAAATAATCTAGAGTTTGATGGGACAGAAAAATCCTTAGCTTAAATAGAGTAAGCTTGGGCTTGACAATCCAAATCAGTAACACATGAAAAATAGTAGAGTCTTTAAACCAAAAATGCTCACTTTATTATCTACCATATGTACCAAGAGGTCTACAAAGGATTACTTGTACAACTCCTTATCTGCTGGGTTCCAAGTACAATTTTTAAGTCAACAAGTCAATGCTTTTATTATCCAGGGAAGTAACACCTCAGAAATCCGCTGGGATTAGCTTCAAGGCATATCTCTTGAAAAAGCCATCACTACCTGTAAAGTGGTAAGTTTTACACCTACCTACCAAGATAACTCCAGGTCCACTTTCAGAAATAATGGTTTCAACACACCTTAGGGTAGCCGTAAAGTAATCACGAACTGGTCTAATAATGATGCAGTCAAAGAGTCTTCAAAGCCCAGTGGCCCTGCCATCTAGTCGAAGAGTCCACTTAAGCTAGAAATGTGGAGGGGATTCCTATCTCCTAAGGCGAAGCCAAATGAGTGGGGAGTAGGAAGAGAACATTTTATGAACTGGTGCTTAATAAGGGCAGAGTATCTTGTAAAGAGCAAATGACAGAAACACGAACAGTGAATGCAGTCCTTTTACAAGAGGACTGTAATGGGAAAAAATACTCAGGGGATGGAGGGAGGAGAAGAAAAGGCATTATTTTGAGTGGGGTTTTTAATAGCAAGTCCCATAAGGACAGAGATGTGGAAGAGTCTGCACGATATTTTGTTAGTCTATCACCGTCTATTGCTCCTCTATCATCCTTTAGCCAAAATAGCAGCTCATGAATCAGTAATGAGCTAAGGTAAATGAGAACAAAATTTCCCAAAGGAAAAGCAACCCTGTAAATGATCGTGGCATCCCTTCGTTCACAGGGTATGGAGGATGCATTCCTAACAAACCCTAAAGTAATATCCCAAGAGTTAGAATTGTTAATTGCCATTGCATAGGCAATGAAATTAAACTGCCTCTAAGTCTTGAGAATTCCTCTACCCCTGCGCCCAGCTTAAAGCATTTTACTGAATCTCACTGAAGTATTGAAAACATAAATGCAAAAGGACAAGCTCCAAAAAACACGGACTCTCACAAATTGAAAAAAAAGACCATCATCCGTCATTTCATTAGGTACCCCAGCAAGTTCTCTCCCCGAATGTTCTGAGTTTTATCCACTTCACCCTAAAGCTTACTTAACCTTGGAGTAGGAAAGGTAAGTATAAAATCAGCTGCAATAGAACAAGAGGCTTGGGAAGATGGCAGAGTAAGAGGACCCTAAGTTCACCTCATCCCATGTTTACAACTAGGTATAATTCATATCCAAGTAAATAAACCAGAGAGCAATCAAAGACTAGCAGAAAAACTTCACAACTCAATGTAGAGAAGCAGCCAAACCGGAGAGATTAGGAAGGGCAGAAGCAGAGGTTGGGAGCCGACTGCAGGAGGTAGGGAGCTGTGGGCACAGAGAGAGGAAAACACAAGGGAGCCCACAAAAGGCAGGTGAATCCCCATAACGCCTGGCCTTGAAAAACAGAGGGGTTGAGTTTTATGAGTTTGTATAACCAGTGGGACTTGGAGACTGGGGCTTTAAGAGCTGACTTATCACTAGGGGAGCCAGGAGGTGAGCGAGGAATGACAGCCAGGTCCCCTTCACTAAAGAGACAACAGCCAAGGGGAGAGAACATTGAGGCCACAGTTTGCACAGCAGGAGGGAGTTTTGTTGATACGAATTTTGGAGAATGCTGGGGGGACTTCTCTGGGAACAAAGGAGCTGGCAGGCACCATTTTCCTTCCCTTCCTCCTGCCACCCCCATAAACAGAATCACCTAAGGGAGAAAGCACTGCACAGACATTTGCTACCTAGGCCTCTAACAGTCTGCCCTGCCCTGAGTTCTCCTGAGGACTCACCCACCCCAAACATGCCGGCCTGGGCCCTGGGCTCAGTGCAAATTTTGTTACCACCAAACAGTCCCACCAGGCAACGAGACAGAGAAAATGAGGAGACAGGGAAATATGTTCCCAATGAAAGGATGGGACAAAAAGAAAGCAGATGTATGCAAAACAGAAATAAGTAATATGCCCAATACAGAAATAAACCCACAATTATATGATCAATTAATTTCCTGCTTTGACAAAGCAGGAAAGAATATCCAAGGGGAGAAGGCAAGTTTCCAACAAATGGTGCGGGGAAAACTGGTCAGCTACGTGCAAAAGGGGGAAACTAGACTGCTTTCTTACAGCCTACACAAACATCAACTCTAAATGGATCAAAAACCTAAATATGAGACAGGAAACTACAAAAACGCTGGAGAGAACACAGGCAATAATGTCTCTAACATCAGCCAAAGCAATATGTTTTTTTAGGTCTATCTTCTGAAGCAAGGGAAATCAAAGCAAAATAAACTATTAGAACTACATCAAAATAAAAACACAGCAAACAATCAACAGAACTACAAGGCAAACTACAGAATGGGAGAAGACACTGCAAATGGCATATCCAATAAAGGTCTAGTATCCAAAATAGATAAATAACTTATAAAACTCAACACCCCCCAAAAAACGAAGAATCCAATTAAAAAATGGGCAGAAGACAGAAACCGACTTGTCTCCAAAGATGACATACACAGAGCCAACAGACACATGAAAAGATGTTCAACATCACTTATCCTCAGGGAAATGCATATCAAAACTACAATGAGATATCACCTCATACCTGTCAGAATGGCTGAAATAAAAGACACAGGAAACAATACTAGTGGGTGAGGATGCAGAGTAAAAGGGACTCTCGTGCACTGCTGGTGGGGATGCAAGCTGGTGCAGCCACTGTGGATGAGTATGAGAATTCCTCGAAAGGTTAAAACTAGAACTACTATGATCCAACAATTAGGCTTACAGGGCATTTCCCCAAATACAAAAACACTCATTCAAAGGGATACATGCGCCCCTATGTGTACTGCAGCATAATAACCAATAGCCAAATTATGGGAACAGCCCAAGTCTCCAACAATGGATGAGAGGTGGGGTGTGTCTGTGTGTGTGTGTGTGTGTGTGTGTGTGTGTGTGTGTGTACACTAGAGAATTATTCAGGCATAAGAACAATGAAATCTTGCCATTTGCTACAACATGGATGGAGCTGGAGAGTATCATGCTAAACAAAATAAGTCAGAGAAGGACAAATACCATATGATTTCACTCATATTTAGAACATAAACAAATGCAAACGAGCAAAGGAAAGAAAGAGAGAGGGAGGGAGGCAAGCCAAGAAACACTTTACTATAAACCAGTGGTTACCAGAAGGGACGGTTGGTGGTGAGATGAGTGACATCGGTGAAGGGGATTAAGAAGGGCACTTGCCACGGGGAACACTGGGCGACACCTGGAAGTGTACACCTGAAACTAGTATAACACGTATGTCAACTATGCTAGAATTAAAATAAAATGAAAAGAAGAAAAAAAGAAAAACAGTTGTGATTCCTTAAACGGCCTTATCGAGAAGACAAGCTGTCCTTCTAGTGATTAGGTTGGCTCAAAGCAGCATCTCCAAAACCCTAGGGAAAACCTTCCTTTGGAGACCAGAAAGTGTCCTTGCTCCGCTCAGTAACGGCATCCCCCGCACTTGTGCTCTTGGTAGACTTTCTGGTTTATCCTGAATATATGAATGCTGTCAGCCTCATTACATATACATATAGACAAAGAGGATCTTGGATAAAGATATTTCAATTTTACTTGTTCCTGGAATGACATCCTAACTTCTTTATAACTCCATACCAGTGGAACTCAAAACACAATTTCATGCTCTTAAATAGCTGCTAAGTAACGTTCTACTAAATTGTATTGGTGGGGATGTGTGGGTATGAAAAAACATTAATTTCATTTTTGGTTCCTTATTTGAGAAAAGAAAGACTACATTCTCCTCAAGAAGACAGATATTTCTTGAGGAATAAGAGATACATACTTTTTTCATAATATGTAACTTGGCTCCATATTCCTGAAAGTCTAAATTATTTTATAACTCCTTTAAATGAAAGTCAGAGGTAAATATACTTTAGGAAACGCTTAATGAGGCAATAGAAAATACTACCTTTAGCAAATTGAATTGTTTAAAAGTAGTTCTCAAACATAAAGATTAGAACATTATCAACCTTTAGTCATGAGTTTCTAATGGAGTAAAGCAAAGGGCTTTCTTTCCATTAACCTTATTTAAAAAAAAAAAAAGCAGATCAAATCTTGGATGTGGAAAATTCTCTCCATGTCTTTCGCTTCATTACCATGTTTCTCTCCCGTGTGCACCCATTAAATCTTGGCTGCCACAATCAGGCAGACAGGATGCAAGTGGAAACGTTAGCATTTTTTCCTGCATTTGGAATCATTAGCAGCCGTCAGTAACTGCTTCAAGTCTGTCAAATAAATGCATTTTCAATCTACTTTTTAAAAAATATAGAGAGTCTTAGAATACATTTACATCAAGAGAAAGGGGCATAATGTTATTCTGAGCATCCAGCAGTTAATGCCTGCCTCAAACTTATGTAGACTCAAGTTCCCCCAGAAAAAGAAGACATGGCACATCTTAAGCAGAGAAAAATATAGCTCAGTCTTAACAGTCCATCTCCTGCCCTAGTTTCTGTCCTTCTCAGGCTTTCGGTCTTGAAGCAAGGCACCCAAAATAAAGTAAAATGCTCAATCCGGTCAGGGTCACAAAATAATGCACTGTCGGGGTGTTTTGACACAAGGAGATGCAGACCTACAGGGTTTATTTTTTTAATTTGAGAAGAAAAATACAAACCAATTAGCTCTCAATATATGATTTCTGCAAAGTGACTTTTAAGGGGCAAAACCTTAACAGGCAGACGGTTGTTTGCTGCATTTGCTACATATATAACCATTATAATGTCTGTATTAAGCTACCCATGGGGTTGGCTAAGATGATTATGTGTCTAGATTATCACACGTTTTGTTTTCTGAAAATGTACATGAAGGCCAGACACTTTAGGGAATGAAAATGAAAAGTCCTGACATCATATCCCTAAACTCTTGGGAATGGAGGGATTCCCTTAGAGACTATGCAGCAGATATTGTGATTGTACCCATTTATTCAACTTGCCCTTAGTAACAACAGTCACATGAAATAATAACCACAGAGAATTATTTTTTTCTCTCTTTTGTTTGTCAGATCCATCCAACAGAGGATGAAGTAATCTTCTGTGAGAATTAAACATGTTACACATAGTTACTATGAATGACCAGCAAAACTGAGATGCTCACAATCAGTGATATGAATTTTCAACTTCTAAATCCAAAGCTGTATGCTTTTAAGACAGCCATAGCTAATAATTAAAACGCTTACCAATTTATTTAGAGGTTTGCCAACTCCTGTCCGGTACCAAGGATAAAGGAAGAAATAATAGGGACATATTCTGGGATGTGGCCCGGAAGAGAGTGGGCAAGATGTGTATCAATGCTCTACCCAAGCAATTCTGAAACCTCTGAATTCCCTCCCCTCTATATTAAGCTAAAAGATGCCTGGCCATCTAAGGTCATTTTCTTTGGGGAGCATTTGGTTTAGGTATGTATTAATTAAACTAGGAAACGTAACCAGTGTTGGAAAAGTGAAGGAAGACTTTCTGGTGAATGTATCCTTATCAAGAAATTTAACCATATCCAAAAGCAGATTCCATTCTCCTATGAAATGTATCTCCTATAAATTTGTCTGAATAAATAGTATTCAATATAACTTACATAGATTAGCTAATTCCTGAAAATCTCTTTGGGTATATGTCCCCTTTTAAATTCTGATTACACATTTTACCCCATAGGTATGATTAATTTTTTAAAAATTTTAACATTTATTTATTTTTGAGAGAGACAGTAAGTGGGAGAGGACCAGAAAGAGGGAGACAGATCTGTGAGGTGAGCACAGAGCCCAGTGCAGTCCTCGAACCCATGAACAATGAGATCATGGTCTGAGCCGAAATGAAGAGTCAGCTGCTTAACTGAGTCACCCAAGCACCCCAAGCTATGACTAGTTTAAATTCATTAACTGGGAGGAGGAGCCAAGATGGCAGAACAGCATGTGTATATGATAATACAGCCAGATCAACACTAAACCATCCTGCACACCTAGAAAACTGATTTAAGTATTAACACAACAATCCGTAAAACATGAACCAAAGAACTCAGCAGGTACGTGGCACAGAGAGCTGATCTGGGGGCGAGAGAAGCCACGGAGGGCAGGGACCTTTTTTTTGCTTATGGAGAGAGGATGGAGATGGGGGTAGAGTATGGGAAAAGCACCCCCCCACAAAAACAGCTGGAGAGAAGGTGGAAAAGTGGAAACAGACACATGACTGAACTAAAAAGAGAGAAAGGAGAAAGGAGAGAGTTTAAATTCCATTAAGATTCTATAAACAGGGAGAGTGCAGAGTCTAAAACTCTGCAGCTCAATAACTAGAGGTGCTCTGGTGGGAAGGGAGAATCCCCACCAGCAGAGCGGGGTCTAGGAGGAGAGGTTCCACTGCTGGAAGGATATTTAGTAGAGGCTATGTGGCCACCAAGTCCCAGCAGACCCCAGAGAACAACCATATTTGCTGGTGCTAGAACAAGGTCATTAAGGGTGAAGGCTTGTACCAGATGTCTGTTGTGATTTTCCATAATCCCTGAAACACTTCTGATACATGATCAAGTGAACTTTTTCTGGGGTGGGCTGGCATCCAGCCACAGTCTCTGGGCATCGGCAGCAGCACGGTCCCACAAATGTTCCTGGGTGGGCTGGCACCTGGCCATTGCTCAGTGAGACCCTCCCCCAGAGGATTTAAGAGGGTCAAAGCTGCAAACCCTCAGAAGGGAGGGGTCGGGAAACATAGTCTCATCTGGGATGAAACTCAGGAGTGAGATGCTGCAGTGCAACCTGACGGCTTGGTCACAGACAGTGTAAAAGTGAGGAGCAGATGGAAGCTGGAGACAAAGGACGGTGTGTGATTGCTGATCAAGGAGAACATAGAGTTCTGATGCTAGAGACTGGGTAGCTGGGTGACACCATTTTCATCCCACTCATGCATGCGCATACACACCAACAGGCGCCACAACAATCCACCCCAGTAAGCCAAGCAGTGCCACCCAGTAGAGAATGGAGCTGTTATACTAAGCCCCACCCACCTGGGTCAACCTCACTCTTCAGGAAAATCAACAAATCTCTCTGCCTACTTAGTTTATGGACTATTAAGTGCTTCATAGTTTGACTTCTAGAGGAAAACAATGTAATCATATTTCAGTCTATTCACTGGTCCATCTACACAATTTTCTTTTTTTCCTTTTGTTTCTCTTCTTTTACGTGAATACGGAAAGAAAAAATTATTTTTATTTTCAATTTTTATTCAAAATATTTTTCTATTTTTTTTACTTTTTTTGTAAATTTCTTAAATTCTATTTTATGTCCACTATTTCAATTTATTCTATTCCATTGTATTCATTTTCTCAAATTTTCAAAATTTTTTTATTTTTTCTTTTTCTTTCTTTCTTTCTTTCTTTCTTTCTTTCTTTTTCTTTTTTTAACTCTAATCAATCAAGTGCCTTTCAATAACCAGACCAAAACTCACTTAGGATCTAGCATCATTTATTTGTGTGTGTGTGTGTGTGTGTGTGTGTGTTGTTTTTAATTTTTTACCTTGCTGATTTCTTTTCTTCGATCAAAATGATGAAGTAAAGGAATTCACCCCAAAAGAAAGACCAAGAAACGACAGCCAGGGACTTAGTCAACATAGATACAAGCAAGATGTCTGAACCAGAATTTAGAATAATGATAATACTATTAGTTGGAGTTGAAAATAGATTAGAATCCCTCTCAATGGAGATAAAAGAAGTAAAAGCTAGTCAGGATGAAATAAAAAATACTATATCTGAGCTGCAATCTCGAATGGATGCCATAGCAGCAAGGATGGATGAGGCAGAGGAGCGAATCAGCAATATAGAGGACAAACTTATGGAGAATAAGGAAGCAGAAAAAAAGGAGACTAAAGCAAAAGAACACAAGAATAAGAGAAATCAATGGCTCGTTAAAAAGGAAGAACATCAGAATTACAGGGGTCTCAGAAGATAAAGGAAGAGTAAAAGAGGTAGAAAGGTTATGTGAGCAAATCACAGCAGAAAGCTTTCCTCACCTGGAGAATGACACAGACATAAAAGTCCAGGAAGCACAGAGGACTCACATTAGATTCAACAAAAACCAACCATCAATAAGACATATCATAGTCAAATTCACAAAATACTCGGGCAAGGAAAGAATCATGAAAGCAGCAAGGGGGAAAAAAAAGTCCTTAACCTACAAGGGAAGACAGATCGGGTTTGCAGCAGACTGATCCACAGAAACTTGGCAGGCCAGAAAGGAGCAGCAGGATATATTCAATATGCTGAATCTGAAAAATATGCAGCAAAGAGTTCTTTATCCAGCAAGGCTGTCATTCCAAATAGAAAGAAATTACAAGTTTCCCAAACAAAAATTAAAGGAGTTTATGACCACTAACCCAGCCCTCCAAGAAATTTTAAGGGGTACTCTCTGAGGGGAGAAAAGATAGAGGGGAAAAAAAAAAGACCAAAAGCAACATAGGAAGGACCAGAGAACATCACCAGAAACTCCAACTCTATAAGAAACATAATGGCAATAAATTCATATCTTTCAGTACTCACTCTAAACGTCAATAGGTGAAATGCTCCAATCAAAAGACATAGGGTAACAGAAGGGATAAGAAAACAAGATCCATGCATATGCTGTTTATAAGAGACACAGTTTAGATCTAAAGACACCTTCAGATTGAAAGTACGGGGATAGAGAACCATCTATCATGCTAATGATACCAAAAGAAAGCTGGAATAGCCATACTTATATCAGACAATCTAGACTTAAAATACTGTAACAAGAGATGAAGAAGTGCATATCATAATTAAGGGGTCTATCCACCAAGAAGACATAGCAACTGTAAACATTTATGCTCCAAATGTGGTGTACCCAAATATATAAATCAGTAATCACAAACATAAAGAAACTCATTGATAATAATACCATAATAGTAGGGAACTTAAACACTCCACTTACAGCAATGGACAGATCATCTAAACAGAAATTCAATAAGGAAACAATGGCTTTGAGAGACACATTGGACCAGATGGCCTTAACAGATATATTCAGAACATTTCATCCTAAAGCAGCGGACTATACATTCTTCTCCAGTGCACATGGAACTTTCTCCAGAATAAATCACATACTGGGACACAAATCAGCCCTCAACAAGTATAAAAAGATCAAGATCGTACTGTGCATATTTTCAGACCATAACACTATGAGACTTGCAATCAACCACAAGAAAAAATTTGGAAAGATAAATACTTGGAAACAAAAGAAAATCCTACTAAAGAATGAATGGGATAACCAAAAAATTATAGAGGAAGTTAAAAGGTACATAAAAGCAATGAAAATGATAACACCACAGCCCCAAACCTCTGGGATGCAGCAACAGCAGTCTTAAGAGGGAAGTAAAGAGCAATCCAGGCCTTCCTGAAGAAGGAAGAAAGGTCTTAGATACACAACCTAACCTTACACCTCAAAGGGCTGGAAAAATAACAGCAAATAAAAACCCAAACCAGCAGAAGAAAGGAAATAATAAAGATTAGAGCAGAAATCAATGCTCTCGAAACAAACAAACAAACAAAAAAACCCCAACAAAACAGATCAATGAAACCAGAAGCTGGTTCTTTGAAAGAATTAACAAAATTGATAAACCACTAGCCAGTTTAATCAAAAAGAAAAAGGAAAGGACCCAAATAAATAAAATCAAGAATGAAAGAGGAGAGATCACAACAGAAATAAAAATAATAAGAGAATATTATGAGCAATTATAAGCCAATAAAATGGGCAACCTGGAAGAAATGGACAAATTCCTAGAAACATATAAACTACCAACACTGAAACAGGAAGAACCAGAAAATTTGAAGAGACCCATAACCAGCAAAGAAATCAAATTAGTAATCAAAAATCTCCCACAAAACAAGAGTCCAGGCCCAGATGGCTTTCCAGGGGGAATTCTACCAAACATTTAAGGACGAGTATACACCTATTCTCTTGAAGCAGTTCCACAAAATAGAAATAGAAGGGAAATTTCCAAACTCTTTCTATGAAGCCAGCATTATCTTGATTCCAAAACCAAAGACCCCACTAAAAAGAACTATAGACCAATTTCCCTGATGAACATGGATGCAAAAATCCTCAATAAGAGATTAGCCAACCGAATCCAACAATAAATAAAAAATATATTCACCACACCCAAGTAGGATTTATACCTTGGATGCAGGGCTGGTTCAATATCCCCAAAACAACCAATGTGATTCATCCCATCAATAAAAAAAAAAAAAAAAACAAAAAAAAAAACGACAAGAACCACATGATCCTCTCAATGCAGCATTCTTTCTTGATAAAAACCCTTAAGAAAGTAGGGATAGAAGGATCATAGCTTGAGATCATAAAAGCCATATACAAAAGACCCAATGCTAATGTTATCCTCAATGGGGAAAACTGACAGCTTTCCCCCTAAGGTCAGGAACAAGACAGGGATGTCCACTCTTGCCACTGTTATTCAATATAGTATGGAAAGTCTTAGCCTCAACAATCAGACAACACAAAGAAATAAAAGGCATCAAATTAGCTATGAGGAGGTCAAACTTTTATTCTTCACAGATGACATAAATACTCTATATGGAAAACCCAAAAGAGTCCACCAAAAAACTGCTATAACTGATCCATGAATTCAGCAAAGTTGCAGGATATAAAATCAATGCACAGAAATCCATTGCATTTTATACGCCAACAATGAAACAACAGAAAGAGAAATCAAGGAATCAATCCCATTTACAACTACACCAAAACCAATAAAATCCCTAGGAATAAATCTAACCAAAGAGGTGAAAAATCTAAACACTGAAAACTATAGAAAGCTTATGAAAGAAATTCAAAAAGACACACCAAAAAGGAAAAATATTCCATGCTCCTGGATGGGAAGAACAAATATTGTTAAAATGCCAATACTACCAAAGCAATCTACATATTAAATGCAATCCCTATCAAAATAACACCAGCATTATTCACAGAGCTAAAACAAACAATCCCAAAATTTCTATGGAACCAGAAAAGACCCTGGATAAGCCAAAGCAACCTTGAAAAGAAAACCAAAGCAGGAGGCATCACAATCCCAGACCTCAAGCTATATTTCAAAGCTGTAGTCATCAAGACAGTTATGGTAGTGGCACAAAAACAGACACTCAGATCAATGGAACTGAATAGAGAATCCAGAAAGGAACCCACAAATGTATGGCCAATTCATCTTTGACAAAGCAGGAAAGAATATTCAATGGAATAAAGACAGTCTCTTCAGCAAGTGGTGCTGGGAAAACTGGACAGCAACATGTGGAAAAATGAACCTAGACCATTTTCTTACACCATACACAAAAGTAAACTCAAAATGGATGAAAGACCTAAACGTAAGACAGGAAGCCATCAAAATCCTTGAGGAGAAAGCACCCAAGAACCTCTTTGACCTCAGCCGTAGCAACTTCTTACTCAACACGTCTACAAAGGCAAGGGAAACAAAAGAAAACGTCAACTATTGGGGACTCATCAAAATAAAAACTTCTGCACAGCAAAGCAAACAATCAGCAAAACTAATAGGCAACCAGCAGAATGGGAGAAGACATTTGCAAATGACATATCAGATAAGGGATTGGTATCCAAAATCTATAAAGAACTTATCAAACTCCACACCCACAAAACAAGCAATCCAGTGAATAAATGAGCTAAAGACATGAACAGACAATTCTCCAGAGAAGACATCCAGATGGCCAACAGACACATGAGATGATGCTCAACATCACTCATCATCAGGGAAATACAAGTCAAAACCACAATGAGATACCACCTCACACCTGTCAGAATGCCTAACAGACAACAAAAGATGTTGGTGAGGGTGTGGAGAAAGAGAATCTCTTTTGCACAGCTGGTGGGAATGCAAACTAGTGCAGCCACTCTGGAAAGCAGTATGGAGGTTCCTTCAAAAAATTAAAAATAGAACCACCTTACAGCCCAGCAATTGGACTACTAGGTATTTATTCAAGAGATACAGGTGTGCCGTATTGAAGGGGCACATGAGCACCCCAGTGTTTAAAGCACACTACCGATAATAGGCAAAGTATGGAAAGAGCCCAAATGTCCATCAATGGATGAATGGCTAAAAAAGAAGTGGTATGTATATACAGTTGAGTATTACTAAGCAATCAAAAAGGATCAAATCTTGCCAGTTTCAACTACATGGAGGGAACTAGAGGGTATTATGCTAAGTGAAATTAGTCAGAAAGACAAATATATGACTTCACTCATGAGGACTTTAAGATACAAAACAGATGAACATAAGGGAAGGGAAGGAGAAAGAAAAGCAGGGAGGGGGACAAAAACATGAGAGACTTTTAAATACAGAGAACAAGCAGAGGGTTACTGGAGGGGTGGTGGGAGGGGGGATGGGCCAAATGGGTAAGGGGCATCAAGGAATCCACTCCTGAAATCATTGTTGCACTATATGAAAACTTGGATGTAAATTTAAAAACATTTTTTTTAAATAAAAGAAAATTCCTTAACTCATTTATGCATTCCTTCATTACATGAGTTAATTAAGTGCCCAGCTTTGTTGTAGCTGCTAAGGACACAGCAAAGAACAGACTGGATCTCCCCCAAGCCCCTATTTTCATAAAATTTACACTCCTCTGAGGATCCAAACCATGAATACAATGAATGATGTCTTGGTTTTACATTGCTACCTAACAAACTACCTTGTGGCTTAAAACAGCAGTTACTTTACCATCTCGTGACCCCTCCAGTAGGCTGTTAGGACACATCTGTGTGGGTCTTTTAGCTCCATGTGATATTAGCTCAAGGGGCTAGGATGTCCGATGTGGCTCCCTTTCGGGTCTGGCTTCTTTGTGAAAATAGCTGACAAATTGCATTCAACTGGGACACCTGGATGGGTAGGCCTCTTCTTTTCTCTCACGTGGCCTCAAGGCCTCGCTCTTTCTACATGGCATTGTCTGTCTACACAGGGTCTACCCAGCGCGGCAACTGGCCTTTGCACCCGGGAGCACAGAATTCTCCAAGGCACAAAGTTGGAAGCCACCAAGCTTTCTTAAAGTTTAGGCCTGGGACTGGTCCCACATCATTTCTTCCATATTCCAAGGGTGAAAATGAGTCTAGTCCAGATCAGAGGCTGAGGTGGGGACTACACAGGCAGTGAATCCCAGCACGAATGGTGCAGGGTCTCACTGGGCACAGAATACACAAAAAAAGCAAAATACATATTAGATGCGGTACATGCTACGGAGAAAAATAAAACCACAAAAGGCAATACGTCGTGTTGAGCAAGCATTACCACTAGACATATAGTGGCCAGAGAAGGGGTCATCCAAGCCGGCAGAAACCTAAAGGAGGCGAGGGAGCAGGGCACGGGGTTACTTGCAGGGAGAATATTCCAGGAAGAGAGCGCTCTTTAAGGGCAGTGAGTGCAAAGCTCCAGAGGGAAGTTTGCAATAAATTCCATGAACAGAGGGAGCCCCTGTGGTTGCAGGAAGCAGAGGGAAAAGGAGGCAGAGATCCACCTGAGTTAGGGAGGAAAGGCAGCACCAGGGAGGTGTGGGTGCCAGAAGACCGTTATTTCTCCTGTGAGGGACACTGCTTCCTCCAAGAAGGCAAATTAGGAAGGCTGGGGGAGCTTTGGCAGCTCAGGCTTCTTCAGATTCCCCAAATCCTTACAAATATAACTGCTGACCAACTCAGACGCCATTATTTTCCTCAAGGTTCATGTGTGATATGTGGCAGAGTCCTCCCTTGACCCGATCTAATTTAACAAGCTGAATGACCCATCTCTGAGGTGGGTTTCTTTTCTTTAATATTTATTTTTGAGAGAGAGGGACAGAATGCAAGTGGGGGAGGGGCAGAGGGAGCAGGAGACACAGAATCTGAAGCAGGCTCCAGGCTCTGAGCTGGCATTTCAGAGCCGGACACAGGCCTCGAACTCGAGCTGTGAGATCATGACCCTGATCTGAAGTCAGGCGCTTAACTGAGTCACCCAGGTGCTCCGAGTTTGGTTTTTTATCAATTGCAGCCCTATGACAGTAACAAATGTTTGGTGACAGGAAGGCTCTGGATTTTAGTCCATACCTCAACACAAAAATGTGAATATTTGAGCTCATCATTTCCTCGGTTTAATTTAGCCAAGTCTACCACAAAAGCCACCTGTTCCTGGTAAAACTCTCACATATTCCTAAAAGTGTCCCAGTGTCCACAATAACCTCATTTGCCTTTTCTCCCTATATCGTGGACGCTTCATTTGCCAGCTTAGAATGTTAATGTCAATCCCCAATTCTTTGTGTGACATTTCAGCTTGCTAATTAATTCCATGCACTTCCTTAGCCTCTGGGGGTCTGTGCCTTCTTCTACACCTGGTAGCCTCCCCTGTGGCCTTGTACTCAATTTCTGCACCATTCAGTGTTCCTTGCTGGCAAGCAATATTCAGTGGCTCAAAGAACTGAGTAGAGAGGCTAGGGAAGCATAGAGGATCAGAGCAACATGAACGAAAGAAAAAAAAAATCCCATAAAAGACACAACTATTCTGAGCATCTGAGCAGCCCAAGAACTCCTCGTGTGACGCAGTTCCACTCATTTTTGGCCCCTTTGTGTTCTTGCATTCATAGGACATTCCTCCTGGGAAAGGACACTGGTTAGCCTACCTTGGGCCACATGGCACTCCCATTGTCAAAAGTTTGCAGTTTTTAAGATTGGCAATTTACTGGAGTCACACTAAAATGAAGAAGAGCAATTTTCCCGAGAAGGGCATACTTGCCAAAAGTACAAAGAAGGTATTTAAAATGAAGCATTGAAGTGGCGCCTGGGTGGCTCAGGCAGTTGAGCACCTGACTGTTGATTTCAGCTCAGGTCAGGATCCCAGGGTTGTGGGATCAAGCCCCTTGTCGGCCTCAGTGTTGAGCATGGAGCCTGCTTAAGATTCTCTCTCTCCCTCTGCCCCTCCTCTGCTTATGCTGTCTCCAGAAAAAAATCCTCAAAAAATGAAGCATTAAAATAATTGTTTAATTATTTTTATTATGTTTAATATTAAACTATTAAAAATAAGGGATACTAGGAAATAAGCATTGACATGGCCTGGAACCACGTTGTGCAGAAATGTGAAGGGAGGAAAAGGAGACTGTCAGACAACAAAGGGTTACTAGTGTTTTTAGAAGAGTGGTGTGTCAGCGCCGACACGGAAGGATTTTAGTCTGTAACCTAGAAGTGGTTTATAAGATAAATTTGAATAGCAAAGCACTTAAGATGGAGAGACAATTTAGGAAGTTATTGGAATTTTCCAACTGAGAAATAATGCAGGCCATTTGGATCTGTCATACATTTTGCCTCTGGCCACCTAGTCATTTTCTCTAGATTATTTTTTTTCCTCTTCTTCTGCTGTTGCCTTGCTATTTTCTTTGTGATCCAAGGAGATCTGATTTAATAACATATTTGCTTCATGTTTTGGACGCCTAATGTCACTTAGCAATCCCTTGCTGGATGAGGTAGGCTTAGAGAGCTGGCCACTTGTCAGAAACTCTGGTTCCCTGATTCCACAGCCCTCTGTTCCTATTAGCATCAAAGAGGTCACCTTGACCAGCAGACTTACTCCCAATAGAAGCTTCGTGAACTGGCCTCTGATTCAACAGGATATTCAGCATCAAGCCAGTCTTGCTTTCTCGCACTCACATTGTGTTCCACGGGTAAGACACAGAATCATGCCTTACACCTAAGATAAAGTCTCCAATTTATTAGCCCTTTCCACCATGTCCTTAATTAACTTCCTTGAAGTCAGCCCTCACCTTGAGAAGGCTGGGCTCTGTTTTTCTCTCTCAACCTTCCCCCACAAGAACACCATGACCATCCCAGATGTAGCCCTGCTCTCAAGCTCTGACCACATCTGGACAGACTTGTCTGATGCGAGTCAGGATATATGTCCACATTTTGCCTGATCTTAGAGTACTTGCTACCATATTCTCTGGGCAACATTTCAGCAAACACTTTCATGTTTTTCCTGGATTTCCCTGATGCTGGCTTCTGGCCAACCTGCAGCATATGCCTCTATCTTCTGGATGCTGAGTTATGGGTCATGTCTGCTGGGCCAGACTCTCCCTCCTACCGTCTGCAACTTTATCTCCTCTCCCCCATTCCTCTCTTCTCCCATTACTTCCCTCCCCTCTCCCCCCTTTCCCCCTCTTCCACTCGGCTCCTCTCCCCTCCCCATTCTTTGCCTCCTCTGCCCTCCTCTCTCCTCTCTATCCATGTGTGAAGACCTTTGCTTCCAGAGTTAAGCCCTTCTGCATCATCCCTGCCTGCTGGAAGTTATCCCCTCCATCTCCTGGAGTGTACTGAGAGAGGGGAATTCATTTAAATGGAAGAGAATGGGCATGGGGGAGAGAAAATCAAGCAGTAGGAAAGGTGACATAACAATTCCTTATTTTATCCACACAGACAACACTAGGAACTGTCTTAGCTATCTTAAGATAGCAGACTCATAAGAATCCTGCAGATAGCTAACAGAGCCCTTTACCAGGACACTGGTAGGGAACTCGTGTGATAAAGTGGTGGGGAATGCCAAACCAAAATGCTAGTTCTCATGTAAGGGTTCTTAACATCTTAATGTCTTTTGTTCCACGAACCTTTGGTAGGCTAGAGAGGCCTGTGGATACCTTCAAAGAACATTGTTTTTATACTATGCCTGGCTGGCTCAGGTCATGATCTCACGTTCCTGGCTTCAGGCCCCACACTGGGGTCAAGCCCACCATTGGGCTCTGTGCCAACAGCACCCTCTGTCGCTCCCACACTCATGTTCTATCTGTCTCTCAAAAATGAATAAAAGTCTAAAAACCTAAATAGGGGCGCCTGGGTGACTCAGTCTGTTAAGCATTTGGCTTTGGCTCAGGTCATGATCTCATGGTTTGTGGGTTCGAGCCCTGCGTCAGGCTCTGTGCTGACAGCTCAGAGCCTGGAGCCTGCTTCAGATTCTGTGTCTTCCTCTCTCTCTGATCCTCCCCTGCTCGCATTGTCTCTCTGTCTCTCAAAAATAAATTAAAAAAATTAAAAAAATGTTTAAAAACCTAAATAAATTACTTTGGATTATAAATGAATTTAACTGAAATACAGTGTAGCTATACTAAGAAAAATGTTTGATAGAGAAATAGTTTGCTTCATTTACCCATTAAATAGCAGGACTTCACTTACCCATTAAATAACAGGACCTAGAGTTCAGTCTAATCACTAAGGTGATACATCTAAAAGATGTTGGTAGATGTCTGCAAAGTTGTGACATCATGGGAGAATCTGTGGTCTCTATTGGTGACAAAGTCACAAATACTATTGATACTGTTGTGGCTTCTTGCCCACATTTGCAATGTAAGAAAAGGCCAGATTTCTGTTCAGGAATATGTGAAAATAAACATGATTTTTTTTTCCTGTGAAGTCATGGATCCTCAGATTCCCTGCAGGCACCCGTAAGTTAAGAACCCTATTCCAAGGGAAGTCACAATCCCAGGCAAGCCTAGAGTATTGCTAGAAATCAGTCGCCAATTCTTTCCCAAAGGGCCCTTTTCGCTGTTTTATCAGACGAGGAACTGCCTTTCTTCCTAAACAGTAGGCCGCCCTTCCTGCCAAACCGAAATGCCCACTTCGTTCTCTCCTTGCTGCCCGTGTCCCCTGGGCTCCTGTTTGCAGCGCTAGACTTCATTGCAGGAGTGGAGCCGTGGTTTTCTCTCCCAGGTCTTTAGCTTACACACTGATTTGTTCATTAATTCAACCGACAGCTTTGTTACATCTCTGTCCAGACTAGATTCCAAATCCACTCACTACCTAACACTCCTATGCTTTGATATCTCATTGCTTAATACTCACTTCTCATAACATTTCTTGGGCTCAACTTTTTTTTTTATTTATAATTTATTGTCAGATTGGTTTCCATATAACACGCAGTGCTCTTCCCCACAAGTGCCCTCCTCCATGACACTTACCCTGTTTCCCCCTCCCCCTTCAGGCCTCAGTTTGTTTTCAGTATTCAAGAGTCAACTTTTTTTTAATGGGGAGTAAGTTAGTTACAACTATGTATTATGCACAATTGCAGATAAGGCTATTTGCACTGGACGGATAATACTCGTTTTCCTTTCCTACAGATCAGATCCTATAATGGACTTGAAAACACAGAACTTTTTCAAAGCAATATTACTAATAACAGATTTACTGAGTGCCTACTACATACAAAACACTGTTGTAAGTGCTTATTGAGGATTACCTCTTATCATAACAATTTTGAGAGATAAGGGCTATTAATACTTTCATTTCATTGTTAAAGTAAGATTCAGAAAGGCTAATAACTGTCCAATGATAGTACTAAGGAACAAATTGTACCAGTAGTTAAGTTGTAGCCACTTTCTACCCACCATTATATAAAATGGAAATTACAGATACTCAAAGTTATATGAATATGTATTATAATATTTAGCCATATTTAAATAAGGACCACTGGAATCCATTCTGCTATTTGTATGTAAATTACTTCTGGAAGTTATTAAGTTGAGTAACAGCCATAAAACACAAGATAAGAAGATGAATCTCCCAACTCCCTTCTGTAGGTGAAATGCACAAATACCAACATTCAGTTGCACCTGCAGAGTAATTTGCACATTGTTATAGGGCTCTAAGTTTTGTCTCCTTATATTTCCTATTGTATTTTCCCTGTGTTAAGAGTTTGTACTTTGTTATAAACATAATTTCTTCTTTTTCTAAACAATAAAGGAAGGAATCATTTTACCTTCAATGATGAGGCAAAATCCTGAAATTCCTATTATAATAAAAGCAATAATTGCTTTATCAGCCTAATTCAGCAACTGTAGACTAGGGAAATAAGATAAAGAAAAACTACTTAAAAATGATAAGCACATTACAAACATTTGCTAGAATCTTCATAGTAGCTCTGTTCTCATTTTAAAAAATAAATCTAACAAATTGAAAATGTATTAGGGAAAAATTAATAGCCCTCCAATATTTTCTTCAGCTGATTATTTTAACATTTTTATATGTATTCTTCCAAAATATTCTCTGTGTACGCATATAAATAGGAGCTCTGAGGTATGCAGTCAGGGACCACAGGACATAACCAAGTCATCCTCACTGAGATTGATTCACATGATTTTTTTTTTTTTAGTGTTTATTTATTTTTGAGAGAGAGAGAGAGACAGAGGATGAGTGGGTGAGGGGTAGAGAAAGAGGGAGAGGGAGGGACAGAATCTGAAGAAGGCTCCAGACTCTGAACTGTCAGCGCAGAGTCTGATGCAGGGCTCAAACCCATGAACCATGAGATCATGACCTGAGCTGAAGTTGGACGCTTAACCGACCGAGACCCTCGGGCGCCCTTGGATTCACATTTTAGACATGAGCTTGTCTTTTCAGCCACCCTCATCATGCAAGGGCTCAGAGAGTGTCAGAATTACTACAACCCTCAGCATATGCCTCATACAAGGGCCCATTTTACTGAAGGAAGAAAAAAAAAAGACATTGCAGTAAGCAAGTGACCACAGGATTCACTGGCCCTAAGACACACAGCATTGTTGGAAGCTGAGGGCCTGGTAGAACTTTGGAATGCTTTGTAAAATCTCTGCTAGCATGTGAGCTTGTGGACAATACCTGTGGAATTTTAGAACTGAATTCCGGGACACGTAAGGTGCCAGATTTAGCAGTGGTCACAGACCGGGTCAGTTAATACCAAGGGGATGTTGAAGCCCCCAAGTAATAGAGGCCAGCTGTCAATGCTTAAAAGCCAGAAGCCCAGATGCTGCAATCACTTTAAGAACCAGCAGGGCCGGAGGAACAGCCAGTTGGACTGCACTTTGAGGAAGTTTGAGAGATAATAATGGAGTCTGGCATTGCTAGAGACAAAATGGAAGGCAAGGCCATCAACAAGGAAGATGCTAAACATCTACAACCAGGACTAGGTAAGAATAGAAAAGCAGGAGGCTGAGGGTGTTTGCCCCCAAAGGAGCTATGATTCCTTGTTTAGTGATTAAATCAGAGATAATTTTAATATTCAGAACCACAATGACTGGAAAGATCCACGTCACTAGAAGAAAAGACTCTTCAACATTGTGGCAAGAAAATACAATGATGATTCCTCCAGTCCTTCCCCAAACAGATCTACGGACAGTTAAAAGGTTGACTTTACCTTGAGGACAAGGGAATACCTAGGCATTCTGAGGACAATTGACAAGGTGCCTGACTTGACATGGATACCTAGAGATCCAAATCAGCAGCAGCAAGACCTCTATCCTGCCTCAAGTGGGGACTTTAAGGGAGCAAGTAAAACATGGTGCCCTGGATAGGAGTCAGATCACAGTAGGCCCATTCCATCTAAAAGATGCACCCAGTGGTCATTTTTCCAGTTCCAGAATGAACAACTGAAACTGACATATTCAGCAGCGGCAGTAACGCCCAGGCTGGGCCACTGACCTCTAGTAAAAGAGATCACAGAAAACCTCTGAAACTGCTTTCCTCCTGCAGCCAAGGTAGTTCATCAGAAACAATATATGCTCAGGGTGGACAGCAGAGCTAAGTGCCACTGTTAAAAACCTAAATATAGTGGGTAGGGGCTCCTGGGTGGCTCAGTCAGTTGAGCGCCTGACTTCGGCTCAGGACATGATCTCACATTCCTAGGTTCGAGCCCTGCATGGGGGCTCTGTGCTGACACTTCAGAGCCTGGAGCCTGCTTTGGATTCATTTATTTATTCATTCATTCTCATTCATTCTCTCTCTCTCTCTCTCTGCCCCTCCCCTGATCATGCTTGGTCTCTCTCAAAAATAAATAAATTAAAAATTAAAAAAAAACACAGTGAGTAGTGGTACTTAACCAACCTCTCTTTAATTTGACAGTATGGCTCCTGAAAAACACCGACAGGATTTTGAAGCTGGGAGCTTCGCTAGGGAACAGCCCCAGCTAACGCTGCCGTGCCAGACCCAGTGGCTTGTCAGAGCAGATTAATGATGCCCACGGTTACGTTGTAGCCAGCCACTGCTCTGGCAAACACATTCTTTATGATTCCAATGAGAAAAAAAGAATTGGAACCAGTTTGTATTTGTAGATTCAACACAGTTCAGTCATAGTTTCGTTTCAGAACTCAGTTAACCCTCCAGCTCTCTGTCATGACGTAGCCTGCTCAGGGCCACCTGGACAATCCCACAGAAACCAAACCGATCTGCCAGAGACGCTCCGCCGGGCAGGCAGCACGAATCACAAGCGGCTTGTACGTGGAAGACCTTGCTGTGGAAGATGCTCATCTTCCAGAGACTTCCAGGTAAGTCCCATGGACATTTAAGGAACTGACATTTTGGCAGAGTTTTTAGGGGTCCCCTGAGAGGGGGCTTCTGGGATATCTACCATTCTAAAGTAGAAGACTTTAACTGCCGCATGTTACATCAGCCACCGCGGAGAAAGCACGGGGCCTGGTTGCCTCTTTGGGTCATGGAGGCAATACACTCCACACTGTTCTGGCCCATCGACCAGGTGACACAGAACTGTCAACATCGAGTGGGACCTTAATTAGAAAAGGACTCAGGGAAAGGCCCAGTCTGTGGCACAAGCAGCCCTGAAGCTTGAGCATTAGGATCTAGCAGATTCTATGGCCTTGTGTACATGTGTCAGCAGTGGGGGACACGCACCACAGTGGGCAGCCATTGCAAACCCCAGGGGAGGACTAATCAGGGCAAATCAGGCCCTTGGGTTTCCGATGCAACTGAATTCTTGCAGATTTGTGTTACAAAATTAACACCCCCTGGTAGTACGGAAGTTTCCATTACTCTGTTTTTGTCAATGCTTGGTATTGTCAAACTTCTCGATTTTCTTAAGAACTGAATATAAACTTGATTATTTTTTATATGGTTTCATACTATACATACAGAATAAATAGAAAACAAACTTCCCTTCCAAGCAAAGTTCCTTTGACTCAATTTTTAAAAATCAGGCAAAATAAATATAATATAGAAGGAAGGAGGTTTCAGAAATTTGCATAACCTTTGTACCAACTGATCCCTTATAATTATGTTTCTTTAAAACATTTTTAAAATATTTATTTATTTGAGAGAGAGAGAGAGAGCAGGGGATGGGCTGAGAAGGAGACACAGAATACAAAGCAGGCTCCACTCTCTGAGGTGTCAGCACAGAGCTTGATGTGGGGCTTGGACTCACAAACTGTGAGATCATGACCTGAACCGAAGTCAGACCCTTAACCGACTGAGCGACCCGGACACCCCAATAATTATTTGTTTTCTTTATATGGTTGATTAGTTCTATCTCAGAGTCCTCAAAATACGTGACAGTATTTTAACTCTTGAGATTAGGCCTTCAGGTAGTACATTTAGGAAGTTAAGGAAGTATTAAGGAAGTAAATAAATAAAATAATTAGGTAATTTGAATTTCAGGACTGCTAAAGATTATTTGCCCCATGCTGCTGTACTTGGCTGTTATTGAGAAGATATTTAAATCTAGAAGATACTAGAGCATCTGAAAGAAAAAAAAAAAGAATGTATATTCTCTACGTTTCCTCCCAATGCCTGCCTTTAGCTTTTAGTGCCCACTTTCTGTGCTAAGAGTCTTCCACTTGCCAGGAACATTTCTTCCCTGAAATATGACTCTAGATAGTCCCCTGGGCTCCGCTGGCCCATGTTATCTATCAGACTTTAAGGAGCCCACAGCTACTGTCAATGTGATAAAGTTAGTGTGGGCTGAAGAAATAGATATTAATCTCTACGGAAGAGAAAAACTAATTCGATGTCAAAGTGATTATTATAGCTTGAGAGGTCTTTATTTTTCTAATTAAAAATTAATACTAGGGTGGGAAAACTATTCTAATAAGGGTTTCTGACTTTTTATACTCTGCTGTACTGTCATTTGTCTAGTTTTGAGAATAACTGTGTAGTTCTAAAAGAAGTCACGTTCTGGGGCTCCTGGGTGGCTCAGTCAGCTGAGCGTCCAACTTTGGCTCAGGTCATGATCTCACAGTTTGTGAGTTCGAGCCCCATGTGGGGCTCTGTGCTGACAGCTCAGAGCCTGGAGCCTGCTTTAAATTCTGTCTCCCTCTCTCTCTGAGCCTCCTTTGCTTATGCTCCCTCCCTCCCTCCCTCTCCCTCCCTCTCTCTCTCTCAAAAATAAATATCTATTTTTTCAAAAAAGAAGTCACATTCTTCCTAAGAATCATAAAGATGTTTTTTCAAACATCTACCTTGAACTCAGCTTCCTTAATGGCTAACTCTCATGAACTTTGGTTCATGATTCCTAATTAGGTTTCTCTCTTCAGACTTTAAGTTACCATATTTCAGTTTCTAAACAATTATGTAAAATTATTATTATTATTATTTTTTACCTATTATCAGTAGTTGGAGTCTACAGAACGGCGGCCTCCAAGAATTTGAAAATATATTTTAAAAAGAACTGGCAAACCATGTGAACGTTAATCTACAAAATTAGCGTTTAAAAGGTCACATGCAAAGGCAACTTAAAAAGAATGGCTACAAGTTCAAGGAATCAAGGGGTACAAGATGGACGTCACACAAGGGTGCACTGATCAGAACTAGGAGCCTGGGGGTAGTGGGGGGTGAGAGGGGATGGTCAGCACAGGGAAGGGAGGGCGGCAGCAGCCCACACTACAGTGCCATCTGAGCATGCTCAGGGTTGCGGGCGGGAGGGTGGGGGGGTGCAGAGAGAAACGTAAGCAGTAACACCTTCCACACCCAAACCCACTGATCTTACAAGATTGATCTCACTAAGAAAATATCCATTTAAGTCTACATACAGGAAGGAAATGAACGCCAGGTCAAAGGGAGTATTGCAGCCTGAAATATAGTCATTTTCATCCTTACAATTAATACCCTGGGGGTCATGATTTTCTATTTCAGCTCTCTAACGGGTAATATGAGTTCAGCCTGCCATATGTATCCATTATTAGTATGCTGATAAGTCAATCTTTGAGTCAGCTGGGTCAGCCCCTGAACCATGAAACGTTAGTCCATGTGATGCTGCCTCTTGGGATAACTTCTAGTACACAGCTTGCCTTTTCCAAGCGATCCTTCTGTTCCATGTAACTGTTTTTGAAATTTTTGCAGTTTATAAGGGTCATTAAAATCATTAGAGTAGAAAATGCTCTGTATTAAATTATTTAAAGTACCATCAACTTAAGGTGCCTCCTTAACGCAGTAGGCAGCGCGTCAGTCTCCTAAAATACCATCAACTTCATAGTACTACAGTACATATTCACAGTAAAGTACCTCTTTACCCTGACATCCTTTGGGATAAATAGAATTGAACCCAAGTTAGGAAACACATCAAAATTAAATTACCAGAAAATCTCAATCCCAACCAGTGGATTGCAAAACAAACTTTAATAACCTCTGGAAGAAGCCTCTTCTCACATTTTATGAGAGAAAAGAGAGACTTCAAGATGATAAGTAGGATAAGCAGGGAGAGGAGAGTTCTTATCTGTCAAGAAATATCTTCAAGCCTGGAATGACACTTCTTACAGTATTTATAAAAGCTACATAAAGTCAGAGAAAATGTAGGTACAGACTGTGTCGTTATCAAAGTGTCTGACCATGCTCTGGCTACCTAAAAGGTCAATTTGAGAAAGAAAACTTAGTAGGGGAGTGATAAATAATGTGCAACCAAGGGAGATTTATTTTCTTTCTGTTATCTTATTCCATAATGGGCTCATTTTTAGTGATATTCAATACACTCTAAGTATGGTATGTCCTGGTAATGAATAAAATATCTTGGCAATGTGGCAAATATATAAGAGATGTGGTCTATCAGTATCCTGATTAACTGGATAGAGTCCACAACAATGTGAACTGGCTCTCTGGGTGTTCTAGCAATATCTCTCACATAACTTTCCTATCCAGTAACTCCAATTGAATTATCCTGTCTTAAATTTTAATATAAATTAATATTTATTTAAATAAGTACTCCAACAGGACAAAGCATGACCTATGCTGCTACTAGTCAGTGGGGGCTCCTGTAACACATTACCACAGACTGAGTAAGTCCAAGGTCATGGTGCTGGTGAATTTAGTCTCTGGTGAGAGCCCTCTTCCTGGATTTTGGTGAGCTATACTTTTGCTAAATTGAGGGTAGGGGAAGAAGGGGGAAAGTTAGAGAAATAAAGAGAAAACCAGAGAAAAAGAGAGAGCCCTCCTCTTCCTCTTCTTAGGAGGATACTAATCTCATTCACCCTTATGATCTTATCAGACCTAATCTCCTGAAGGCCCCACATCTTTATTTTTTTAATGTTTATAGATTTATTTTGAGAGAGAGAGAGAATAGGAGAGGGACAGAGAGAAAGAAGAAGAAAGAGAATCCCAAGCTGCCACCACAGATCATGATATTGGGCTCTATCTCATGAACCATGAGATCATGACCTGAGCAGGAATCAAGAGTTGGGTGCTTAACCGATTGAGCCACCCAGAGGCTGCAAGACCCTAAATCTTAATACCATTCCTTTGGAGGTCAGGGTTTCAATATATACATTTTAGCAGTGGGGAATACAAGGGTGCAGTCCACAACAGTCACTACAGGTTCATTTCTGCATATTGATAACTACACATTTGATACCTGTTGTTACGTCAAATTATCACATGATTGTGCTGAATGAAAAAATCAGATCTTAATACATAATCAATACTGAGAAAAAATCCTAAAGACCTCTCTGATGAATTTTAAATCACTATTCATGGAGTTATATTAAAGGAATGAGAGGAGATTTATGAGAGACGAAAAAACCCAAGGTTTATCAGGATATAGGAAAATCTCAGTAGAGCCTGGCCTCACCAAGACTACAACAGGAAAATGCCCACTCACTGGCCTTTTTAAACTCCCAAAGCAGCAGGGCTGAGACTGCAGTGCTCCACAAGGATTGTGAAGTTAGATAGGTTCTGTCTCTTCTGTCATTCCTAGTGTCTTCCAGTTTGCTCAGTATTTTGTTTGCACTGTCCATAATCACAGCAGCAAGACCTCCAACATGTCCACAGTACCTAAGAAATGCCTGAGCTCACAGGCTCAGCATGATAATATGTGCAACCCCAAATCATAACCTTGACACATGATCTGTCCGCCAGGTGGATCACTCTTCTACCAAAGTGGAATTTTGCTCTATCACTAGCATCTCTCTTTTCTGCAACTGCTTTTTAATGTCAATTGCAAGTTGTTTGGATCCCCACGCTATCATTACTATAAGAGGTACTTGGTAACTTGAGGTAGCTGGAAATGGTGCCTTTACAGTCCTGGTACAGGTAAACTTTCTGTTCTATTTGGTAAGTGCCATGATTTCAGTTAGTCCTCTGTTCACCAATCCTAGAGCTTTTTATTTAGATTATGTAAAACTCTAGTAGGCTGTCTATGTGGATCAGTTCTAGAGATAGCAGGATCCACTACCTAATACCAAGGATTTCTGCCAAGAGACCATTCCTTGTACTGATTTTGGCCCCGCCATTTGTTCCACTATTTATATATGTCTTGTCTCTGGTGAGTTGTGCCACCACGGAATCCTATCATCAGCATCATCATTGACATCAGGCAAGCTGACACCAGTAATTCCAGCCACCAAACCTCTAGAGAAGAGCCACCAAGAGATGCCACTGCTAGCAAGGAAGTGTCCTCTAGAACTTCCTGGGGGATATATTTAGGAAGAAGATGAGCAAGCCTTACTCTACTATAGCATTCCCATCTTCCTAAACTTTGAATACCTTTTTAAAAAAATTTTTAGTCATTTATTTTGAGAGAGAAAGAGAGAGAGGGGCAGAGAGAGAGAGGGAGAAAGAGAATCCCAAGCAGACTCTATGGTGTCACTGGATAGCCCACAGGGCTCAAACTCACACACCATGAGATCATGACCTAAGCAAAAATCATGAGTTGGAGGCTAAACTGACTGAGCCACCCAGATGCCCCCCTACCCCTCCCCCCTTTTTTTTAACATACCAAGGAGAATCTGGCATTTCATCTTCATTCTCTTGGTTGACTAAAACCTGGACCCAAAGCAAGCAAACTGTTAAGGTACCTTCCAACACCAATGCCAATATTTTGAATACAAAATTGTGTCTTAATTCACCAATAGCAATATAGTAGACTCAATACACCAGTGTATTCTAATTGGAAATATTTGTGAATCTTTTTATGTGCATTATATACCCTCGGAGACTACAGTTTGTACTTTAAACTCTGGGACGACTACTACTTGAGTCTACTTAAAGGACTGGAAACAATGAGAAGTAGTGGGGGCAATTCTGAATGAGGATAGCAGGCACCCAAACTTGTGAAATTATGAAATTATTCTGAGTAGTTCAGAGTAGATCATTGCAGGTTCTTCAGGTAAGAGGAGACCAGTACCCCTGACTGGACACAAAGGGCTGCTTTTATGAGTAAAGGAAACTTGGCCAAAAAAATAATAATAAGAGGAAAAGGTCACCAGCTTTATCGGAATCTGCCTGTATATCCCCATTACGATTTTTGGAGAGCCCTCCCTCACACATAATAGCCTAACTTCACCAAAGAAGACCATAGGAGATGGGGAAATCAATTTATATTATAATTACTTCACTTTTAGGAAGTTTGGTTTTCAGAATTCTATGCCTTGAAGCTACAGAAAATAAGTGATTTTTGTTAGCTAAGTAATAAAATTACTCTGGCCCCTAACTAGAACATGGGACTGGGGACTTTTCCCCTCAAGTTCTTCAAGTAACATAGCAATAGCCCACCCACCAACCTGATTATGCTTATTTTCTCTAACTTGTTCTAGGGCAGCAATTGCTTGATCTACCCAAGCTGTGCTTCTTCTATCAATATGTCATTACAGATGTCCAATTTAATTTAAGAACATTTAAAT